>NC_081545.1:15476714-15558900 GCF_901000735.1 Corylus avellana | reverse complement strand
AGAGTGTTGCTCCTGACGACGAGTGCTACGTATTGACTGGTGTCGATCGTTGGAATTCCTCTCCAATCGCTTGGTTGCTAATACCTACTTTGTGAGATCTTTCTTTATTATTGTTGGAATCCACTTTAGGGTGATGAATTTATGTTTAATCCAAGAATGCATGTATTCTTGATGTGGTGATAACCTCTAGATATTTCTCTATGGAAGACAATTGTAAACTCATTATTGTTGATAATGGAATATTTAACTGGACTAGCTCCTGTGGTTTTTACCTTCGCATTGGAGGGTTTTCCACGTAAAAATCTTGGTGTCTTGTTTGTGGGTTTGCTTGATTATTATTTTGCTATTGTGTTACTATTTAATTTGCACAAAGAGGAGTAGATTAATTCCGCTGAGCATCTGAAATTGGTGTTCACCCCTAACACAAAGGATACAAAACCCACTTGATATCAGATCTCTGGACATTTACTCTTACAAGTTACAAATGCAATTTATCAATGATTATGGCTTGGAGTTGGAGCGTCAAATATGGTAAGGGAGAGGGAGAGGGAGAGAGAGAGCGTTTGAGAGGGACTAAGGGGGAGAGAGAAGAGAAAGGGGGAAAACTCAGAAGAAGCGTGAGAAAGGGGGGAGAAAAGAAGCAATTTTTTTTTTTTAATAGATTGGGCCACAGAGCCGAAAAAAATAATTAAAAAAAGAAAAAAATGTTGGGGGTGCCATGTCGTGCCAACAAGTAGCCAAAGAGCATGGAAGAAGAATTTTTATCAAGTATGAGTATAAATCAGGTTTGGCTGTAAGAATCACCTAATTGTATTTGTGATGTAATTTTGATGGAGCAACCTGCTCTATCTTTGATTTGATATATGATATATATTCAATATTTTTCCATATAAAAAAGAAAAAAAAAAAAGAAAAAAAGAAGCTAGTCACCGCTATGATTTCTTAACAAATATGGTAAATGTCTCTCAACAAAATTTCAAATTAGTAAAAAAATAATCGTGAGTGACATATGTATAGGATTTAATATAGGGTGGCCAATTTTGGCAATGGACCGGTTGTGTTTTTTGATTTGGAAGTAATTGACGTAATATAAAGTATATATAAGTTTAGAATTTTTGTATGGAAAAAAAATAAAAAAAAATTAAAATATATATATATATATAGTATAACTAAACTAACAAAAAAACACAAGCCCTTCAGCTTACATTGCTTCATGCCAACATGAATGCTGAACAGCTTGGTGATAATATTGTGGTTCAACATGTGTTGAAACCGAAAGAAGATAATGTTTTTAAGAAATCAAGGTTAAATGCATAAACTAAACGCTAAATCAATTTTAAGGGAACAAAGGATACAAAACCCACTTGATATCAGATCTCTGGACATTTACTCTTACAAGTTACAAATGCAATTTATGAATGATTATGGCTTGGAGTTGGAGCGTCAAATATGGTAAGGGAGAGGGAGAGGGAGAGAGAGAGCGTTTGAGAGCGACTAAGGGAGAGAGAAAAGAGAAAGGGGGAAAACTCAGAAGAAGCGTGAGAAAGGGGGGAGAAAAGAAACAATTTTTTTTTTTTTAATAGATTGGGCCACAGAGCCGGAAAAAATAATTAAAAAAAGAAAAAAATGTTGGGGGTGCCATGTCGTGCCAACAAGTAGCCACAGAGCATGGAAGAAGAATTTTTATCAAGTATGAGTATAAATCAGGTTTGGCTGTAAGAATCACCTAATTGTATTTGTGATGTAATTTTGATGGAGCAATCTGCTCTATCTTTGATTTGATATATGATATATATTCAATCTTTTTGTATATAAAAAAGAAAAAAAAAAAAGAAAAAAAGAAGAAGCTAGTCACCGCTATGATTTCTTAACAAATATGGTAAATGTCTCTCAACAAAATTTCAAATTAGTAAAAAAATAATCGTGAGTGACATATGTATAGGGTTTAATATAGGGTGGCCAAGTTTGGCAATGGACCGGTTGTGTTTTTTGATTTGGAAGTAATTGACGTAATATAAAGTATATATAAGTTTAGAATTTTTGTATGGAAATATATATATATATATAGTATAACTAAACTAACAAAAAAATACAAGCCCTTCAGCTTACATTTCTTCATGCCAACATGAATGCTGAACAGCTTGGTGATAATATTGTGGTTCAACATTTGTTGAAACCGAAAGAAGATAATGTTTTTAAGAAATCAAGGTTAAATGCATAAACTAAACCCTAAATCAATTTTAAGGGAACAAAGGATACAAAACCCACTTGATATCACCGGACTGACATTTACTCTTACAAGTTACAAATGTAATTTATCAAGGATGATGGCTTGAGTTGATACAAATATCAGAAGGGAGAGAGAGAGCGTTTGAGAGGGACTAAGGGGGAGAGAGAAGAGAAAGGGGGAAAACTCAGAAGAAGCGTGAGAAAGGGGGGAGAAAAGAAGCAATTTTTTTTTTTTAATAGATTGGGCCACAGAGCCGAAAAAAATAATTAAAAAAAGAAAAAAATGTTGGGGGTGCCATGTCGTGCCAACAAGTAGCCAAAGAGCATGGAAGAAGAATTTTTATCAAGTATGAGTATAAATCAGGTTTGGCTGTAAGAATCACCTAATTGTATTTGTGATGTAATTTTGATGGAGCAACCTGCTCTATCTTTGATTTGATATATGATATATATTCAATATTTTTCCATATAAAAAAGAAAAAAAAAAAAGAAAAAAAGAAGCTAGTCACCGCTATGATTTCTTAACAAATATGGTAAATGTCTCTCAACAAAATTTCAAATTAGTAAAAAAATAATCGTGAGTGACATATGTATAGGATTTAATATAGGGTGGCCAATTTTGGCAATGGACCGGTTGTGTTTTTTGATTTGGAAGTAATTGACGTAATATAAAGTATATATAAGTTTAGAATTTTTGTATGGAAAAAAAATAAAAAAAAATTAAAATATATATATATATATAGTATAACTAAACTAACAAAAAAACACAAGCCCTTCAGCTTACATTGCTTCATGCCAACATGAATGCTGAACAGCTTGGTGATAATATTGTGGTTCAACATGTGTTGAAACCGAAAGAAGATAATGTTTTTAAGAAATCAAGGTTAAATGCATAAACTAAACGCTAAATCAATTTTAAGGGAACAAAGGATACAAAACCCACTTGATATCAGATCTCTGGACATTTACTCTTACAAGTTACAAATGCAATTTATGAATGATTATGGCTTGGAGTTGGAGCGTCAAATATGGTAAGGGAGAGGGAGAGGGAGAGAGAGAGCGTTTGAGAGCGACTAAGGGAGAGAGAAAAGAGAAAGGGGGAAAACTCAGAAGAAGCGTGAGAAAGGGGGGAGAAAAGAAACATTTTTTTTTTTTTTAATAGATTGGGCCACAGAGCCGGAAAAAATAATTAAAAAAAGAAAAAAATGTTGGGGGTGCCATGTCGTGCCAACAAGTAGCCACAGAGCATGGAAGAAGAATTTTATCAAGTATGCGTATAAATCAGGTTTGGCTGTAAGAATCACCTAATTGTATTTGTGATGTATTTGTGGATCTCAAAGCCAACCATGTATCACATCCAAACACCTTGTAGGGGTCTCAATGAGGAGGCTACTGTAAATGAGCTTTTTGATTCAATTGTGGGTGGCTGGAACAGGGCCCTTATCAAGGAAATTTTTGAGGTTGATGAAGCTGAGATCATTTGCAACCTTCCTATGAGCAGGTATGGGAGGCTTGATAAGATGATTTGGAGAGCAACTCCCACTGGGATTTTCACGGTTAGGAGTGCATACGATGTGGAGATGGAGAGAAAAATGATGCAATCTGGGATGGGTTCTACTCAATCAGGGAGTTCACAAGTGTGGAAAACATTATGGAGTTTAAATTCCAAATTCCTCAAAAGTTTTCTTGTGGAGGGCATGCAAAAATATACTCCCTACCAAGGATAATTTATTGAGGAGGGGGATAGTGAATGAAGACATATGCATTTTTTGTGGTAGTGAGAGAGAAATAGCTGTGCACATTCTCTAGGATTGCCCCTCTGCCGTGGATGTGGGGGTCCTGCCAAGGGAAGCTCCAAAAATGTTCCTACCGTGGGTCTTGCGTTATGGACATTTTTGAGTTTCTTGTCAACCAGTGCAGCATGGAAGATGTATGCCTCTTTGCTATTTTGTCAAAAAAGATATGGGCTAGAAGAAACTCTGTGGTCCATGGTGGTAATTTTTTGCATCCAAAAAAGTTGGTCCAAGAAGGTGAGAATCTCTTGCTACAATCCAAGGAATCTTTGGGTCAGCATGGGAGTCATTCGGATAGGGGTTGCGAAAACAGAGAGAAATGGGTACCTCCTCCTGCGGGAACGTTCAAAGCCAATTGGGACGTCTCTTTCGATTCTAAGCATAAAAGGATGGGGGTTGGTGTCAATGTGAGGGACCACGATGGAATGGTAAATGCAGCAAAATGTGAAACGGTCCAGATGCTCCAAGAACCTAGTACTGGCGAAGCTTGGGGGGCTCTTCGGGCAGCAGAATTCTGCTGTGAGTTGGGCTTCCATGATATTATTCTAGAAGGGAATTCATTAAATGTTGTGAAAGCTATTGGGGAATTAGAGGCTAGCTAGAGGCCTTTTGGACAGATTCTGGAGGACATAAAGATAGTTTTGGGCTCTCTTAGAATTTGGAAGATTATTCATGTGAAGAGAGATGCCAACCAAGCTGCTCATGGACTAGCAAAGGAAGCAACGTCATCCTTGATTGAGGGGACTTGGATTGAGGAAACCCCAACATGTATTTCTAACATTGTAACCCTAGAGCTTCGTGCTCTTCTTTTTTAGAGTGTTTTTCCACTCTGGACTCTCTGGTTTTTCCTTGAGTTCTAGTAATAAAGTTTGATCGATTTTCTCGAAAAAAAAAAAAAAAAAATTTAAAAACCTTTATGCAGTGACTTGCCTTTGGACAAAGATTTCCCGGCTATGCCGCCCGTGCAGTTTGACTACATAGGACCTGATGCGAATAAATATTAAATCCCAAGCGTAGGAACCAAGGCACTTATGATAGATTATGGGACAAACGTGGAAATAGTGTTCCAAGGGACTAATATTGGGAATGCAGAGAATCATCCAATGCATCTTTTTCAAATTAGGATAATGTCCAGTTCATTTGGACTGAAGAATATTCAGTTAATTATATTATATGAGTATTTTTGTTCCATCAAAAAGTGAAAAAAAAAACAAAAATACTTTCAAATATAACTAATTGGATACTCTTCTGTTCATTTGAATTGGAGAGGATCGTGTTCTATTTGCCTAAGCAATGAGCGGGCCTTACTCTATCCGCATTGAAATTATCATGAACAAGATTTATTAAGTTTAAGAGCTTGTGCCATGTCCAATAGGCATAATGGACCAAAAAATTCTATCTAGGCCCTAGCAGCCCAATTCCAAGCATCAACCCCTTTTAACCCAAATGATTGATTGAGGGTATATTATAAAAATTGAAATATTAGAAAGATATTAAAAAAAAGAAAGGTTTAAAAGTGGGTAATGTGTAATTAACCCTTATTTTAATTCTAACAATTCTATGTGCTATTTTTCTGAAGGACAAAAATTTATCTTTGACGGAAAAAAAAAAAAAAAAAAGAAGAAGAAAAAACTAGGCAAGTTGATGTTGGACTGGGCCACATTGACTAAGCCCATGGTGACGCATACAAGTCCAAACACAGAAAGTACACGGTGGGGCGCAGAAAAAGACCCAAAAGTCAGTTTGAAATGAAATGAAATGAATAGGGCTGGACAGATTAACCGATTACCGATTACTGGCCGTCTACTGGTTTCGACCGAATCGATATAAACTGTAACCGATATATCGATATCTTTATCGGTTAAAAAATGTATACCGGAATTCTTACCGGTTCGGTTAAGGATGCTTATCGGTTAACCGGTTTAACCAATAAGAACCGATTATCTAGAGGCCTAAAACGTCTCTAACTCAACAATAGCTGAACCCCAAGCCCCACTAAAATCACGGCTCTGTGTCTCTCGCCTGCGTCGCCCTGTCGCCCACTCGCCCATCTGCTGCCGGCCGCCCCCAAGTCCCAACTGCTCTCAGCCTCACACAGTCACAGAGTCTCGTCTCTCTCGAGTCTTGGTCTTGATCTATCCCTTCTCTGATCTCTCGCAAGTCGCAGACTCGCAAGTTCGCAAATCGCAACACTGCCAACACGCCAACACTCTCGGCTCTCTCGGATTCTCGGTGCGACGGTGACTCACAGGTAAACAAGCTTTGACCCTCACTCCCTTTTATTTTTTTTCTTGAATTTTCTTGAATTCTTTTTTTTTTTTTTGTTAAATTTGTTGTTTAGTTGTTTTGTTTTCTTATCTGGCCTGATCGATTATATTTTTTCTCTTGAATTCTTTTGTTGTTTTCTTATCTGGCCTGGCCGATTAGTTGACTTAGCAGACCTAGTGGTGATTTGATTTTAAATCTAGGAACCTAATATATGGGTACCATTTAGTTGATGCATATCGTATATAGCCAAAAAAAAAAAAAAAGAGAAAGGGAAGAAGATTCCTACTTAAGGACTGAAACAGATTTAGTGTTTACTTTAACTGGAATATCTATATAAGGATGGGTCAATTTTTCACCTTTATATGGATTTGTGGCACCTCTGAGCTACTATATATGTATATATGAAGTTTGTTTTATTTGATTGTGTCGAGTTAAAAAAGACCTTTAATTGATACTATTTTCCAGGAATTAATTGAATAAAGTTTGAGTTTTAGTCATAGCCCATAGGTCAGACATTGTCACATTAGCTAATTAAAATCAACCCCTAAAATAACTGATTTTTAATAAGGTATTTTAGCCCAACAAAAAGTATTTGGGCTCTCAAAAGTAAAAAAAATTCATTTTTGGCCCAACAAAATAAATCAATATAAAGCCCATGCCTAAATCGGTTAACCGGTTTAACCGTGTACTGTTTTAACCGAAATTATCGGTTAAAATTCTTATTGGTTCGGTATCGGTTAATAAACCGTTTAACCGAAAATTATCGGTTAATAACCGATAAGGTCCAAAACCGGACCGTTTTGACCGATACCCAGGCCTAGAAATGAATACAAAATTAGTTTTTGGGTTTCCGAACGCACTGAAATTTCATTTCCGTTCATTGATATACCGGGTAATTGTTGCAGGAAATGATGGTGGAGGATCTGGCGGTTGAGGCTAAGGAATCGGCGGTGTGCGAGGTCGCCAAGCTATTGCCGCTGTCGGAGCTCCTGCAGTCCATCACATCGATCAAGGCTGATTACATTGCGCGTCAACAGGTGCCAATTCTGTGCATTTTGTCTTTGTAGATGGGATTGAACCTGGTTATGGTTAATACAGCTGATAACATTGGATTGACTACTTTTAAAATGGAGATGTGATTGGATTGCTGCTGTGGAAATGTGTAGAAATTGGGATTGGGTTGGGTTCTTGGGTTGGAAGTTTTATCAAGAAAGAGCAAAATGCGTATAAATCAGATTGCACTCTGTTACATGTCCTGCATGATTTTTACGTTGATGTTGTAGAGCATTGTCTTGGTGTTTCTGGGACTCTAGTGGATCTGGGGCTTTCTAGATTATTGAAACTATTCCCAATTTGAGTTACCGTGATTCGCTACAAGCCTACAACCCTTCCGAATTGTGATCGGGGATTGCCGATCACTTGTACTAGTATATTGGCAATGCAGAATTATTATTATTTTTTTCTTTCCATTTATTTTCTTATCAGCTCTTTTAGAAATGAAAAATATAAATTAGACGTGAAAAGCTTAGAGGTGCGTATGGCTTTTTAGTAAAAAATTAGAATTTCTAACTGAGAACTACCTTATTGCATACTAACTTCTAGTTAAGTAATCATATATGCTGTAAATAAGCCTATCTCTTTTACTCTAACTTGCTATAGAACTCATTCCCAAGTCCATGTTACACACGTGAAATATTCCTAGAAGCATGTTCGGAGAAGTTGAAGACATTTATTCTTGATGAATATGGTGTCATGCAAAGTATGTCTTTGTGACAATCATATATGTATCACTGAAACATAGGCACCTCATATAGAAGATTCATTTTTTTTTTGATAAGTACCTCATATAGAAGATTCATAGAACCGAGTTCCAAGAAGTTGGGTGGAAGGTGTATGTGCTTGTTGATTATGAGTGTGAGACAGAGATGCCGGAGATGTATAATCTGTGCGTATATGTTATTTTAGAGTGCTCGAGAAAACTCCCCACCATCTCCAAATATGTTTCCACACTCCAACTCCATAAGTGCCCTCCACCTTCCACCCAACTTATAAATATCAGTTCCAATGTTTTGGTTTCGAGGACTGCCAAAGATGTATAATTTGTTTTATGGTTTCAACAGTCAGATTTTCTATTTTGATAAATGGTTAACCTGGCGGCTTTCTCAATGGTTTTAGAGTTTTGAGGCAAGCACATACACTTTCTTTTGTTTCCAGATTGTCAAAAGTTTTCCATTTTTTTTAAGTAAATAAAATATCATTAAAAGTGAATTACGCTACTTAGGTACTTTGGGAGTATACAAGGAAAAGCACCTAGGTAGAAGGAGAAAAAAAAACAAGAAAATCATGAAAACTAAGCACTAAAGGAGTTACAAATACAACTGTCCAAAGGTAGAGAGTAAAAAAGAAAAAAAGACTCAAGCTTTGCCAACGTCCTCTCTGTTAGAAGTAAAGAGAATACTATTGCTTGTGCATCTATCCTTTTTTATTTCTAACATTCTCACGGTCCTCGAAACTTTTGTCGTTTCTTTCTCTCCAAAGATACCACAAGAGGCAAGAAGACTATCTTTCACACAGCAGCACTCGTAGTTCTACCACTAGTCTACCAACAAGCAAATAAGTCAGTTACTCTACTAGGCATCACCCAAGATAGTCCAAACTGACTGAAAAAGGCATTCTATAAGACGCTAGTAACCTCACAATGGAGGAGTGGATGGTCCGCTGACTCTTTATTCCTCTTGCTCATACAACACCTATTGACCACAATGATATGCTGCTTTCTAAGATTGTTCATGGTAAGGATCTTCCCTGGTGCCGCTGACCAAGCAAAGAAGGTCGCTTTCAAAGGAACTTTAGTCTGCCAAATGCTTTTCCAAGGGAAAGGAGTGACATCATTACTAGCAAGGACATTGTAGAAGGAGCCAACAACAAACAACCTTTTCTAGAGGGGGACCACCTAAGTTTGTCTTCACCATCCCTTTCACTCTAACGGAGTACAACAAAATGAAGAACGATGCAAAAACATTCACCTCCCAATCATGAGTTGTTCTAACAAAGCTTACGTTCCACTGATTGGAGCTATAAGAAAACTCCAAGTGAGTTTCGACTAAAGCCATCCTTTGTACAAACAATACCATATAAATCTGGAAAGGTTTCCTTAAGGGTCTTGTCCCCACACCATAGACCAGTTTACCAAGTGAAATTTGAACTCTGTGGATAGCGTGCTCCATAGAAAATCTTGATGAAGCTTCTTTATGTGGTTTGCAACACCATAGGGGGTGGGAAGGGGGACAAGAAATAAGTAGGCAAATTGGAAAGAGTGCTATTTATAAGGGTTATCGTACCACCCGTAGGCAAGTACATCATTTTTCAACTAGCCAATCGACGTTCTATCTTTTCAATAACACCGTCCCAAATAGGCTTTGCCTTATCAGAGGCCCTCGACGGAAGGCCAAGATACTTCAAAGTCAAAGAAGACATTTCACAATCCAGGATGCCAATCAACCCATCCTCATTCTCAACAAAACCCATAGGAACCATGTAGATTTCAATTAATTATTTTACGTGTTGGGCATCACATATTAAAAGGGTGTTTGAGGCCACACATAAGGTGGGGTGTTAAAGTATTGATTAAATGATTAAATTTAGCTCTTTCTATCAGCTTAAATTTTTAGGAAAATTGGTGATTTATCAGTAGCTATTGCCAATAGACTTGTGAAATTACAAGGAGATTTTCTTTGCGGTTGTGTGGTATATGTATTCAGTTATCAACTGTGTACTCTCTATGTTCTAGGGTTGTGCCTCACTATGCTTTATTATTGATATTGAAATTACTTATCAAATATATATATATATATCAACAGTAAACAATATGATTTGTAAGACAATCCTTTATGTCTCATCTCTTGTTTATGGAGAGAGAGGAATGCTCACATTTGTAAGGATTATAAACTTTTGTCTTGGGCTTGAAGCTGCTATTCTTCCAATCTTTCTCTGACTGGATGGATGCATTTGAATGCTTTTCTACTGCTTCTCTGATTGAATTTTTAGAATTGTTAAACTTCAGAATCTAAGTTTTGTTTTTGGTGTTATTCTTGTATACATTTCGTGTAATAGGGTTGTACCCCCTTTATGTGCATTTACTTCATTAAAAGGAGCAAAAAGTTGCACATGAACCTTTATTGTGTGCCTAACCTTAAATCAAGATGTGATGGATGAATCATAATAAATGGTGCAGTTGATGTATGTGGCATGATTGTCTACAATAGATGCTGGTTAGAGTTTATGAAAATGAGTTGGTGTGTGCATTTCTGTTGGTGGTTGGTGCCGAGGCAATTAATTTTGTTGGTGATAGATGCTTCGGTTGATCCATATGGTGTTTTGATAATGATGTAAAATATTTGTCACTTTAGTGGCATTATGTTGACTTTTGTTTTGGTAATTTCTATATAATAAGCCTTTTGATTGTCAATTCTGAATTTAGTTATTGTTCTTTATTGTCAGGCAAATGATGCACAACTTAGTACAATGGTCGCAGAGCAGGTATATGCACCAATTCCCATCATTTTTCATGGGGAAAGCTGCTGCACCGGGATTAATTTCAATCATGTTTTTTCCCCTTACATTCTAACTTTCTGATTCCTTTATGGAGCTGAGAAAGCTCTACAACTCTTATATTTAAATGTGCTTACATAATAATTCTTTGGACTCTGCAGGTTGAACAGGCAGAAGCTGGACTGGAATCTCTTTCCTTATCCCATAACTCGATAAACCAGCTGTGTGAAAACTTCCTTTCTATTGAAAAGTATGTTATTGATGAGATATATTGAGTGAGTGTTATAACATTATAAGGGGGTTGTTGGTTTTTGGGTGCTATGTCTAAACTTCACTTCCATTTTAATATTAATGTATTTGAGTTTGTTCTTAATATTATTGCCTTGCGCATCAGGCTTTGTCAAGAGTGCCAAACATTAATTGAAAACCATGATCAAATAAAGATCCTTAGCAATGCAAGGAACAACTTGAATACAACCTTGAAGGTGGGTGGGTTCAAACTAAGTTGAATAAGCTTTTATCATGATTTTTTTGTGTGTTATTGTACCTACAATTTGTAGTCTCGGTAAAAAGAGATATGCTGCTTTGAATTTTTGTTTCTATCTTGTCAAAGGCTGTTACATGAAAATGCAGCCACACTAGAATGCTACATGCAACTGATCATCACCCTAGTTGAGTTAGAATCGCCTGACAAGACTTTATCTTGCAAAAAAAGGAATGTGAAACCCATGGCTATTTATGTTGTTGATGCTTTGTGAAGCATGCATTTAAAAGTTTTAAACCCTGAGGCATGAAGCTTTATGACCTTCTTGTTTGTTGTTTTACAACTTTTCTAAGTTTTAAAGTTTTAAACCCTAAGGAATGAAGCTTTACGACCTTCTCGTTTGTTTTTTTTTTTTTTTTCCAACTTTTCTATGTGGTTGCTGTCTAGCTGAAGACATGATTTTGTGGTAGGATGTTGAGGGCATGATGTCCATTTCTGTTGAAGCAGCTGAAGCACGGGATTCTTTGAGCGATGATAAAGAAATTGTTAACAGTTACGAGGTAACAATACTTATCAAAAAAACACTTACGAGGTGACAATATTTTTAGTTTTGTGTGTGTGTATCGTTGTATCTATACACATTTTATATATACAGTATATATGATTACCTCAAAAAAAAAATTCAAAAATTACAATGTTTTCATACTCTGATCTTTGGTTTTTCATCCTTAATTTGTGATAGAGGTTAACAGCTCTTGATGGGAAGCGGAGGTTTGCATTAGCAGCTGCAGGATCTCACAAGGAAGAGGTTGGCAGACTAAGGTTTGTGTTGTCTTGTAAAGTTATTTGTCACTTTCATGAGTGGGTGCTAGCTGGCTCCAAGGGGGCCACTGCCTGCCTTAGATTTGAAGACCCCCTCTTGTTCATTCCACATCCCACATACATGCACACCACTTCTTTCTAATTTTCATATTAGCCATGGTCCTGTAAGGTTACTTAATGGGGGACATTTTTCTTTAACAATTGAACTATCATCACCATTCTAAAGTCTATACTTTTATTGGGTCATATTCAAAATCTCTCAAAGCTTCCTTCTCTCTCATCTGCTTGGCTACAAATATCTGCTCTACAGCGAGTGATGAAGCTTTGAGTACCCAATCCTATATACAAGCTCATAATTTGTATCTCTTTTGGTGCTTAGTTTTCATGATTTTCTTGTTATTTTTATTTTATTTTATCTTTCTTCTTTCTAACTACATGTTTCTCTTGTATACTTCTTGTGTAACTGGGTGCACTTTGTACTTTTAATGATATCTCAATTATTTATATATATATAAAAAAAAAATTCAGGACAATTTTCATAAATCACCAGTTCCAGAAAAATAAGAGTTTCAAACTTAGGTGACTTAGTTTCATGGGTTTACTAGACTTTTAATATCAGTGAAATATAGGAGATTATATGAAGCCAAAGTTATTTAAATTGGAGAAGAAGAAAGAACCGGCTTAAGAAATCATCATTCAACATAAGTTGGAGCAAAAACTGCTTTATATATGTAGCAGATTAAACAAATGACATTAAATTTCAGAAAAAAAAAAAAAAAAAAAGAGGAATTCACAAAATTTCTGGCTCAAGAAATAATTTCTAGCTTCTTCCTCGTTGCATTTGAAGTTCTGATGGTGAGCCCAGTACTGGTAACAATTAGATATCAAAAAAGTTAAAGGAGCTCAATGGAAAATAAAAATAAAAATGAAGGTATGTGTAAGCTTTCAGTACTTGCCAGTTTTCCAGTATATCTTCCGGTGTTTTGCCATTTTAATACTAGAGCCATTCACACGGATGGTGTTTTTCCAGTTCTCGAGCAAATGTTTTGGATGATGATGATTTCACTTATACTAAACCTTTTCAATAATTTTATTTCCATAATTTGTTATTAATGATGCTTACAGTCTGAGGCTTAATCACCTCTCTCTCTCTCTCTCTCTCTCAATTTGGAATGTGGCCCAGAGAATATTTTGAAGATGTAGATCAGACTTGGGAGACATTTGAGAAGACACTATGGGGTCATATTTCCAACTTCTATAAACTTTCTAAAGAAAGGTATATTCTTTTATCTGGAAAGACTTGAAACTTGTGATTGTTCTTTTGCAAATGATATTGATTTGATTTCTTGCAACCAACTGCATTAAGTTTTCTTTTGATAATATTTTGTTTCTTATTTAACCTGAATAAATTGTGTTATTACTTGACTTTTGATATAGATGTTGGTTTGAAATGGTCTGAGATATGGCTTTGGTCCACTTCTTGGAAATGCTTGCAGGTGTTTTTACTTGCATTCTGATTAGGTTTAATTGCAAATACCACATGGTAAAAACAGTGCTGAGAAATCAGTGTTGACAGATTTGTTAAAATAATCTCGTGACCTCATAAGGAGTCATCACTGTCAATGCAATAAAACTTGGCCCAACATTGTCATATCTGTTAATCCAGCAATTTTGTGCAGCAAAGTAGCAGAATACTAAAGCTTCTGTGGTTGAAACTTTAGAAAGGACAGTTTTGGGCTAGTGTTTAGTGTGGAGACTGGTTTGGCTATATTTTGTCTTGTTGCTTGTTGACCATTTTATGATTCCATGTTTATTTTATTGGTTTGAGCAGGGAAGTTTAGGCTAGAATTTCCAAATGGTAGAATGTGCTTAGCTTAGATGAGTTGCTTGCTTGTCAAGAAGTTAGGGTGGAAAAGAAAACGGACTAGAATTTTGTATATTTCATAAGATTGCAGTTCCTCATGCCACTTGTAAACATTATTTAAATATATAAATGACCTTTTAAATGATGAATAATCGGTTAGAGACTTTTTAACTAATAGGTTTACTAATTACTTCCTTGTCTCATATGAAGTGTCTTGCATTCCTTTCCTCTTTTGGGACGTCCAAAAATGAGTGTCTACTTTTTTTTATCTGCAAAAAATGAGTGTCTATTTCAAGTAAACACATTTATAACTTCATCAATCCCTCCCTAATTTAAAATCAATCAAGACAATCATTAAAGAGTCAGGTCACCTTTGGGCATTTGGTAAAATTACTATACTTTTTTTCTTATTTATTAAACATAATTTCATTTCAACCTAAGACATTCAAATTGGGATATATGGAGTTTTAAGTTTTTCAGTGGTCTTTGGACCAAATAACGTCTCCATAAACAAGGGGTGGATCTTAATATCACAGGTCTAATTGTTTTAGCATCTTTAGATACAATCCACTGACAACTTTTTGCTCTGTGCGGTGGTCCAAGCAAAACAGGCCTGCCTTCTAGTAAAACTTTTTTTCTTCCCCTTTCACTGGAGTTTGAAGTATATCCCCTGTTTATGGATTTATTTCTTTTCTTTCTGGTACATATGCTTCGAAGTCATTATTACTTGGATTATTTATGGTTGCTTTATGATTCTTCTGATGGTCATTTTATCATTATTTTTTTTTTCAGCCCACAAACTTTGGTTCGTGCTTTAAGGTATGTCTAATGAATTTTCTTGGTCTTCATCTTCTTGCTGTACTATTAAGTTTGTTATTTTTGGATTTTGTTTGAACTTTCTTTCTTTCTTTCTTCTCTTCTCTCTATTTAAACTAGCTTCGTGCGGTAAGTTTGGTATTACTTATGTTTCATCCAATCAAACAGCACGTGCAGAGTGGACATGAAATGATACATGCATGGATGTAAGAAAATAATGAAAAAAATGTTGGAACGGAACTGTATTTAATGTATTTATTCTAGACATAGGACTATTTAGGGGAGCTGGAGTGGGTAAAACATTGGAATTGATGAACATCATTACCAAAACTCATGGAAGTGTATTTGTATTTGGTAAATGTACTTGTGAAAGAAATGATTGGAATAATTAATGAACAACATATTGCAGAACTAAAAGTGGCCCAAAATCTTTGATACTCAAGACAGAGAGAAATGAGGTTAAAATATGATTCATAGAGGAAAAATGCTGCAATAACCCTTAGTTGCTATGTATATATGTTGATACTTGGAGGAAGTGCATTGAATCTATGGTACTCCGGAGCAAACTTCTCTAGAGGGAATGAGGTTAACGTATGTCTTCTAAAGGAAAATTGCCATTATAATGATAAATAGCTATGTATTTATGTTGATTGTTAGAGATTTCCTCTCGTCAGAATACTGGGATGGCTGTGGGGGGCTGTTCGCAATAGGCCTGTCGGGGGGAGGCAATGAGTCTGGTTTCGTCGCTTCATGTTGGACAGGAAAGAGTTGAACGGATGTCGGCGATGGAGCTCATTGGGCCTGGTTCAGGTATGGATAGTTGGGTTGGAGGATTTAGGGCCAGAGACGATTTCTTCCAGCTGGGTAGTTGAAAGTTGCCTCAATTTTTATCCTAAAAGTGGTGTATCTGATGAGGGGAAAAAGGAGGAGTTGGCGGTTTTGTTCAATTCTATTGAAGCTTCTAGAATGCAGTATGATTCTGATTTGGGAGGCATTTTTGCCTATGTTCCTGCTCCCAAAGGATTTAAGGGGCTTAAGGAATGTGAGAGGGTCGAATTGGTGGATCATGAAGCTTAACATTGTAGCATGGAATGTGAGAGGGTTGAATGCCCTCAAAAAAAGGTTGCGTATTAGGGGTCTCTTGAAAGAGTGGAAAGCAAATATAGTGTGTTTGATTGAGACTAAGATGGAGGCTATCTCTCGTGAGGTGATTCATAGTCTTTGGGGAGGTCAACATGTGGGGTGGAAGTATAAAGGGTCTAATGGTTTGTCGGGGGGGATGTTATTGATGTGGGATAGGAGGGTGGTGGAGTGTAAGGAGGAGTCTGTGGGGCATTTCACCTTGGCGTGCTCTTTTCAAAATGTGGAGGATAACTGGGTTTGGGCGTTTGGGGGGGTGTATGGTCCGAATGAGGATGTGGAGAGAAGGGCCCTTTGGGAAGAGTTGGCTGGTTTGATGAATGTGTGGGAGGTCCCTTGGTGTTTTGGCGGGGATTTTAATATTGTACGGTTTCCTAGTGAACGCTCGAGTGTTTCTTATTATTCTTCTAGCATGATGGATTTCTCGGACTTCATTTTAGAGAACAATTTGGTGGACATTCCGATGATGGGGGGTCAATTTACTTGGTCTAATAATCAAGAAAATGAGATTTGGTCTAGAATTGACCGGTTCTTGCTTTCCTCGGATTGGGAAGATCACTACCCAACAGTGTCACAAAGAAAACTTCAACGCCTGCTCTCCGATCACTTCCCTTTATTACTGGACTGTGGGGCTCCTTGTGGAGGTAATAAGTGTTTTAAATTTGAAAATATGTGGCTTAAAGCCGAAGGTTTTGTTGACAAGGTTAGTTCTTGGTGGGAGTCTTATTCGTTTGAGGGTTTACCTAGTTTTGTGTTAGCTAATAAATTGAAATCCCTTAAATTGGATTTGAAAAAGTGGAATGAGGAGGTGTTTGGGGATATTGGGAGGAAAAAGGAGTTGTTGGGAGGTATTCAGGAGTTGTTGGGAGGTATTCAGGAGTTGGATGAGTTGGCAGAGTCGAGAGGCTTAGATCAGGAGGAGAAGATTCGAAAGGCGGATATTAGGGGTGAGCAAAAACCCGCTCGACCTGCAAAACCGCCCCGCCCCGATCCGCCCTTCAAAAGCCAGATTTTAAGTTATTTTTTGCGAGTACGGGTGGTTTTTTCCCAAACCTGGGCGGGGCGGGTTACGGGTTATAACAATTTTTTTCCCCGGATACCCGCCCCGCCCCGCCCGCATTAATCAAATAAAAGGAAAAACCCTACTTTTCTCCAACCGCCTCCCCCTCACCTCTTTTTTTTTTTCCTTCTCTCTTCTCTCTTCTCTCAGTCTCGCCTCTCTCTGCTGTCTCGCCTCTCTCCCTCTCTCTCGTCCGACTCTTCTCTCATCTGCGCCGCCGCTCAACCTCTGCCGATCCAGGTTTTTTTTCTCTCTCTAGACCTCTTTCATGAATGGGGATCCAAGAGATCTCTTCTTTCATTATCTTAATCTGAAGATGTTGGGTTAATCTTGGGGTTTAGCACCTTCTGATTGTTGGGTTGTTTGTTTAGAAGGAAAATAGATGATAAATCTGCAAAAGAAATGAAAATGGTGGAGAAGAAAGAAACCCGCACAACCCGCCCCGATCTACCCTGACCCGCACGGATTTTGTTTCTTGTGCCAGCCACCCGGGTGAAATTTTCCAACCCGCAGGGTGTGGGTTCGGGTAGAAAAACTGCAGAAATCCGCCCCGAACCGACCTGTGCTCACCCCTAGCGGATATGTTGAAAGATTTGGAGAATACCTTGTTGTGTGAAGAAATTCATTTGCGCCAAAAATCAAGAGTTTTGTGGCTCAAGGAGGGGGACCGAAATACTCGGTTCTTTCACAAGATGGCTAATTCTCATCGCAGGTACAATCGTGTGGCAGTGCTTCGTATTAATGGTGTATTATCCAATGATCCAGCTGAGTTAAAAGATCACATTGTGCAATATTATCAAAGCTTATACTCGGAACGAAGCACTTGGCGTCCTAGAATGGATAACCAGCCTTTTTTGTTCATTGATGAGGAGGATAATAGGTGGTTAGAAAGAGATTTTGAGGCAAAGGAGGTATGGGAGGTGGTAAAAGGCATGGATGGTGATAAGGCACCGGGTCCAGATGGCTTCTCCATGGCTTTTTTTTCAAGCTTGTTGGGGTGTAGTTAAACATGATGTTATGGCGGTTTTTGCTGAGTTCCATCTTAGACATCATTTGGTGAAGAGCTTGAATGCAACTTTTATTTCCTTGATACCGAAAAAGGCGGATGCGATGGAGATGAAGGACTTTCGGTCCATTAGCTTGGTGGGAGGGGTGTACAAAATTGTTTCTAAGGTTCTTGCCAATAGGACGAGAACTGTTTTGGGTAAAGTCATATCCTACTCTCAAAATGCTTTTATCGGGGGTCGTCAAATCCTTGATTCTGTTCTCATTGCAAATGAATGTATGAATAGTCACATGAAATCAGGGGTGCCAGGTGTTCTTTGTAAATTGGACCTGGTAAAGGCTTATGACCATGTAAATTGGGACTTTGTTTTGTATTTGCTGAATAGGTGCGGATTTGGCGAGAAGTGGAGGGCTTGGATAAAGTGGTGTATTACGTCGGTAAGATTTTCCATACTTGTGAATGGTTCTCCGGAAGGCTTCCTTAACAGTTCGAGAGGAATTTGGCCAGGGGATCCTCTCTCTCCGTTACTTTTTGTGCTTGTTATGGAGGCATTGAGTAAGATGGTGAATGCAACGGTTGACCAAGGCCTTTTGACTGGCTTCTCGGTGGGAAATAGGGTCTTCTCGGAGTTGGTGGTTTCTCACTCTTTATTTGCTGATGATACTCTGATTTTTTGTGAAGCTTCTCTCGAGCAAATCCAGTATGTGCATCTCATTCTCTTATGTTTTGAAGCTGTTTCGGGTTTGAGAGAATCTTGGAAAGTCAAAAATTGTGGCTATTGGTGAGGTGGAGAACATTGGGGTTTTAGCTAATATCCTTGGGTGTAGTGTTGCCGATTTGCCTATGAAGTATTTGGGTCTCCCTCTTGGGGCGTCGTATAAGGATACGGTTATGTGGAATGATGTGATCGAAAAGATGGAGCGTTAGATGGCAGGTTGGAAGAGAATGTATCTCTCTAAAGGAGGTCGTTTAACTTTCAATAAGAGTACGTTGACTAATCTTCCGACTTACTTTTTGTCTCTGTTTTCGATTCCTATGAGTGTAGCTAAAAGGCTTGAGAAAGTCCAAAGAGATTTCTTGTTGGGAGGGATGGGAGATGAGCCTAAGTTGCATCTTGTAAATTGGAACCAAGGCTGTCGTCCCCTGCGCTACGGTGGTCTTGGCATTCGAAAGTTGCATCAGTTTAATCAAGCTCTCTTGGAGAAATGGCTTTGGAGATATGCGAATAAGAGTGAGGCTCTTTGGTGCAAGGTTATCAAAGCTAAGTATGAAGACCAGGAAGGTGGGTGGTGCACGAAGGAGGTTTCGGGTTCTTATGGTGTGGACTATGGAAGCATATTCGACAAGGTTGGAACTTCTTTGCCAAAGGTATTCGGTTTGAGGTGGGAGTGGGTTCGAAAGTTCGTTTCTGGCATGATATTTGGTGTGGGGAAAATTCTTTGAAGCATGCCTTCCCGTCCTTGTTCAGTATCGCTAGACACAAAGAAGCTTGGGTGAAGGATAACTTTACTTGGAGTAATGGGGTTGTCGAGTGGAATGTCATTTTTGTGCGGCCCGTCCAGGATTGGGAGATGGATTTGGTTTCTCCTTTCTTTGATCGGTTGTACTCTTGCAAGATTTCCATAGGCATTGTGGATCGTATTCGTTGGTCCTCGTCTAAGAAGGGCAAGTTCGAGGTTAAGTCATTCTTCAAGGCCTTTTCCAATTTAGACCATGAGGTGTTTCCTTGGAAGAGCATTTGGCGTACTAAGGTGCCTCTGCGAGTGGCTTTTTTCGGGTGGACCGCGGGCCCTAGGCAAAATTTTGACTCACGATAATCTGCGTAAGAGGAACCTAGTGGTAGTGGAGTAGTGTTGTATGTGCAAGAAGGCCGGAGAGTCAGTCGATCATCTTCTTCTCCACTGTGAGATCGCAAGCGCTCTTTGGTATACTATTTTTAGTCGGTTTGGGTTGCATTGAGTCATGCCTTGCAGGGTGAGGGACTTGTTCGATTGCTGGTGGTCGGGAGGACATTCTCAAAGCGCGGTAGTGTGGAAGATGATCCCTCTATGTCTTATCTGGTGTATATGGAATGAAAGAAATGCTAGATGTTTTGAGAACTCCACTAGGACTATAGAGGAACTGACTCATCTTTTCTTCTTTACTCTTGGACGACCGCTTGGCTAGCTCCTTTAGTGATTAGTTTCTCTGACTTCCTATTTCATTTCTCTCCCTCTTAGGCGCTCTCTTTTTATACTTCCCGTGTATGTGGGTTGCGCCCCTCTACGTTTTTGATATATATCATTATTACTTATCAAAAATGTATTTATGTTGATACTCGGGATGTCCATCAAATGTTGCAACTATTCTTCTTTTTTTAATTTTTTTTATTGCAACTATTCACAAGCCTAAAGTACAAGGGCAAATACAAAATGAACTCATCATTAAAAAGATGGGTGTGTATTGATACATGTAATTTTGTTTAGCTCTTGGATGGCCGCTTGGCTAGCTTCTTTAGTAATTAGTTTTTCTGACTTCCTCTTTCATTTCTCTCCCTCTTAGGCGCTCTCTATTTATACTTCCCGTGTATATGGGTTGCGCCCCTCTGCGCTTTTGATATATAACATTATTACTTATCAAAACAAAAATTGATATATGTAATTTAATTCTACAAAAAGAAACATAGAGTTACCAATTTAAAGCTTCTATCAAATAGAAGTAATGATTAGTATAAATATGCATATATGCATATACACATGCATGTACATATATACTTATATACATATGCACATATATGTATGTTTGTGTATGTATGTGTGGGTGCATGTAAGCTTTCCCTGTAAAAAAATTAGAACTTACGTTTTTATAGGTTTCCAAAATGTGCAAAATTCTGTTGTCTTCTTGCTTGGACTTGGTTATTAATTAAAAAGATCATTAATAAACTAATTGGACATGAAAAGTTAATTTGAAGCTCATTCTCTCAACTATAAATTCTATTATATGCTATGGATATAAGCACACTTAACTAAGCATTAGTCAAATTTGCTAGGGTTGGTTTTTTTTTTTTTTTTTTTTTCAATGAATAATAATTTATTTAAAGAAAAGACAAAGGCCTCTTACATGTAAAGTATACGCGAGATAAAACCACCCTAAAGGCGTCTGAAATCTAAACAGTTGCTAGGGTTGGTTATGGATACCCTTTCCCTTTCGTGCTAGATAAGCCATAGTTTTGGTTAAATCAAAGATTATTATGTCTTGTTATTGCTGTTAGAAGAGTTAGGGTTTGAGTCATTAGGGTTTTGGGGGTAGTTTAGTCTTTATGGTATTTCCCTAATCCGATATAATAGGATGCTTGTATTAGGTTAAAGATAAGTTGAATAAGTTGAATTGGATCCTTATTTGGGGCAAGGATTGGTCCGCAGGTAGGTCCTTGATGGGGATCGTGGGTCGTATAGCGGGTTGAATCATGGGTCGGGCTTGGTTTCGGATCCTGGTTTGGATCTGGGTGTTTTTCAAGCTTTTGGTTTAGTTAGGGGTGTCAACTTGGTTTCGGGTCCTATTGAGGGTTGTGGGGATGACTGTACGAAGATGGCGCCGGTGGAGACTGCTAATAGGATGCCTTTTCCGGTGAAGGGCCGGTTCCGGCAGCGGACCTCTGGGTCCTCCTGAGGTGGTTGATGCTTCTCTAGCGATTTCTCCGGCAGGGATCTCTGGGTCCAAAGTTTTCACTTTCCTTCTGAGGCGTTTGCTGCTTCTCCGGCGATCTCTCCGGTGAAGGGCCGGCCCTGACAGGGGTTTCTTGGGCCCAAAGTGGTGTTTTCCTTTCCTCCGATGCCGTGAAGGCCTGGGATGTTTTGGGTTTTACGTTTGGGTTTTTCTTTGGGATCTTTAGGGCTGTTTTTTTTTTGGGTTTTAGGCATGGGGTGCTTGGGTGTTTGTTGGGCTTCCTTTCTTTTGTTTTTCTATAGTTTTGGCATTCTCTTGTATACTTCCTGTGTACTAGAGTTGCGCCCCTCTGTGCTTTTTTTAATAAAACTTCATATTACTTATAAAAAAAAAAAGTATAATAGCCTCCTCCTTTTGTGTGTAAACCGTTTATACAAACTATAATATGGTATAAGAGCCTTAGGGTTTAAATCCTTGGCCCTTTGTTTGTAGTTGTAGTTTTTCTGCTATATTGTTTTGTTGAGTGTTTTTTTGGTGGCAATGCCCACATGGGCAGTGCCTTGGTAGAAGATTTTTTTTTTTTTTTTGTTTGTTTGTTTTACAGTGACCGGAGGAACACCTCTTGTGAAGAAAAAAAAAAACCCATCAATGTCGTTGCTACTGGTGTGCGAGTTCTTGTTGCTGGGTGTGGTAGCCGCAGTGTTCCGTGGTGGCCGGCGAAGTTGCTGTGACCATTGGCAAAAAAATTCCGGCCTTTTGATGTTTGTTGTTAAAATGTTGATTTGTGGTCACCGTTTGCTTTTGTAGTTGCTGTTTTTGAAGTGGCTGGAGTGTTCTGTCTTCTCTGGCAAGTTCCGGCGAGCCTACAGTCACTGTTTCTGTTATGTTTTTTTCGTGTTTTTCTTCTGTTTTAGGTTCTGTCGGTGTGGTCTGCCTGTCTCCGGCCAGTTTTGAAGTTCCGGCGAAATTTATTTATTTATTTTCCTGCAACTGTTTTCCGGTGATACTTGTTGGTTAATCATGTGAAAAATTTGTTGTTGGTTGTTGGTGATCGTTGTATCCGACTGGCCTTAGTGTTTTGTGGCGAGAACCGATCCCAAGTTGTTAGTGATTGATGTATCCGGCCGGCCTTGGATTCTTTGGCGAGACCCGATCACCTCTTGTTAGTGATCGTTGTATCCGATCGGTCTTGGTGTTTTGCGGCGAGATCCGATCAAATCTTCGTTGTTCAAGTTTTCGACGAGTTTTCGACCGGCGTTGAAGTTTTATTTAATTATTTTGTTATTTGAATTGTGTGCTCCAAGTTGTTCCAGTTTGAGGGCGAGTGTTAGAGTATGTTTTTTTAGTTGTTTTTTGTTTGCTTGTATCTTCCAAGCTGGATTCATATGATGTATATGCTCTAGCTTGAGGGGGAGTGTTAGAAGAGTTAGGGTTTAAGTCATTAGGGGTTTTGGAGGTAGTTTAGTCTTTATGGTATTTCCCTAATCCTATGTAATATGATGCTTGTATTAGGTTAAAGTTAAGTTGAATAAGTTAAATAATATAATAGCCTCTGCCTTTTGTGTGTAAACTGTTCATACAAACTATAACAATCGCAAATCTGACTTGAGATTTTGTGAGCTTCAATTTTGTTTTATGAGGCCCCTTTGGTTCAATTCACTTTTGTGCTAGTCTTGTAGTTTATAATCATCTTCCACTTCTGTTGTGTATTTTCCCTTCTAGGGTTGTTGAAATGCAAGAAATCCTTGATCAACAACTTGCTGAGGAAGCAGCTGAAGCTGAGGGAGGTGGTGCAATGGCATCAATTGCAAATCCTCGTAGAACTGCCAAGTAACTATTTTGTATTGATTTCTAATTTTATGTTTTAACTTTCTCCTTGAAGTTTGATTGCCTTTTCAAGTTATTGGTCATCATATTGATAATGTACATATCTATCATGGAAGCATTTTTTAATTCTATATCAAAAACTTAGTTCTTAAGGTGCACATTATGCATCAAAGTTCTATTATTTTCTCGTGTCCTGTAGGAAGTCTACTAATGTATCAGCTTCTTCAAGGAGTCAAATGCAGCAGAAATTGAAGGTTCAAGGAAAAGGCTATAAGGATAAATGCTATGAGCAAATAAGGAAGACTGTTGAAGGACGGTTTAACAAACTTCTTACTGAGGTATTCTTTTTATTTACTCTCTTGTAAAACAATGGTAAATATATTATATTAGGGTGCGGTGCACGGGTCCGAGGTTTACTTTGCAGGGGTGGGTCTGAAGGGCCCTGCCTTGTCGAGGTTTCCCGTCATAAAAAAAAAAAATGGTAAATATATTATATTCTTGTTAATTATGTCTTATTCTAACAATAATGTGCGCATCAGCTTGTTTTCAAAGACCTGAAAGCAGCGTTAGAGGAAGCTCGAACAGTAAGTACAATTGATCTTTTCAATCTTTTAAACATTTGTGCTTGAACTCTAGGTGCAGATGCAATACTCATTTATCTCCTTTTTTTCCCTTAATAAACAAAAAGTTGAGATTGATCATATGCTTATAGAAAGTCGAAGTGCATTTGAGTTAGTGCTTGCTAGTACTTTTTCTGGTATTTAGAGAGAAAGTTGTCTTAACATGTGTTTATCAAGACAGAACCATTTCTGGAGAATAAGTCTTGTAGTTTTTGTTTTCTTGAAGATGTGAGGTGTTACTATATTGTTTCTAATCCAACATATATTTTCTTATTAAGAGTTGCTTCGTTTTTCTGTACTTGTGCCCCTCTCTCTCTCTCTCTCTCTCTCTCTCTCTCAAATGAGTTCTTTTACATGTAATGAGCTATGAATGTAGTTTCATGACATTGCTTTTCTCATACTCATAATATTCAAAATCGTTATTTATAATGCTACCTGATTTAGATTTCATTCATAATGTTGGTAGTTTCTTTTTCAACATTCAGATTGGTGAAGAGCTTGGAGATATTTATGACTATGTTGCTCCTTGTTTTCCTCCAAGGTTTGGACTATGTCAAATCTACCTTTATTTTATTTTATTTTTCTGCCTTCTCTTGATTTCCAGTAAGCTTTCAGTTAATGTATTTATCTGTCTCTTGATTTAAGGGTTGTCATTAAGATTAACTTTTTGCTATATTATCTCTTCACCTTCATTACTCCTTTAAAATGTACTGTGGATGTTTTAGTTTTTTTACTTGAAAATCCTTGATTTTATATCTGTTGTATCCTTAGGCATATGTCACTAACTTTTCCTAAGTTTCTTGGTAGTAATACTTAGATGCCAAACTATTGGCTGCTTTGTTGGCTAACCTGATAGTTGATGACTCAGCTCTCCAAATGTGACTCTCACACAGAGGGAAGGCTTAAGAAAGACCTTTTTGGGGTTTTGTTTTTTTAGCGTCTAAATTGCTGTTGATCTGAATTCCATATCTAAGAAGAATTAAATTCAGAAGAGTGTACAAATGGACATCCAAGCAGCGTTATTTTCTAAAAATTCACCTTCGGCAAAGCGTTACAGTTTGTTTCCTTGAACACTTAAAAAGGCTGCAGTCTGAAAGTTTCTGGAGTAATATAAGAATGAGGGGTCCTACAGCTTGTTCCCTCTTATCAGTTTGTTTTCCCTTAAAAGAAAACGCATCTTAGTGGCCATGCACCTAGGATACAAATCCAACACTACTGAGTTCAAAATGGTAGTAGGTTGCAGTTTCGTAATTTGAAAAGAAAAACTATTTTTTTTTTTTGCCAGTGGTGCTTATTTATATTTGGGTTCCATAGGCTTCTGGTAATTATAAGGTATACTCTGGTGCTGCATGTGTGGGCCAAAAGGTAAAGCCAAATTGTTGCTCTGGGTAGCAGTCATTCTATAGTGCATGTATGTGTGTGCTCATGTGGGTGATCGATTGTGTGACATCTGCATACTTCAGTTAAACTTGGGAAATTAATTTTTTTGAGGATTATCTTCCATGTAAATGTTTTACTTGTACTGATTCAGTCTTCCATGCTGCAGATATGAGATATTCCACCTCATGGTAAATCTGTATTCTGAGAGGTTTATTCAGATGCTTAGACTGCTCAGTGACAGGGCGAATGAGCTAACAAATATAGAGATTTTGAAGGTATTTTTTCAATCCATATTAGTTGTTTGCAACTCATCTTATTTTTTTGCAAACAGGCTTTGTAGAAGTAAACTGGCCATACATACTATATAGCGCATGGAACAACTTGACCATTTGCAAGTTGACTGGTACCAAGATGTATCACTATAGCTAGACTTACACTTTGAATTCTAAAGGCATCTAGTTTGGGAAAATACAATTTTTTTTTTGATAAGTAATGATGATATAAAAGAGCGCAAAGGGGCGCAACCCATATACACGGGAAGTATAAACAGAGAGCGCCTAGGAGGGAGAGAAATGAAAAAGAAAATCAGAGAAACTAATCACTAAAGGAGCTATCCAAGCGGCCGTCCAAGAGTAAAGAGTAAAGAAAAAGAAATGAGTCAATTCCTCTATGGTTCTAGTGGAATTTTCAAAACATATAGCATTTCTTTCATTCCAAATACACCACATAAGACACAAAGGGATCATCTTCCAAACAACTGCGCTTCGAGAACGACCTCCCGACCACCAGCTAGCAAACAAGGCCCTCACCCGGCAAGGCATGACCCAATGCAACCCAAACCGCTGAAAAATCGTGTGCCAAAGAGCCCTTGCAAGCTCACAGTGGAGAAGAAGATGATCGGCTGATTCTCCGGTCTTCTTGCACATACAACACCACTCCACTACCACTATGTTCCTCTTACGCAGCGTATCATGAGTCAAAATTTTGCCTAGGGCCGCAGTCCAACCGAAAAAAGCCACCCGCTGAGGCGCCTTAGTACGCCAGATGCTCTTCCAAGGAAACTCCTCTTGATTAGAAATGGACAAGGCCTTATAAAACGACTTAACCTCGAACTTGACCTTCTTGGACGGAGACCAGCAAATCCGATCTGCACTGCCTAGGGAAACCTTGCAAGAATACAACCGATCAAAAAAAGGAGAAACCAAATTCATCTCCCAATCTTGGACCGATCGTACGAAAATGACATTCTACTTAACAACCCCATTCCTCCCAATAAAATTATCCTTCACCCAAGCTTCTTTGTGTCTGGCGATACTGTATAAGGACGGGAAAGCTTGCTTCAAAGAGTTGTCCCCACACCAAATATCATGTCAGAATCGGACTTTCGAACCCTCCCCCACCTCAAACCGAATACCTTTGGCAAAGAAATTCCATCCTTTCCGAATATGCTTCCATAATCCCACACCATGAGAGCCCGAAGCCTCCTTGGTGCACCACCCACCTTCTTGGTCTTCATACTTAGCTTTGATCAACTTACACCAAAGCGCCCCATTCTCATTTGCGTATCTCCAAAGCCATTTCCCCAAAAGAGCTTGGTTAAACTGATGCATCTTCCGAATGCCAAGACCCCCATATCGAAGAGGGCTACAAACTTGGTTCCAACTTACAAGATGCAACTTGGGCTCATCCCCCATTCCTCCCCACAAGAAATCTCTTTGGACTTTCTCAATCCTTTTAGCTACACTTACAGGAATCGGAAACAGAGACAAAAAGTAAGTCGGAAGATTAGCCAAAGTGCTTTTAATGAGGGTTAAACGACCTCCTTTAGAAAGATACATTCTCTTCCAACCTGCCATCTGACGCTCCATCTTCTCGATCACTTCATTCCACATAACCGTATCCTTGAACGACGCCCCAAGAGGGAGGCCCAAATACTTCATAGGCAATTCGGCAACACTACACCCAAGAATGTTAGCTAGGCCCCCAATGTTTTTCACCTCACCAATGGCCACAATCTTTGACTTTCCAAGATTCACTCTCAAACCCGAAACAGCTTCAAAACATAAGAGAATAAGACGAACATACCGGATTTGCTTGATAGAATCTTCACAAAAAATCAAAGTATCATCCGCAAATAAGGAGTGTGAGATCATCAAGTCCGACAAGGCCCTATTTCCCACCGAGAAACCAGTCAAAAGGCCTTGGTCAACCGTCGCATTCACCATCTTACTCAACCCCTCCATAACAAGCACAAACAATAACGGTGAGAGGGGATCCCCTTGCCTGATTCCCCTCGAACTGTTAAAAAATCCTTCCGGAGAACCATTCACAAGAATGGAGAATCTTACCGTCTTAATACACCATTCTATCCAAGCCCTCCACCTCTCACCAAAACCACATCTATGCAGCAAATACAAGACAAAATCCCAATTTACATGGTCATAGGCCTTCTCCAAATCCAATTTACAAAGAACACCTGGCACCCCTGATTTCATGCGACTATCCACACATTCATTTGCAATAAGAACGGAATCTAGGATTTGCCGACCCCCAATAACAGCATTTTGAGAATAGGAAATGACCTTACCCAAAACAGATTTCATCCTATTGGCAAGAACCTTAGACACAATTTTATACACCCCTCCCACCAAGCTAATGGGCCGAAAGTCCTTCATCTCCACCGCATCCGCCTTCTTAGGAATCAAGGAAATAAAGGTTGCATTCAAGCTCTTCACCAATTGACGTCTACGATGAAACTCTGCAAAAACCGCCATAACATCTTGTTTAATAACACCCCAGCAAGCTTGAAAAAAAGCCATGGAAAAGCCATCTGGACCTGGAGCCTTATCACCATCCATACCTTTTACCACCTCCCAAACCTCCTTATCCTCAAAATCTCTTTCTAACCACCTCTTGTCCTCCTCCTCAATGGACAAAAAAGGTTGGTTATCCATTCTAGGGTGCCAAGAGCTTTGTTCCGAGTAAAGACTTTGGTAATACTGCACTATGTGATCTTTAATCTCAACTGAATCACCGGATAAGATGCCATTAATACGAAGCACTTTCACACGGTTGTACCTTCTGTGAGAATTAGCCATCTTGTGGAAAAAACGAGTATTCCTATCCCCCTCCTTGAGCCACAAAGCTCTCGATTTTTGGCGCTAATGAATTTCTTCACACAACAAAGTATTCTCCAAATCTTTCAACTTGTCCGCCTTCCGGATTTTCTCCTCTTGATCTAAGCCTCTCGATTCTGCCAGCTCATCCAACTCCTGGATACCTCCCAATAACTCAATCTTTTTTCTCCCAATATCCCCAAAGACCTCCTCATTCCACTTTTTCAAGTCTACTTTAAGAGCTTTTAATTTACTAGCAAGCACAAAACTAGGCAGACCCTCAAACGAATATGACCCCCACCAAGAAGCAACCTTATCAACAAAACCCTCTGCCTTAAGCCACATATTTTCAAATTTAAAACCCTTCTTACCTCCACAAGGAGTCCCACAATCCAGTAATAAAGGGAAATGATCCGAGAGCAGGCGTTGAAGTCTTCTTTGAGAAACTGCTGGGTAATGATCTTCCCAATTCGAAGAGAGCAAGAACCGGTCAATCCTCGACCAACTCTCATTTTCTTGATTATTAGACCAAGTAAATTGACCCCCCATCATCGGAATATCCACCAGATTATTCTCTGAAATGAAGTCCGAGAAATCCATCATGCCCGAAGAGTAATAAGAACCATTGGAGCGCTCGCTAGGAAAGCGTACAATGTTGAAATCCCCGCCCAAACACCAAGGGACCTCCCACACCCTCATCAATACAGCCAACTCTTCCCAAAGTGCCCTTCTCTCCACTTCCTCATTCGGCCCATACACACCCCCAAACGCCCACACCCATCTATCCTCTACATTTTGAAAAGAACAAGCCAAAGAGAAATGACCCACACACTCCTCCTTACACTCCACAACCCTCCTATCCCACATCATTAACATCCCTCCCGACAAGCCATTAGAGCCTTTAAACTTCCACCCCACGTGTTGACCTCCCCAAAGACTATGAATCACCTCTCTGGAAATCGTTTCCATCTTCGTCTCAATCAAACACACTACATCTACCTTCCATTCTTTCAAAAGACCCCTAATGCGCAACCTTTTTTTGAGGGCATTCAAGCCTCTCACATTCCATACTACTATATTAAGCTTCATGATCCACCAAACAAATATTGTTAGTTATGCCAAGAAAAGTGGAATTTGTTAGCTCCCACTGTATCAAGTGATGAATGAGCATATTTTTTTCATAATGCTGCTGGTTGAATTGATGATAACTGTAATTATTGGTCCCTAGAGGTCATTCATACTGCTCTATCCCCAAGTGATTACCTCACTAGAGTGCTTTACTCAAGAATGATTACATATCCAGATGTGATACTTTTTGTAGAAGTGACTCATTCATTCCCTAGCCGTATGAGCCATAGCTGTATATTTTGCCTTTGCACTAGATGGAGCAACCTCTGTATGTTTCTTGCTCTTCCAAGTAACAAGGCTAACCTCCCAAGAGTGTATAATACTCGGTAGTAGATTTTTAGTCTGAAGGGGATCCTGCCCAATCTGCATCAGGGAATACTTCTGTCCTGAGATGTGCATTCTTCATATGTTTCTTGTTACTTACTGAAGCATATTTCATTTATGACTTTTTTGGGTATATAATATACTTCATATTACCATAAGAGTTTCTTATTTCCAACTTTCTATTTCTCTTTGTTATTTCTCGCAACTAGGTCACTGGTTGGGTGGTTGAATACCAAGATAATCTGATTGGGCTTGGGGTTGACGAGTCTTTGGCTCAAGTTTGTTCTGAGAGTGGTGCCATGGATCCCCTCATGAATTCATATGTAGAAAGAATGCAAGCTACGACAAGGGTATATATATGCCTACCTTGTCAATTTGTTGTGCTCATATTTGGTAAATAATATGATTTTTTAAAGGGTTAAATACTCTATTAGTACCTGCTTTTGCAGATTTTTATTTTTTCCCACCTAGGGTTCAAATCCTATCATAAATGATACTTGACTTACGAAAAAAGACCAACTTAGTATCTCCGTTAGTTCCATTAGCCCAAACTAACGGAATGCCATGTGTCGTCACATAGAAATGCCATGTGTTTTTAAAAAAATAATAAAAATAATTATAAAAAAAATAAAAAAACTAAATCTAAAAAAAATAAAAATTGAAAAATTCATGGGGTGTCCGGCCACCCCATGAATTTTTCAATTTTGTTTTTATTTTATTTTTTATTTTTTAGGACACGTGTCATTTCTATGTGATGACACGTGTGACACGGAGGTATTAAGTTGGTCTTTTCCCGTAAGTTAGGTATCATTTATGATAAGATTTGAACACTGGGTGGAAAAAAAAAAAATCTGTAAACCCAGGTACTAATAAAGTTTTTAACTGATTTATCAAAAAAAAAAGTATTTAACCCTTGTTTAAATCACCTCTTTCTATATTTCTCTCTTGGCGAGGCCCTTCACTTCTCTCATTTATTGCATTTATACTCGTTCTATTTTCTAGAAATGGTACTTGAATATCTTGGAAGCTGATAAGGTACAGCCACCAAAGAAAACAGAAGATGGAAAGCTGTATACACCAGCTGCTGTTGATTTATTCAGGATCCTAGGAGAGCAGGTGCAAATTGTTCGGGATAATAGCACTGATGTCATGCTATACCGAATTGCTTTGGCAATCATTCAGGTAAGTTAAACTAAACTTTCATTTGACATACTTGATATACTTTAAGTACTTCAAGAATTGTATTATAACTCCCAAAGTCAAAAACAAATTTAGAGATCTTTCACATAATTTAAGAAATACAAATCATGCATGGAACAATTTTTGTGTTCAATTTTCTGCTTGTTCATGGTTGTAACAGCCAGAAGTAGGTTGCAGCCATTACATGCTTGGACAAAACACACCCCCTTTGGAGGCCAAAGGCAACCAAGAGAAGAGATGGTGAGAGACCACACCCCCTTTGATCCAGTGCCTGTGCAGATTAAGCAATTCACAGAATTCACAACACGCACACAGTCAATGGTCTCACCATTAGTTAAGGAGAAGTCTCATCTCACAAGGATTACTAATCTTGATAATGCATGAATAATGCTTCTAGGGCTGGAATACATCATTTATAATTTCTACCTGCTCATTGATGATAACGATAAACTAGAAAGATTACAAAAGAAATGATAAATATAATTACGCAGTCTCCATCCTGTTTCCAGCTACTGATTGAGAGTAAGTGTATTGATCTAGGACTCCATGGTAAGATATAGTATTGGTCTTCAAATAGGAGTCTAGTCGAGAACTCTTGCAACAGGACACTTCCCTTCCACAGCAGTTAACACCACTAAAATGCAGATTGAACAATAATCTTCCACAACAGATGATGCCCAAATGCAGACAATGAAATAGTTAAACTTAAACATGAATGCAGGGAGTTGATAAAAGAAATCATTTTTCAATCATTATCTCCAGAAATCATAGTAAATAATTTGAGGCATTGATGTGTGATTTTTTCTCTAGTGGGGTTTTCTCCTGATACTTGGACCTCACATATTGTCTTGCTTCAGGTGATGATTGATTTTCAAGCTGCTGAGAGGCAGAGACTTGAAGAACCTGCTTCTGAAATTGGTCTGGAACCTTTGTGTGCAATGGTTTGTGAATCATTTGATCATGTAGAAACGTTCTGTGGTGCTTGCTGGAAATTAAGTGTGTGTTTGTATTGTGTATTGAAAAGAGTTTTAGAGGTGGAAATTGAGAAATGTTTTAGTGTGGGTCACATTTGAAAAGTGTTGTTCGTGGGGTCCATAGAAGGAAATTGTTTGGTAAACTTTTTAGTGTTTTTGGAAAGCAAAAATTTGAGAAGTGTTTTTTTTAAGCGAAAAAACTGGGGGTGGTCACATGGCCACCCCAACCACTAATGTCCTGCCACCCCTACCAGTTTTGTCCTATTGGGATGGTTGTGCGGCCACCTCTATCCTTTTGGGTTGTTGGAGTGGCTGTGCGACCCCCCTTCTCTTCTATTGGGGGTGGCTGCAGCCTCTGTTGAGGGGGGCCACACAACCACCCGCTTTTCTCTATTGGGGGTCCGTGTGGCTACCTTTTTTTTTTTTTTTTTTTTGTAGTTTCTTTTTTTTATTATATTTTTGTAAGTAACAAGTCAACCTTTACACTTGAAAGTATGTATTTTCTCAAAATATTCCTATAGGAAGGTGTGGGAAGTTTTCTAATAAGTGTTTCGTATTTTGGTTTTTGAAAAGTGTTTCATTTGGTACCAATTTTCTGAAAATTTTGTTTCAGCATTTGAAAAGAGGAATAGAAAAACTTTCCAAACACTTTACATAAACATGTCCTAAATTGTTATACATTTCTGCTAACGACGTTGTGTACAGACAAATAATAATATCTGCTATTGTCTTTGTATACAGGTTAACAACAATCTACGCTGCTATGATCTTGCAATGGAGCTAAGTAATAGCACCACGGAAGCTCTTCCACAAAACTATGCCGAGCAGGTTGTATTATTATCAATCTGACTTCTTTGTTCTTCCTCTTCATCATCATTGTCTTCCTTTCTTTTTTATTTCATTTTTATTTCATTTTTAAAACAAAATTGTGATAATAAGCCAAAATGGAGAGTGGCCCTCCCACTCCCCTAATCCTTCCCCCTAACAGGTTGGACCTAAGACCTCCACCTTATTTGTTGTTGTTGCTACTTTTTTTTTTTTGTGTGTGTGTGTGTGTACTGTTGGCACCAGTCCTCACCAAGCTAATCGGGCAAAAATCTCTGATATTCTTGCCCCTCTCTTCTTTGTCACCAAGGTGAGGAATGAGTAATTCAAAGACTACTCAAACATGCAAGGCTCATTGAATTCCTGAAGAGAAACTCATATAATTTCATTTGATGAACAATAATTTATTGATGAAAAAGAAAAGCTCTTGCGCACGAAAAGTATATAAGAGAAGCAACCATCTTAATGAGGTTGAAAATCTAGAAGTTAACAAGATTTACAAGGGGAAGAAAAATTGGGAACAAAAGAAACAACCCAATCAAAAAGGGAATTCAAGATGGGAGATTTTAGTTGTAGCACATTAGACTCGCTGTCTTCGACGTCTATTTCTTTCTCTCCAAATGCTCCACATAAGTAAAGAAGGGATGGCTTTCCATATGATCTATTTGGATTGACTCTGCCGTTATGTCTACCAACATTGAAGTAGCTCTAGAACATTTCTAGGCATGACCCATGAGACTCCAAATAAGATAAGAACCAGGTGCCATATCTCGCTAGTAAACTCACTATAAATGAGAAGGTGGTTTACGGTCTCCTCGCTCATCTTGCAAAGACATCACCAATGACAATGGTAAGACCCCCATCTCTGGAGGTTATCAATCGTAAGAATTTTACCCAAAGTTGTCGTCCAAGTGAAGAAAGCAATATGAGGTGGAGCTTTTACCTTTCAAATGCTTTTCCAAGGAAAAAGGGATGACTCTCCAAACTGTAAAATATGGTAATGGCTCTTTACTTCAAAACTGTGGTTACGAACTGGGAACCACAACATTTTATCTCTCTCTCGGGTGTATCCACAAAACCTCCTCTTTTTTTCTTCTTTCTTTACATCCCCAAATCTTAAGTCATTGTTCACGGCTTTCGTCTTCGTAGATAAGACAAAACTAGGTGATCCTTGGAAATCATAACTACACCACCAGCGGAGGTGTATCCACAAAGCCTCCTCTTTTTTCTTCTTTCTTTACAACCCCAAATTGTATATATTTTGGAACTCTAAAGCCCTAGGGTTTCCCTGAATCTCTAGCCATTAGTGAAGCATTCAAAAACACCCCAATACCCTTCAAACAGCTGCTGTCAGTAAATTCTGTAATCACCTTTCTCAAAGAATAGCCCCTATAACCTTTATTTACTATCTCTTCAAGCCATAATTTATTCGCTTTTTTCTTCAATGAGTAATAACAAGATCATAAAAAACACAAGGGGCGCAACCCAAGTACACAGGAAGTATACAAGAGAAAAATCTCAACAAATCAGAAACGAGAAAAGAGAGTACGAAAACTACAATGCTAGACCAGAATTTATATACAAAACCGTAAAGCTTTGCCTTCCCATAATGAACCTTTAAACTATAACTATTCCTATCGTAAAGCCCACCACGAAGCCCACTTAGATAGATTCTTTAAGTCTGTCCCACTCAGATTTATTGGGAACTAAGGCACCGTTTCTTAAACCCCTTCCCCTTCCCTCAACACTATTCACTTTCTTTTTTTTAAAAAAATCAACATCAAAACATTACTTTTTACTACTATTTAAATAAAAAAATTACTACAAAATAATTTTTTTTCACTTTTCTATACCACTTCTTTACTTTTTTATACTAGACACTCTTACTTTTTTCCACATCAATCCACATCAGCTACAATGTCTAGAGAAAAAGGGTTTAACAAACACACCTAAATCCTCTTAGAATATTATACCTTTTGAGTTATTGTGTAGATTATGTTCTAGCTTCTATCCTGATGTTAGTTTTGCATTTCGACTCTTTCTCCTGTTGTAGGCATCATCATCAGCCCCTTCAACCATCTTGTTTTGCTTTCTTATCTTTTCGCATTGGCTTGAAGTTTATATGTTACAAATATTAAATATATGTGGTTGGCATTTTCCATTGTTAAAATTGGTTTTCCTATTTCATTTATAGGTTAATTTTGAAGACACATGCAAGGGTTTCCTAGAGGTTGCAAAGGTATGATCAACTTTGAAGGTTTTCATGTTATGTTTTTTGTATTTTCCTCAAATTTTACATGGATCATGAACTACATACTGTATCTGCACTATTCTTTCACAGCATGATCCAGTTAATGCTTTATCATTTAATTAAAACTTCCTGCACTGTACAGTTGTACTTGGTGACTTGCTGAAAAGTTTGGAATTTTTTTTTTTTTTTTTTTTTTCTGTTAAGTAACGAGAAATATCATTAAAAGCGTAAGGCGCTCCTAAGTACATAGGAAATATACAAAAGGAACACGTAGAAAGAAGAATCAAGAAGAACAAAAAACCCAGCCAAAGAGACCCGTAAAAGCCCAGAAAGATGAAACAATAACCACCCAAAAGTCCCACATAAACAAAAACACCCACAAAAACAACCACAACACAACCCCATGAACCAGGAGAGTAGCCTAGGCTTCATCAAAACACTGAAAGTTATCAATATGTTTATAAAATTTATCTTACTGCTTCATGATCTTCTGGATTTTTTGGAGAATTTAATTGCTTTTTACTATTAGCTTAACTAAGCCTTAATTCCAATTAACTGGGATCATTTACGTGGATTTTTTAACATCACCCAGTCTTATGTAGAACCATGTCCCTATTTACCTTTCTGAAAACAATGTTTGTACTATACCTTCTATTGATGTCATTTTTTGCTTAAGTTTTCTTCTTTTTAACTCCTTCCATATTAATCTAAATAATTCTTTGCACAGACGTTTGTGGGTCTCTGTTGCATATGTCCAAAGCATCTAAAATTACTCCTCATTTTATCCTTGTTTGGTGCCACTGACACCTTTTCCCGAATAACTTCATTTCTTATACTCTTTCCTAATGTTGTCACACATCCATCGCAAAATCATCTCGACTGCACTCATATCTTTTATATGTAGTTTCTTGGTTGCCCAAGAGACCCATCTTAAATGTGTTTAATAAGCTCATCCACTACTCAGGCAAGTTGATAAGGACATGAAGCTGATCATTTATGCAATCCTATTTATTGGTGTGGTCCAGAGACCCTTGGTTGCCCACCAGAGGCTGTGGCGGCATTCAGTGTCCTGCCGGCGTCGTCTTTGGGTGCTCCTTCTTAGCCGTTGGTCAAGACTGTAGTCCAGTCCACGTCGAGGGGAGTGGTTAGAAAGTTTACTCCGGCTAGTTTTCTTCGGCGAGGTTTCCTTCTCTCGAGCACTTCTAGTGTGATCCAGAGACCCCCTTGGTTGCCCAGGCCTTTTGTGGCGTTGGGTCTGGTCTTTTATTTCTGTTGGCTGATGGGTTTATGGGTGATAAGTTGCTTGGGTTTTTTGTTGTTGCCACCTAGGCCGTTGTTCATGTTCTCCTCGGTTTTTGGGTGCTCCCCTTAGTATTTGCCTGGTATGTCTTGGAGGGATCAACAGTCTTCTCGTGCCTACGAGGTGGGTGAATATTCCGAGGGGGATGATCTTGAGGGAGGGGTTGTTGGTTACCCCGGGGTAGTGCAAGTTGCAAGGTCGTGTTATCACACGATGGGGGTCTCTTACAGGGGACGAGAAGGATTCTTTGAATTTCTTGGTTCTAGTTGATGAGGTGCAAAAGGTCTCTGTCTTTGCTTCTAAGCAAAGAGGAAAAAGAGATCATAAGAATTTAGAATGCTCGATCAATTTTGATGTCAGGGGAGTTGGCTCTAGCCGAGTTAAAGGCAAGAGGGCCCTTGTTGTTTTGTAATGTAGCCCAGGTTTAGTTGCGGGCATTGGGTTTCTGTGGTGCGGTTTAGGGGTTCTTCTGTTTTTGGGTTTTTGCGGGTTTTCCCTTGTTTTACGTTTTTCTTTCTGATTTGGTGTCCTCGTTGTCTACTTCCTATATGTTGAGGGGCGCTTGACGCTTTTTTTAATGCTATTTCTTTGATTACCTATCAAAAAAAAAAAAAAAAGTTCCTTAGATGGTGGCCATTTCCCAAGACAATGTTTATTCAGAGGAAGAAGAGGAGGTGCAGAGAAATCCTTCGGTTGGTAGGACAGAATGAGGGAGAGATTGGAGGAGGGAGTGGGAAGCAAAACCTCTTTGGGCCACCAAAATCAATACACCCAAAACTGGGCAGATAGGGCTCTTCCTCCATTTTCCCCATAATTTACGATTTTACCCTCTCTCAAACCATATGATTGTCTATGTAGATGAGTTTGATTTTTGTGGTTTTGGTGGCTCAGAAAAGGTTAGAATTGTGTTGCTCCTTGATTATCTGCAACACTTTTCTGCATTCAGATGTAATCAGGTTTGTGCAAAAGCATTGCCAACTTTTGTGTACCATTCCTCAGATCTAACCTATGATAGATCTAAATACATGATAACAATTTTATCAGAAACAAATGCTTTGGTCTAGGTAGTCCTGCCTTTCTGTCAAGTTAGGATGCACTTGCTTAATGGTTCGGTTGTATCTAACCTGGGTGGGAAGAGCAAACATGAGAGCTTTCTTTCTGTTTTCTTCACTTTGCATGTTCCTTTTCTTATTGCTTTACAACTATAGAACCATAACTTTGGTGTTGCAACCAAGCAAGTGGATGATATAGCTCTATTTATTTAGCCTTTAATGGCAGTCATGCAAGGAATTAGGGAGAACTTAGTAATTTTATTGAGTTATGAATCTTAGGTTCGTATGAAGAGGTGGGAAAGATAAGGGCTAAAGTTGCTTGTTGAAAAGTTAAAGGCAACTCTTATGGAGAAAAAGATGGAGATTCATTTAAGATGATTTGGCCATGTGCAATGGGGATTGATTAATGCACCATTGAAAAAGATTGATTTAGTTCAAAGTGGAAAGTGGTAGAGGACAGCCAAAAGAATATTAGTAGTGAAGAAGAATATGATAAATAGGGTAGGAGGTGGTAAAAAAAATGGATAGGGACAAGGCTCCAGGCCCGGATTGTTTCTCCATGGCTTTCTTCCAGGATTGTTGGGAGGTGATCAAATTGGACATCATGGCTGTTTTTGGAGTTCCATGACCGAGGTAAATTCGAAAAAAGCCTCAATGCTACGTTTATTGCTCTTATTCCGAAGTCGCATGGGGCTTCCGATCTGAAGGATTTTCGCCCTACCAGCCTTGTGGGGGGCATCTATAAGATTATTGCGAAGGTTCTAGCCAATAGAATGAGGAGAGTCATGAATCGGGTGATTTCCAACCTGCAGAATGCTTTCGTCAAAGGAAGACATATTTTGGACTCGGTGCTTATAGCCAATGAATGCCTGGACAGCCGTATCAAATCTGGAGATCTCGGCCTCGTGTAAGTTGGATATGGAGAAGGCTTATGATCATTTGAACTGTAAGTTCTTAATCTAATTGTTGAGGAGGTGTGGTTTTGGTGAGAAATGGTGTTCATGGATCGAGCATTGTATCTTGTCGGTGCGGTTTTCGGTGTTGATTAATGGCTCTTCCTCTGGGTTCTTTGGGAGTTCGCGTGGGGTGAGACAAGGTGATCCTCTTTCGCCTTTTTTGTTCATCATGGTCATGGAGGCGTTCAGCAGGATGATTAATGCTTCCATCAGTAGGGGTTTCATCAATGGCTTCTATGTGGGTGCTAGAGAGCCTGAGCGGGTAAATGTTTCTCACCTTCTCTTTGCTGATGATACGCTGGTTTTTTGTGGGGCCACTCCTGACCAAGTTAGATTTATTAAAGCCCTCCTTATTGGCTTCGAGGCGGTCTCAGGGTTAAAAGTAAACCGGGCCAAATCTGTCTTGGTCCCAGTTGGAGGTTCGGTGGTGACAGGGGAGCTAGCTGGTATTATGGGTTGTGGCACTAGTTCTTTGCCCTTGAGGTATTTGGGTCTTCCTCTAGGGGCTTCGTTCAAGCTTTTGGCTATTTGGGATGATTTGTTGTAGAAGATTGCTAGAAGGTTGGCCCCTTGGAAGCGCTCGTATCTGTCCAAGGGGGCGAGACTCACTCTCATCAAGAGCACCTTATTCAATCTCTCCACCTATTTTCTGTCTCTTTTCCCTATTTCGGTTTCTGTGGCGAAACGCATTGAGAAGATCCAACGGGATTTTTTATGGGGGGGTTTCAATAACGAGCCTAAGTTACACTTGGTCAGTTGGAAAGAGGTTTGTTCTCCGATTGCTGAGGGTGGTCTAGGGATTCGGAGTTTGCGTCTTTTTAATCAAGCTCTTTTGGGGAAATGGTTATGGAGATTTGCAAATGAGGAAGAAGCTTGGTGGAGAAGTATTTTGGTGGCAAAGTATGGGGTGGATTGGGGTGGATGGCGTTCTAAAGTTCTTCGAGGAACGCATGGGGTGGGGTTATGGAAACACATTTGTAAGGGTTGGGGGTTGTTTCAGAGCCACTTTAGATTTGATCATGGACTGGGAGTGAAAGTCAAGTTTTGGGAGGATGCTTGGTGTGGCGAGATGTCCCTCAAGGAAGCTTTTCCCGGTCTTTTCAATATTGCTAGCAATAAGGATGCTTCCATAGCGGATATTCGGGAATGTTTAAATGGTATGGTTCACTGGAATGTCACTTTTACCCGTAGAATTCATGATTGGGAGGAGATGGTCTTAGCCTCCCTCTTCTCGCTCTTGTATTCGTCCTCGATTCGTGGGGAAGGGGAGGATCGGATGTGGTGGACCCTTCAAGAAAAGGGAAGTTTGAGGTTCGCTCTTTTTATAGGATGCTTGTCTCAAAAGAGTCCAATCACTTTCCTTGGAAAAGTATTTGGCGCACAAAGGCTCCTTCGAGAGTGGCCTTTTTTGCTTGGTTGGCCGCCCTTGGGAAATCTCACTTTGGATAATGTTCGGAAGAGAGGTATTGTGGTGATTAATCGTTGCTGTATGTGTGAAACGGATGGGGAGTCTGTGGATCATCTTTATCTTCATTGTGGGGTTGGCGCAAGTTGTGGGAGGTTATTTTCTCTCGCTTCAAGTTGGGTTATGCCTAGAAGTGTCAAGGATTTGTTTGCCAGTTGGTGGTCGGGTGGGAGATCTAGTAGTGCCGTGGTGTGGAAGATGGCTCCCCTTTGTCTTTTATGGTGCCTTTGGAAGGAGAGAAATGCGAGATGCTTTGAGGATTTATCGAGGACCCTTGAGGACTTTGTTCATTTCTTTTTGTACACTCTTTTTACTTGGACTGCAGGCTGGCTTGTTCCTATAGTGATTAATTTTCCTGATTTCCTCTCTATGTTCTCTTCTTCTCTCTCCCCAGCTTAGTCGCTCTCTTGTATACTCCCTGTGTACTTGAGTTGCGCCCCTCTGTGCTCTTTAATGCATTATTACTTATCAAAAAGAATATGATAAATAGGGGATGACAGAGAGAATGATTCTAGATAAGATAAAATATGGAAAATAATGCATATGGCCAGACCCGATTAGTTGAAAAATGATTCATAAAGTTAACTTTTATTTAATTGGGATTAAAGTGTAGTTGAGTTGAGTGGTTCAAAGGTGGCAATAGACCCTACCAGCCGGCCAGCTTACATATTTTTTTTGTGTAAAACAGAGTCTGGATGCTATGACTAATTAGTTATTTATTTATTTGTATTCTTATGTTAAAATATGAATCAGGGAATGAATTTTGGTACGCTTCAGAATAATCCATCATAAGATATATTGGCAGCTATGGATCAATTGATTGAATTGAAAGCGAGAAACTGTGTGCGTGATTTTGTTGCATTTGAAAGATAAAACATAATTGTTTTGTAGAGAATCTTTTACCAGATTCATTCAAATCTGTTCAATCTTGAATTTCTGTCTAGTTCTTCATGCACCAAAAAGCTGTTCTATCTGCTGTTCGTAGTGTATTAGTATGCATGATAAATCATGATGTGTATAATGTGTTTGAAATAGTTTGTTGAAACTTATCTTTAAATTCCACATTGATTATAGGAATCTGTGCATCAAACTGTTCGTGTAATATTTGAAGATCCAGGGGTGCAGGAGTTGCTCATCAAACTATATCAGGAAGGTAAGGGATTTTAACCATTTCGTATCTTTCACATGTGGTTCTTATCTTTACCATATTTGACGATCTTGGGGTGCGGGAGTTCTGTTAAGCTTTATCAGAAAGGTGAAGTAATTTTTACTCTTAAGGCATGTTTGGTATGCAAGAATTGACCTGGAAATAGAATAGCTAATGGAATAGCCCTAAAAGTGTTTTTCCGAAAAATACGCTTTTTTTTAAAAAAAAAAATTTGGTTTTGGGCACAAAAAAAAGAAGTAATCGTTCCCATGGGGGGCCTACCACCTCAACAGAAGCACTAGGGGTGGTTGCGGCCACCCCCGATAGCTCAAGGGTGGTCATGGCCACCCTCGATGGTGCATCAAGGGTGGTGTGAGCACTCGTATAACGCCCCACTCCAATGACACAATATTGTCCGCTTTTGGCTCTCTCGAACCAAACTTCTCAAGAGGTCGTCCATCTTTGTACTACTCTTGCATAAACACGCTTAAGTGCGGAGTTCTGATAGGAATTTGAGTGTATCATCCACATGATTCACCTTGGTCATGTGTATAATCCACACTAGACCCATCATCAGTCTTCAAAGAAGCGGTGAATGCCATGAAACTGCCCTTGTCATTGGGCTGATTTGTGTCATCAGATGACTCTCTCTTAAAGTGACATTCATGGCTTTGCCTTTGGACCTTTTATAGTTAGGACAATCAGCTGTAATATGTCCAAATCCTAAACACCCTTGGCACGTGATGCCTGGAGTATTCTTCTCTTTTTTACCCTTGAACTTTTTCTTTTCATGAGAACTCTCAATGTCATTCTTCAATTTTTCACCAGATGTAGGTTGAGTATTCTCCTCTTTCTTACCCTTGAACTTTTTCTCGTCATGAGAACTACCCTCAGCTTCACTCTTGAATGTCTCACGAGATTTAGGGGATCTGCTAAAGTCACCTTTCCTAAGTTTGAGAAACTTTTTGAATCTCATGGCAAGTAATGTCAAGTCCTCATCATCAGCGGAGTTATTGGCCTCTTCCCTCACAATTTTTGAAGCCAAGTTATTTTTCTTGGGTCGAGGCAAGGTGAGTTCATAGTTCTGCAAAAAACCAACAACTTCTTCAACTTTTATGGCATCAAGGTCTTTGCTCACCTCATTAGCAGTGACCTTAGGTCTAAATCTCTCAGATAAAGACCTCATAATTTTTCTAACAATCCTATTGTCAAGAATTTTCTCTCCTAGGTTAAAAGAATTATTTACAATATCATTGATACAAGCGTAGAATTCATCAAAAGTTTCATCATCCTTCATTCTAATCTCTTCAAATCTAGAAGTCGACATATGAAGTTTTGAATATTTTAACCTTTTTTTTTCCCTTCCATGGGTGACTTCTAGAATATCTCATGCCTTTTTGGCAATTTCACACGTTGAAATTCTCTTGAACTCATCTAGTGAAACAACCATAAAGATGGCATGTACCCCTTTACTGTTCTAGTTGCATTCGGTCAATTCATCCTTAGACCATGTGTCAATATTAGTAGTGGGTTTATTCCAACCCCTCTCAATAGAGATCCATGTGTGTTTATCCAAGGATTGCGGGAACACTCTCATGCGAATCTTTCAGTGGGTATAATTATTGTCATCAAAATAAGGGGAACTGATTGAGATTGAAACGTGATAAAGGGATCAAGGATCACACTAAGAAAATTAATCCAATCAACAGTGAACCAAGGCTTTGATACCAATTGAAATTTTGGATTTAGACCCAAAGTTGTAACAAACAGTGAATATCTTAATCTTAACAATCAAGATTAATAAAGTTATTAACTTTAAAGTCAAAACACCTAAAATATGAAAACCAAAATCAAAGCAAGCATAAAACAAATCAACACAGAGATTTTGATTACGTAATGAAAACCTACAAATAGTAAAACCACTTTGGTGTTAGCCAACCCAAAAGCCATCAATTGTAGAAGACTTGTGCTGCAGATTCTTCTAGTTACTAAACCTTTGTAACTTTGAAGACCCACTCTCGTAATCTCGGTAAACAACACGTTCACCTCGCACCGCAACGGCTCCAAAACCTGTAACATTCTTTTTAGACTAAGTTGGTTAGGGTTTTACAACTTTTTCGCAGGCTGCATCTGGACCTGGTGCAAACAAGCCAACAAATGAGTGATTCTACCAAATTGTGATCTTCATCTCGTCCGGATACCCAGCGAACAAGCTATCCTGTCCAGCTTCGTGAAATAAAAAGTTGTAGCATTTTGAATTAGCTTTCCAATGCCACTAAGTTTGCCTTCATTTGATGTTGGAATCAAAAGACATGGTTGTTTTTATCTGACTAGGTCTATGTTGGACAGCATACACAAAATTGAATTATCATGTCTTTGATCAACTTTTGCACCGAATTAACCCTAAACTTAAAACTTACTACCAAATATGTTTTGACACTGAATTTGTCAATACGAAAAATGTTAACAGATTTGAAATAGAGAAGTCATTTTGTATGAGTTAACCAGCCCATGTGTGGATCAGTGGATGCATGTATTTTGAGTGATATGTGGGGTTCTCATAGTATCATGCAGAACCACAGGAAGCATCCAAAATTAAATTAAAAGCCATTTAGAAATTCATGTTTAACCTTTCAATAACTTGGCAATTCATGAGGCTGTGGCCCCATGGAACAACTTGATACATTTTGCTTCCGAGTCTAATCAATTAGGGATTTGGAATCATGCAATCATTGCTATTCTGCTACAACTTTCCGCACCTGTTAATGATGAAATTCTTTTAGTTGGAAATGACAATAAGTCTTCTTAGTATTTCTTTAAACACCTCTTTTTGCATCTGAGTTGGGTTTTCTCCTTTTGCATATTCCAGAGTGGTGCGAAGGACAGGTTACTGAGTACCTCGTTGCAACATTTAGTGATTATTTCACAGATGTGAAGATGTGAGTTATCTTCTTTTCTGACCTCGGAAACCTTATATTTTCACTGTCCTAATATTTCAGTATAGTGGATATTGTTGGTTCAACCCCCAAGTCAAAGATACATTCTAAAACAATAATGGTGTTCCTATATTGTTTTCAACTCACAAGTAGTTTATTGACATGGACAGGATTTACAGCCTTTACTATGTCCCCTTTATTCTATGTTACAACCATCTAGTATCCTTGATACTAGCTTATGCGTGTATCAGGCTGGCATTGTACATTGATGAGTTTTTTGCTACAGTTTTAATCTTGACCGTCACTTTGTATCAAGATGAGACTGACTAGCAACTCTTTCAGCTGGTTGGGGACCAACTTGAGGATTTAATAAGATGATTGGATTTCCTACTTTATACGAATATACCTTGTTTCTTGGTCAACAACAAGGAGAAAGCATGAAGCTATGTTTAATGGCTGATCTCATTGTTTGATATGATGAATTCCAAAATTTAGTATGATGAGTACCGAAAAGGGTATGAAATGTAGAATGACAGCAGGAGTGAGGTGGATCGAATTAAACCAACTTTAAACAACAAATACATTCTTAAAATGTTAATTGTCACAGATTTAGCCACCCTAAAACCATTCTATATATTAAATTTTAATTCTTTTTCAACCTACTTTTTATTAACCATTGTTGTGAAATTTTTGCACAGCTATTGAACGTATGTATGCACCCAAGTATGAAACTGTTGGAACGTTTTGGCCTATTTAACATGTTTAGCCACCCTAAAATTATTTAAAATGTTAAATTTTGGTTATTGGAGATGTAATATTATATATATATATTGTGATTGTCGGTGTTGTACCATGTTGATCTTATGATATTTCTTGTTTCCCTCTCTTCCCAACTTGTCTGTCTTTATCCACGCAATAAACCATACTGTTTATCCTTTTTAATACTTTTATTTCTGAAGGTTGTTTTACTATGGAAACCCCCTATTTCGTTGATGTCATCCACCTAATCTGTATATATCAACGCAATGTGTATTAGAGCATCAAATATTGTGGCCTATATTCTCTATCAGAATCCCTCCCTGATTTTCTCGGAGTGATTCTTCACCTTGTTTTGTCTATCTCCTTCTTCAATGGATCTCAGTGCCAACCCTATTCATTGTCAATTTCGCTTCAGTCTTATTTTCACTCTCTTCACTGGCATTGTTAAAACCCTAATTCCTTTCAGTTGCCATGGAAAACTGTTGTTTTCGGGTCATCATTGCTACTGTTGTCCTTGCTGTAGCCTTTGCTTTTTCGTTGCTCTCATTTCCGGAATTGCCTTTTGGCTGGGGCAAATGTTAATTCCCCCCTCCCCCCTTCCCCTTCCCAACTGCCCTGATACCCTCCTCTTGTATTCCTGTTGCTTGTTTCCTTGTTTTCCTGTCTGGATTATGAAATAAAGAGGGGTGTTTCACATTTCACTAGAGGAAAGCTCCTCATGGTTGGTGCATGGTGTTCTTCAGTTTAATATCGACAAATATTTTAATTAGAATTTATGAGATTCTTCAGCAATGATCTGTTCCTTGAACATGTCAGGTATAATTTCTGGTGTGTTGTTAATTTACATGCATGTGCCTAATTCTTCCTTCAATCTCATCATTTGTTTTAGTTTACCCCTAATCCATTCATTAGTTTGACTTAGACTTGTTTGATTCTCACCAATTTTGAGACTCTGCCACATTTATAACAAAATTTGTTGTTGCAGAATAAAAAGATTCTTTATTACCACTTTGGAATGATGATGTTTCTGTTAGTATTGTATGTCGGTTGGAACACTTATTATTGGGTCGTTAATTCTGTATTTAAGGTACATTGAAGAAAGATCATTTAGGAGATTTGTTGAAGCTTGCCTGGAGGAAACTGTCATTGTTTATGTTGATCATCTTCTAACAGAGGTTTTTATTTCACATTAAAGTTGACGATGTATACTCCTGTAATTTGTATTGTTATTTTTATTTCTAAAGCATGATCATCTTAATGATGCTTATGCCTGTAGAGAAATTACATCAAGGAAGAAACCATAGAACGGATGAGGCAAGACGAAGAGGTTCTCATGGACTTTTTTAGGGAATATATAAGTGTTTCTGTAAGTGCTGTTTATGTTTTGGACAATTCCATCCCCACCCCAAAAAAAAAAAAAAAAAAATCCCAAAAGATATGTGCTCTTATGTTGAAGTAAATTTGTTTCATGAAGATAATAACTGTTTTATTCTTGGTTAGATATATCTCTCAGTTTCTTGTAATGCTTCTTTGTGCTAATTTTCCTGACTCGGATTGCAGAAAGTTGAAAACAGAGTTAGGATACTGAGTGATTTAAGAGAACTTGCTTCAGCAGAGAGCCTGGATACCTTCACACTCATTTACACAAATATTCTTGAACATCAACCCGACTGCCCGGTAATCTCCTCTATTAATAAAGACTTATTTTTCCATGACAATTTTGCTACTGAAAATCTGGAAACACTATTTTCTTTCAAGACTTACATCTTAAATAAATGGGAAACTGCACCTTAATACTCCCTCAATCTACCATACAATTTGCAATGTCCCCCAATCTTTTAATTTGCTTAATGTACCATTGGGGTTGTAATGTCAAAAATGGCAAAAATAACAATTCAGAAAAAAAAAACAAAAAAAAAAAACAAAACAAAAAAGTAGGAAAACAATTACTTGAGTGACCCCACGGCCACTTTTCTAAATTTTTTTCCAGAACTTTTTATATCATGGAGGGTATTGTTGTCATTTTTACTCGCAGAAAGGGGACATTGTAACCCCCAAATGGTAGATTAACCAAATTGAATATTGGGGGGACATTGCAAATTTAGTGGTAGATTGATGGGGTAAGGTTAGTTTTCCCTAAATAAATCAAATGTCTTTGAAGTTTATTTTGTATCTTGAAAAATTAAATTGTTGGTTACCATCTCATCCATGCTCTTCCCTGTCATGTTATTAATAAACTTCTGGTTCACTGTTTTTATTTTAATGTATCTGTCAACTGCAAATAAGAGCACTAGCCCAAGGTAATTGAAAGTAAGACATAATATTAAGTTAGGAATTTCAGTACTCTCTTTAGTTTATGCTAATTTTTTGCCACAAAAAGTAAGGTATTAGAAATCTGGCCCTAAAGGTAATTTTCTGGTATAAAAATCTCGATGTTTTCCTATTACAGCCTGAGGTTGTTGAGAAGCTTGTTGGACTACGGGAAGGCATACCAAGGAAGGATGCTAAGGAGGTATGTCCAACCTTATCATTCTTTCCTCAATATCAATCAAAACTATACTGTTGGACGCTAAAATACGAGAAGGTCTAAAGATTTTCTTGGGATGTATTATGATGCCCCATGGGAACCCAATTACTGGACAGTGATTTAACAGAATGGGTTCAATGTAATCATGCAACTAACTGACTTATGAAAAGTGGCGCTGCTTTATATATGTTACATGGACCTAAACTTCGGTGGTTTTGAATATTGTCCGTTATCTTTGCCAAACAGGTAGTACAAGAGTGCAAAGAGATTTACGAGAATTCTCTAGTCGATGGGAACCCTCCAAAGGCAGGTTTTGTTTTTACAAAAGTGAAGTGCTTATCAGTCTCCAAGGGATCTCTGTGGCGAAAGCTGACTTAGTAGTGCAATTTCAATACATTTGTGTGGATCAGAGAAACGATGCTGTCATTTGTATAGACCTGTTAACCTTCTTTTATGGAAAACTCCCATTTGTATTTATTTATTTTTATTAATAGTGAATAGTCTCTTCGAGTTCTTGTGCATACCATTCCTCTCTCTCTCTGTAGAGCAAATAAATTAAAGTCGTATAAACTTCGAAGTCACAGTATGACATAAATCAGTTTGAAATTTTAGGGTTTTTTTCACCCAAGATTTCAACAATTTGTATAAATATATTGATTGAAGAACTTCAGAATCTCTGTGATGGCTTTCGATATTACTGGTGCAATTTCTTGATTCCCATAAAAGGCTATAACTCTATTATATATGTCCGATAGAGGGAGACGAAACTAAACTGTTATAGTATTTATCTTGGGGGCCTGCCTAGTCAGATAATCTGTCTCAAATAGCCCCTTCTGGGAGTGTCTGATTTCAAAGTGTCTTGGAAAATCCCTAATTTATGTTCGCTTAATTAATGGAAGCTCTTCCATATCTGGAAAATAGTCCATGATGAAAATTTCAGGTTTTTTTTTTTGTACTGTTGAACGTTTACATTTTATACATACTGGAGAGTAATAATAATGGCTTTATAATATTCCTATTCTTGAAAAATTATGTCAACCCCGTAGCATAACAAATTTGAAAAAGACAGCCCAAGTATTAGACCTAACCAATTTCCTTGAAATTTTCATATATTGATGGCTGCTTCCTTGTAGTTGGATCAGAAATAAGCTCCAGTGTTTTTCTTTTTCTTTTTTCGTCAGCAAGAGTGGTAAATAATAATCAAGTAGGACGCCACGAGGGACCTAATGGAGCACCAAGGTGATGGTATGATTGTAACGCTTTCTTATCAAGTGTTTGGAAGCATTTTCGCTCGCTTCCTTTCTTTCTTTTATAAGAATTAGGAGGGCAAAGACCGACCTTTCTCACTCCCCTTTTGCGGATAAACATGTAAGACACTCTTTATTTCTTTTATTAGAATTAAGACGTATATCTTCACACAGATGTTTAATAAATTAATCATTAAATCTCGGAAAAGGTGATCACCCAAATCCCTTATCAGTAACTGCATTGCAGAAACTCAGGGAAGAGTGACTCATTGATGAAGGGACTTCTACTACTTCATGCCTATAAAAGACAGATGATCTCTTCAGATTGAGGTAAGCGCAACTTTGACATTCAATCTTTCCTTTGTTGCTTATTCTCCTTCTCATTCTGACTTAGGCATCGGGGTGTCCCCGCCGGCTCACCCCCGGTCTCTCTTCGATCCTTCTTTCTTCTTTGTTGTGTAGTCAAATCACTCGTGTGTTGGTCAACTCAAACTTGGCAGGCGTATCACGTCATCATCAGGAAAACTGTGCATCAACACTAACAAACCTGAGAGATCCCAAGAACTTTTGCAAGGCATGTTTGGTTCCCCAACTCAAATGACTGATTCATGTACTTGAAATAGTCCCGAGCAAACTTCATAAATGAATGAAATTCTGTCTTTTTAATTTTGTTTATAATAAACCTGTCATCTAGTGTTTTAGCAAAAAATGATTTGCTCTTCCCACCTTTGGCATCCCAGTTCCTACAACGGCTTAGGGAAGCAATATAATCAACCTCAGATGGGCAGCAGCGATGGCGAAGATCACGGAATTCATTCGCATAGAGACAAGCTACAGTATATTTACCCTTCCCAAGCAGATTGACAACTGGATTAAAAGGATTTGGGGGGACTAGAGAATCCAACAAATTCAACCCATCAAAACTGGAGAACCGTGGATCTTCTAAAGAAATGCTTGGTGTAGAATGGACTGAATCTGAATCTGAATCTGAATCTGAAGAACAATTTGAAGACCAAGGCGGGTAAGTACTGGCAGAACTTCGACCTAGGCTGTATAAACTTTCAAAAGACTTGGTGGCCATTCCATTCTCCCTCTTACTAACCTTATCAAGAACTTCCGATGGAACAGGTACATCCTTCAAGGACGCCAGTGCACAGGCAATTATGCTTGAGAGTTCACCATTGTTGATGGACAGCTTTCCTGATGATGACGTGGCACGCCTGCCGAGTTTGAGTTGACCAACACACAGATGATTTGACTGCACAACAAAGAAGAAGGAAGGATCGAAGAGACCGGGGGTGAGCCGGCGGGGACACTCCGATGCCTAAGTCAGAATGGGAAAGAGAAAAGATATTAATCACAGAGCTTAGATAGCAAAAGTTGCGATTACCTCTGCATTGATAACATGACTTGTATTTATATGCAGGGAGAAAGTTTGATTTCCCACACATTCAAGAATCTTATCCCTTGATATTAGCTGTGCAAACATTTAAATGAAGGATCATGTTTGTTAGCTATTCCGTGATCTTCGTGGCCTAAGATCAGGGGATAAGCATTATAGCTTTTGGGCCATGCTAAGTTAGAGCGTCCGAGTGGGACTCGATCGCCTTCATGATCTTAGATGTTAACTGGTGTATCTTGATTGATATATAGATAATCTAGACTATAAATAGATATGGCAGCTTTTGAATAAACAAGATCACTTATCTGTTAACGGTTGTATCTTTTAAGATACCCGAGTTATCCTTGTAGCCGAGGCCTGCATGTCCTGAGTTAGTCTCAGACTTTCACAGTCTCGGCACAAGGGTCTCAGATCCCATAGGTCTCGACCATAACGGTCTCGGTCATGAGGGTCTCGAATATGTAGGTCTCGAACTTGCCTGTCCAAATCCTTTACTGGGCCTGGGCCCTAGGATTACCAGATATTGAATGGTTTGATCTATGACCCAACAGTTACCTCCCAATTTTCATGTTCTTAGAACCAAGGAAATTTCATGTCTGCAGGAATAGATCTATCTTCCGAGGCTATCCCCAGATGGAGACATCCGAGACGATTTGTGATCTTTTGGGTTCCATCTCAGACCACTGAGGCGGGAAAAACTTTTGAAATTTGAATTTCAAATTTTGAGCAGCTTCGGTTGGTATTCCCGAGACGGTGTCGGTTCATTAAACAAGGTACTCGAGTGCCTCTACGTGTCACCTGCACCGGCGTGCTCCTCTCGGCGCATTTAATGCGCATATTACCGAGGCCAGTCTTTAAAAGGCTGTAGACTTCCCATTTTGGACCTATTTCCTCTATCTCCTTGTCAGAGCTCTTTCTGCTTCCTCTCCAAGAGCTTTCTTTCTTCTTTTCCTTACATCATCATGTCTGGCAATGAGGGATCAGGCTCAGACGGCCTTGGTGGCAACACTTATCCAGCTTGCTGGCGGCCATCTTTAACTAGGGCCGATGAAGCTAGAATACGGGAAGAGTGTTTTATTCCCAAATCAGTGAAGCAGCAGTTTGACGACGAATAGGTCGGCGCTATAGTCCGTGCTGATGCGCACGAAGTTCGTCTACACGAGACTATGTTTCGCGCTGGTTTCCGACTGCCCTTCCCGTCGACAGTGCGAGAATTGCTGAGCTATTTGAATCTGGCTCCGCATCAGATTGTGCCCAACGCATGGAGGGTTATCTACGCCTGCATGTTACTGTGGCCTATGGCGCTCGGACCGAGGAATTATCTCTCTGCCCAAGAGTTTTTATGGGTATATCGGCTCCAAAAGAACCCGAAGTGCGAGGGCTTATATAACTTCCAGTCACGACGGGGAAAATTCATTCATGTGGACGGCAAATATTCTAGCAACCATGCGTGGAAAACCATATACTTTTTTGCTACAGGTCAGTGGGAGTTTCATCCTACTAAAGTTACCAAAGGCCCGAGAGTACCTCGGGAAACCTCTATTCCCGCCGAGAACGAGTCCAAAGAGCCCATCATCACCGACGATGAGCGACGCTGTGTGAACGACGTTTTGGCGTGGACTCAGAAACATGAGAGTCTGCTGAACTATTCTTTGTTAATTAATATGGCCTCAGAAGGGAGAGGCCTCGTCACTCAAGGAGGCGCCGGGGAGTGGTGGAGCAAAAAAGAGGCTTGCTTCTGTGATTGTCCGGGACCCAAAGCTTGTTGTCTCGGACCTTCCAGCAGCTAACACCCGTGGAGCTACCCCTCAGAAGCCCAGGCTTGATAAAGGCAAAGCCAAAGTAATTGAGCTACCTAAACAGAAGAATTTCCCACTTCGAACAGGTGGGGCTTTAAAGATAAGCGAGGAAGTGGTCCAACTTGCACCGCAATTTCGAACTACTAGGCCCTTGAAAATGGAAACTAGGGCTAAAAAACTTAACACTCCTCCTCGGGAAGCCAGGGCTTTACGCTTGGTAGATGAGCTCGAAGAGCCCGAAGAGCCCGAAGCCCCTTAATTGAAAAAGAGGAAACTGATAAAAGCGGCAGAAGCAAAGGTGCAGGATCAATTTGCCAGCTTCTTGGCTGCCAGTCGAAAGACCGGCCCTGGACCTGTGGTGAAACCAATAGCAGAGGTCGAGGCTTTTCTTACAAACGAGCCCGTCACGGCGCGGCCGTTAAATGCTACTCCTTTGGTCTCGACTGGAGCTGGGGCTGAGACCGCAATCCCCATTGGGTCTACATCACTCCAACCTCTAGGCTCAGATATCCAACACATCTTGGATGAGATTGAGTTAGAGGTGCATTCAGATAGTTTCGTAGGGATGGTGCAAGAAAAGACTGAGGGGCCCACTGCAACTGCCAAGGAAGCTCGACCTATACCCCTATTGCTGAGGAGGAATCGGAAGCCCGTGCTTCAAAACAAGCAAAGGCTCGGCTGTCGACACCCATACCTGCTAAGAAGGCTGCCGAAAGAGGCTTTGCTGCCGAGAGGGTCTCGGTTGCCAAGAGAGGCTCTGCTGCCGAGACCTCATCTTCTTCTATCTCACCAGTAAGGCCTCAAGGAATGAATTGGACTGTCGGCGGGCCCCTGGCAAAGTTCAGTGGTGACATGAAAGGCAATCCTTTCTTAACACTAGTGGATTTGATTCCACATGAGAACCTTACGATGGAGCGTGACATATCTACTTAAAGCATGACTGAGCAGATGATTTTCTTTCAACTTTTTGTAAGTATAATATCTTTCCCCTTGTTTCTCTTTATATATACATATGCTAATGAAATTCTTGTTGCAGAGCATCATGAAGTCGCTGATCATATATTGTTACTTCCGGAAGGCGGCCAAGGACTCGGCCACCAAAACAAGCAATCTCGAAGGCAAGGTCGCTGATCTGGAAGCTGAGAATGTGAAACTAAGCCAAGCAAGATGAATAGCTGCTTCTCTCAGGTCAACAGCAGTCAATAATGCAAGCCGAGACTTCCGAGGCGGCTGCGGCTCGGGCAAGGGCGGAAGTCTAAGATCACAGAGCTATCGGCTGAGATTGAAGGTCTTCGAGCTGAAGTAAATCGACTCCATGAGGACAATTATATCACAAAAGAAGACTTGAATCAGCTGGAAGAAACTCACACTGGGGTCTCGGATTAGCTGAAATTGGCTCATGATGAAATCTTGGACCAGAAAGCCTTGGTGGTGAAGGCGAATGAAGCCACAGTGGTTGCCGTGGAAAAACTCAAGTTCTTCAAAGGCAAGTATGTCCAGGTGAGGGCTCAGCTAAAGGAGGCCAAAACCAGAGCTGCCACTTATTTGCATCAGCTGTCCTTTGCCTTATGGGTTCGAAACTTTGCCTAGGCCGACGGGCTTATCCTGGGCTTCGAAACCTTTAGGGCATGGGCTAAGGACTCGATCCAGAAAATAAATCTCGACAAGGTGAAGATCGAGGACATCCCTTGTTCGGATGCAACTATGGCGCAACTGGTGAACTTGGGCCAAGAACAAATGCCTGATGCAGCAGGGATAAAAGAATTTTTCTATGACCCCTTCTCTGGTCAATAGCGTCAAGGTACCGAGACTGAACCGGATAATGCACAATCTGCCGAGTCCGCATCTACCGAGTCCCCTGATGCTGTTCCTACTTTCGCTCCCAAAGAAGAATGATGTAAAAACTTTTTAAGGATTCTCTGTGTATACCTCAACTTTTCTAATGAAACGAGTTTCCGTGTATACTCTTTGTGTTTAACAGTAAGTCTAACATAAGGTCTCGGAATAATAACCTTTTAATGTTTGCCTGTTGGTTAAGGTAGTTTGAAAGAACCCATAATTATGTTTCTCCGAGTTTTTAGTCTCGGGAAGGCTTCCGGGTTTTCTGACTTAAATTCAGACTTAACCATAGTTATGCTACTCCGATTTAGGTCTCAGAGAGTTCCTTAGGTTTTTCAACTCTAGGTTATGTTAAGAGAGCAGTTGCATCTTTTTGGGTCTCAGAAAAGCCCTTTCAGCTATATTTTTCGAGACTTATAGAACCTTGTGCTTATGAACTTTGTATGCTGTTTAACTCCGAGATATTTTTATTCATTGTAATGAGAATAATGAAATGACAAAGAAATCACATATTACAGCATTTAAACAGTACTTTTTGAGGTGCTCAGCATTCCAAGGCCTCGGAAGAGCCTTACCTTTGGAATCCTCCAAGTGATTCGCTCCTGCCCTTTTGCACTCAATCACCCTGTAAGGTCCTTCCCAATTAGTAGCCAGCTTTCCCTCAGCGGGGTCCTTGGTTGCCAGCGTGACTTTACGTAGGACCATATCTTCGACTTTGAAACTCCGAGGCTTGACCTCCTTATTGAAATACCGAGCCACTCTTGCCTGATATGCTGCCATAGTCACTTGGAATTGATCCCATTTCTCTTGTAGCAAGTCTAGGTGTAGCTGTAAACCCTCGTTATTGGTCTCGAATTGGAAGGTCTCTACATGATTACTGCCTGAGTCCACCTCGGCTGGAATGAAGAGTTAAATTAGGTACGCGTAATTCACTTTTAACGATATTTTGTTTACTTAAAAAAAATGGAAAACTTTTGACAATCTAGAAACAAAAGAAAGTGTATGTGCTTGCCTCAAAACTCTAAAACCATTGAGAAAGCTGCTAGGTTAACCATTTATCAAAATAGAAAATCTGCCTGTTGAAACCCGAAAACAGATTATAAATCTTTGGTAGTCCTCGAAACCAAAAAATTGGAACTAATATTTATAAGTTGGGTGGGAGGTGGAGGGCACTTATGGAGTTGGAGTGTGGAAACATATTCGGAGAGGGTGAGGAGTTTTCTCGAGCACTCTAAAATAACATATACGCACAGATTATACATCTCTGGCATCTCTGTCTCACACTCATAATCAACAAGCACATACACCTTCCACCCAACTTCTTGGAACTCAGTTCTGTGGATCTTCTATATGAGGTGCCTATGTTTCAGTGATACATATATGGTTGTCACAAAGACATACTTTGCATGACACTGTATTCATCAAGAATAAATGTCTTCAACTTCTCAGAACATGCTTTTGGGAATACTTCACGTGTGTAACATGGACTTGGGAATGCGATCTATAGCAAGTTAGAGTAAAAGAGATAGGCTTATTGACAGCATATTTGATTACTTAACTAGAAGTTAGTATGCAATAAGGTAGTTCTCAGCTAGAAATTCTATTTTTTTACTAAAAAGCCATACGCACCTCTAAGCTTTTCACGTCTAATTTATATTTTTCATTTCTAAAAGAGCTGATAAGAAAATAAATGGAAAGAAAAAAATAATAATAAAAATTCTGCACTGCCAATATACTAGTACAAATGATCGGCAAACCCTGATCACAATTCGGAAGGGTTGTAGGCTTGTAGCGAATCACTGTAACTCGAATTGGGAATAGTTTCAATAATCTAGAAAGCCCCAGATCCACAAGAGTCCCAAAAACACCAAGACAATGCTCTACAACATCAATGTAAAAATCAAGCAGGAAATGTACCAGAGTGCAATATGATTTATGCGCATGCTCTTTCTTCATAAAACTTCGAACCTAAGAACCCAACCCAATCCCAATTTCTACACATTTCCATAGCAGCAGTCCAATCACATCTCCACTTTAAAAGTAGTCAATCCAATGGTATCAGCTGTATAAACCATAACCAGGTTCAATCCCATCTACAAAGACAAAATGCACAGAATTGGCACCTGTTGATGAGCAATGTAATCAGCTTTGATTCATGCGATGGACTGCAGGAGCTCCAGCAGCGGCAATAGCTTGGCGACCTCATGCACCGCCGATTCCTTAGCCTCAACTGCGAGATCCTCCACCATCATTTCCTGCAACAATTACCAGGTATATCGATGAACGGAAATGAAATTTCAGTGCATTAGGAAACCCCAAAAACTGATTTTGTGTTCATTTCATTTCAACCTGACTTTTGGGTCTTTTTCTACGCCCCGCCGTGTCCGTGTACTTTCGGTGTTTGGACTTGTATGCGTCACCATGGGCTTAGTCAATACTTTGCTTGACACCGTATTCATTAAGAATAAATGTCTTCAACTTCTCAGAACATGCTTCTGGGAATATTTCACGCGTGTAACATGGACTTGGGAATGAGATCTATAGCAAGTTAGAGTAAAAGAGATAGGCTTATTTACAGCATATCTCATTACTTAACTTAAAGTTAGTATGCAATAAGGTAGTTCTCAGCTAAAAATTCTATTCTTTTACTAAAAAGCCATACGCACCCCTAAGCTTTTCACGTCTAATTTATATTTTTCATTTCTAAAAGAGCTGATTAGAAAAAAATGGAAACAAAAAAAAAATCATAATAATTCTGCATTGACAATATACTAGTACAAGTGATCGGCAATCCCTGATCACAATTCGGAAGGGTTGTAGGCTTGTAGCGAATCACGTAACTCGAATTGGGAATAGTTTCAATAATCTAGAATGCCCCAGATCCACTGGAGTCCCAAAAACACCAAGACAATGCTCTACAACATCAATGTAAAAATCAAGCAGGAAATGTACCAGAGTGCAATATGATTTATGCGCATGCTCTTTCTTGATAAAACTTCGAACCTAAGAACCCAACCCAATCCCAATTTCTACACATTTCCACAGCAGCAGTCCAATCACATCTCCACTTTAAAAGTAGTCAATCCAATGTTATCAGCTGTATAAACCATAACCAGGTTCAATCCCATCTACAAAGTCAAAATGCACAGAATTGGCACCTGTTGACAAGCAATGTAATCAGTTTGATTCATGCGATGGACTGCAGGAGCTCCAGCAGCGGCAATAGCTTGGCGACCTCATGCACCGCCGATTCCTTAGCCTCAACTGCGAGATCCTCCACCATCATTTCCTGCAACAATTACCAGGTATATCGATGCACGGAAATGAAATTTCAGTGCGTTCGGAAACCCCAAAAACTGATTTTGTGTTTATTTCATTTCAACCTGACTTTTGGGTCTTTTTCTACGCCCCGCCGTGTCCGTGTACTTTCGGTGTTTGGACTTGTATGCGTCACCATGGGCTTAGTCAATACTTTGCTTGACACCGTATTCATCAAGAATAAATGTCTTCAACTTCTCAGAACATGCTTCTAGGAATATTTCACGTGTGTAACATGGACTTGGGAATGAGATCTACAACAAGTTAGAGTAAAAGAGATAGGCTTATTTACAGCATATCTGATTACTTAACTTAAAGTTAGTATGCAATAAGGTAGTTCTCAGTTAGAAATTCTATTCTTTTACTAAAAAGCCATACGCACCCCTAAGCTTTTCACGTCTAATTTATATTTTTCATTTCTGAAAGAGCTGATTAGAAAAAAATGGAAAGAAAAAAAAAAATCATAATAATTCTGCATTGACAATATACTAGTACAAGTGATCGGCAATCCCTGATCACAATTCGGAAGGGTTGTAGGCTTGTAGCGAATCACGGTAACTCGAATTGGGAATAGTTTCAATAATCTAGAATGCCCCAGATCCACTGGAGTCCCAAAAACACCAAGACAATGCTCTACAACATCAATGTAAAAATCAAGCAGGAAATGTACTAGAGTGCAATATGATTTATGCGCATGCTCTTTCTTGATAAAACTTCGAACCTAAGAACCCAACCCAATCCCAATTTCTACACATTTCCACAGCAGCAGTCCAATCACATCTCCACTTTAAAAGTAGTCAATCCAATGTTATCAGCTGTATAAACCATAACCAGGTTCAATCCCATCTACAAAGACAAAATGCACAGAATTGGCACCTGTTGACGAGGAATGTAATCAGCTTTGATTCACGCGATGGACTGCAGGAGCTCCAGCAGCGGCAATAGCTTGGCGACCTCATGCACCGCCGATTCCTTAGCCTCAACTGCCAGATCCTCCACCATCATTTCCTGCAACAATTACCCGGTATATCGATGAACGGAAATGAAATTTCAGTGCGTTCGGAAACCCCAAAAATTGATTTTGTGTTCATTTCATTTCATTTCAACCTGACTTTTGGGTCTTTTTCTGCATCCCGCCGTGTCTGCATACTTTCGGTGTTTGGACTTGTATGCGTCACCATGGGCTTAGTCAATGTGGCCCAGTCCAGCATTAACTTGCCATGTTTTTACTACTTTTTTTTTTTTTTTTTTTGTCGAATTGGGAATAGTTCAATAATCTAGAAAGCCCCTGATCCACTAAAGTCCAAGAAACACCAAGACAATGCTCTACAACATCAATGTAAAAATCATGCACGACATGTAACAGAGTGCAATCTGATTTATACGCATTTTGCTCTTTCTTAATAAAACTTCGAACGTAAGAACCCAACCCAATCCCAATTCCTACACATTTCCGCAGCAGCAGTGCAATCACATCTCCACTTTAAAAGTAGTCAATTCAATGTTAGCAGCTGTATAGACTATAGCCAGGTTCAATCCCATCTACAAAGACAAAATGCACAGAATTGGCACCTGTTGACGCGCAATGTAATCAACCTTGATTGATGCGATCGAGTGCAGGAGCTCCAGCAGCGGCAATAGCTTAACAACCTCACGCACCGCCGATTCCTTAGCCTCAACCGCCAGATCCTCCACCATCATTTCCTGCAACAATTACCCGGTATATCGATGAACGGAAATGAAATTTCAGTGCGTTCGGAAACCCTAAAAACTGATTTTGTGTTCATTTCATTTCATTTCAACCTGACTTTTGGCTCTTTTTCTACGCCCCGCCGTGCCCGTGTACTTTCGGTGTTTGGACTTGTATGCGTCACCATGGGCTTAGTCAATACTTTGCTTGACACCGTATTCATCAAGAATAAATGTCTTCAACTTCTCAGAACATGCTTCTAGGAATATTTCACGTGTGTAACATGGACTTGGGAATGAGATCTACAACAAGTTAGAGTAAAAGAGATAGGCTTATTTACAGCATATCTGATTACTTTACTAAAAGTTAGTATGCAATAAGGTAGTTCTCAGTTAGAAATTCTATTCTTTTAGTAAAAAGCCATACGCACCCCTAAGCTTTTCATGTCTAATTTATATTTTTCATTTCTGAAAGAGCTGATTAGAAAAAAATGGAAAGAAAAAAAAATCATAATAATTCTGCATTGCCAATATACTAGTACAAGTGATCGGCAATCCCTGATCACAATTCAGAAGGGTTGTAGGCTTGTAGCGAATCACGGTAACTCGAATTGGGAATAGTTTCAATAATCTAGAACGCCCCAGATCCACTGGAGTCCCAAAAACACCAAGACAATGCTCTACAACATCAATGTAAAAATCAAGCAGAAAATGTACCAAGTGCAATATGATTTATACGCATGCTCTTTCTTGATAAAACTTCGAACCTAAGAACCCAACCCAATCCCAATTTCTACACATTTCCACAGCAGCAGTCCAATCACATCTCCACTTTAAAAGTAGTCAATCCAATGTTCTCAGCTGTATAAACCATAACCAGGTTCAATCCCATCTACAAAGACAAAATGCACAGAATTGGCACCTGTTGACGAGCAATGTAATCAGTTTTGATTGATACGATGGACTGCAGGAGCTCCAGCAGCGGGATTAGCTTGGCCACCTTATGCACCGCCGATTCCTTAGCCTCAACCACCAAATCCTCCACCATCATTTCCTGCAACAATTACTCGGTATATCGATGAACGGAAATGAAATTTCAGTGCGTTCGGAAACCCCAAAAATTGATTTTGTGTTCATTTCCTTTCATTTCAACCTGACTTTTGGGTCTTTTTCTGCACCCCGCCGTGTCTGCATACTTTCGGTGTTTGGACTTGTATGCGTCACCATGGGCTTAGTCAATACTTTGCTTGACACCGTATTCATCAAGAATAAATGTCTTCAACTTCTCAGAACATGCTTCTAGGAATATTTCACGTGTGTAACATGGACTTGGGAATGAGATCTATAGCAAGTTAGAGTAAAAGAGATAGGCTTATTTACAGCATATCTGATTACTTAACTAAAAGTTAGTATGCAATAAGGTAGTTTTCAGTTAGAAATTCTATTCTTTTACTAAAAAGCCATACGCACCTCTAAGCTTTTCACGTCTCATTTATATTTTCCATTTCTAAAAGAGCGGATAAGAAAATAAATGGAAAGAAAATAAAATAATAATAATTCTGCATTGCCAATATACAAGTACAAGTGATCGGTAATCCCTGATCACAATTCGGAAGGGTTGTGTGCTTGTAGCGAATCACGGTAACTCGAATTGGGAATAGTTTCAATAATCTAGAAAGCCCCTGATCCACTGGAGTCCTAAAAACACCAAGGCAATGCTCTACAACATCAATGTAAAAATCTTGCAGGACATGTAACAGAGTGCAATCTAATTTATACGCATTTTGCTCTTTCTTGATAAAACTTCAAACCTAAGAACCCTACCCAATCCCAATTTCTACACATTTCCACAGCAGCAGTCCAATCACATCTCCACTTTAAAAGTAGTCACAATGTTATCCGTTGTATAAACCATAACCAGGTTCAATCCCATCTACAAAGGCAAAATGCACAGAATTGGCACCTGTTGACGCGCAATGTAATCAGCCTTAATCGATGCGATGGACTGCAGGAGCTCCGGCAGCGGCAATAGCTTGGCGACCTCGCGCACCGCCGATTCCTTAGCTTCAACTGCCAGATCCTCACCATCATTTCTTGCAACAATTACCCGGTATATCGATGAACGGAAATGAAATTTCAGTGCGTTCGAAAATTCCAAAAACTGATTTTGTTTTCATTTCAACCTGACTTTTGGGTCTTTTTCTGCGCCCCGCCGTGTCCGTGTACTTTCGGTGTTTGGACTTGGATGCGTCACCATGGGCTTAGTCAATGTGGCCCAGTCCAGCATCAACTTGCCTAGTTTCTTTTTCTTTTTCTTTTTCAATGATAAATTTTTGTCCTTCAGAAAATAACACATAGAATTGTCAGAATTAAAATTAGGGTTAATTACACATTACCCTCTTTTAAACTTATTTTTGTTTTAATATCTTTCTAATTTTTATAAAATACCCTCAATCAATCATTTGGGTTTAAAGGGTTTGATGCTTGGAATTGTGCTGCAAGGGTCTAGATAGAAATTTTTGGTCCATTATGCCTATTGGACATGGCACAAGCTCTTAAACTTAAGGAATCTTGTTCATGATTGTTGATACACAGTTTTCCGGGATGGTGACGTGGCACGCCTTAAGGTGGTGCTGACAACTTCGTGGATGCTTCAGGCTACACACAGAAAAGAACAAGCAGGATTAGAGCCCCCGGTGGTGTCCCGGTGGGGGAGCTCCGATGCCTAAGTCAGAAAATGGGGAAAGAATATTTAAGCAATCAAAGTTTTCATAGCTAGGATTTCCCTTACCTTTGATGGAAATCGAGACCTGTATTTATAGGCATGGAGTAGAGTTTGTTTCCCGCACATCTCGGGACTGTTATCCGTAAATATCTGCTTCGCAGTTATTTGATAAGGGAGGAATCTTGGGACAAAGCGATAAGGTTTTTGTTTGAGCTAGATAACCTTTTGAATTTGAATTACAGCTCATCCCGCTTGTGCAGGGATTGTTTATAGGTGGATAACCATCTATGTTGTAGAGAGCTTTTTGAATGTGAGATAATGATCACTTGGATTAGTGTCAATACTGGCATATCCTTAGCTGTAAAATGGTAGTTTTACCCTTGGCTCTTATTTGCTTTTGAGGAGTTGCGTCTCGGATTTGGTATCTGACACCAACCGAGGAGCAGTCTCGGACTCGTGTCCGAGACATTCTCGGTTTACGAAGCCTCCTCGGGGAAAGCTTGTCCGAGGCATAGTCGGGTACTCTGTTTAGATCAAGGTCGGGTTTGGGACCCGTTAGGCTTTAGAAGAGTTGATTCATGGCCCAACAGTTATCCCCCAATTTCCTGGTCTGAAAGATGATGGAAATTTTTGTTCATAAATGGATCGGCGTTCTGAAATTATACTTGAGTAAAAATCTGAGACCTTTGAGGCGGTAGATTTGAATTTTGAATTTTTACGGGAAACCTAACACAAAGTTTTTCGAGACGGTTGACATGACCGAGGGCGTGTCGGGTGCTCCACGTGTCAGCGCTGCGATAGACGTCTTTTCAATTGCCGGCTGTCAGTTGTCATGCGGAATTTACCGAAGCGCCTTTTTCGCCGCATTTATTGCGCGCGTATCTCGGGAAATCCTTTGGTATCCTTCGTTCTTATCTTTATAAAATCTCATTTCTTTCTTATTTTGCACCGAGCTTTTTGCAACGTTTGTTCTTTCTTGCTCTGCTCTTTCTCTTCTCTTTTGTCACTTTACGGCTATGTCTCAAAAAGAAGGATCAGGGTCCGATGGTGGTTTGGGTAAAACTTACCCAGCCTTGTGGAGGCCAGATTTGACCTCGGCTGACGAGCGCCGAGTCAGATTGAACTGTCATATCCCAAAAACGGTGAAACTCCGTTTTGATGACGAGAGGAAGGGTGCCATCGTGGACGCTGGGAGCCATGAGGTCTGCCTTTATGAAGAAATATTTCGTGCAGGCCTCAAGCTTCCTTTCCCCAGGGTCGTCCGTGAGCTTCTCGGTTGCTTGAGCATAGCTCCCCATCAATTGGTCCCCAATGGCTGGAGGATGTTTTTCGCTTGTGTGGTTGTTTGGTCCATGGCCCTGGGAGAAGGAAAGAACCTGACCGTTCTGGAATTTCCCTGGATATATCGACTCCAGAAGAATCCAAATAGTGATGGACTATATAGTTTCAAGTCGAGAAGAGGAAAACTTTTCTTTATGGATAAGACCTTCACTAGTAACCATGGGTGGAAAAACAAGTACTTCTTTGCACAGGGGCAATGGGAATTTGCTCCTGGAGAGAAAGCGGAGGGGCCGAGAGTACCCCGAGAGACGACTACCCCCCATCTGGGTCTCCACAAGACTTTGAGCTTGTCGGAGGAAGAGACGATCCGAGTTAACACGGTTTTGGCCTGGGCTCAGAGTCATGAGTCCGCCATGACCTTCAAGAGGCTGGTTACGACAGGGGCGCTGAACCGCTGTTTATATGCTGACAGAGAGGATGTCGGTGGGTTACAGAAGAGTCCATCTCGCCCGGCTGTTTATTTGGGCCCTCCGGCAGCCAATACCCGAGGCGCTACCCCTCGAATGCCTACACTTGACAAAGGCAAGAAGAAGGTAGATAAGTCTCGGGTCAGGGAGGCTCTCCACTTGGTAGATGAGCCCGAGGAGCGTGAGGCTCCTCAGTTGAAGAAAAAGAGGCTAGTGAAGGGCAAGGGCCCTACTGTCGAGACCGAAAAGGGGAAATCCCTTTTTGCCGATCTTTTGGCCGCCCGGAGGAGGGTTAACCCAGAGCCTGTTGTGGCTCCTGTAACGGCCTATGAGAACATTCTTGCCAACCATCCAATTGCTGCCAACCCTTTGGCGGCGACTCCCCTAGAAGCTCCCAGTGCTGCTCCTACCACTGCTATTCCTGTGGGGTTGATATCACTGGTCCATTCGGGCCCCAACATTCAGAATCTTTTGGTAGACCCATTTTCGGACAGTTAAGTAGGGATGGAGCCGGAAGAAAATGGACCGTGCGCCGAGGTGGGAGAAGTGAGGCCTCAGGTCTTGTCCCCGATAGCCGAGCAGCCTCGGTTTCCGACTCCGGTAGCTGAGGCCGCGTCTCGGGCCCCGACCCCGACTCCTGAGGCTAGTGCTGAGGCTGGTACCGGTTCCGAGGCTTCCTCTCACTACTCCTTGGTGAAGCCTCAGAACGTTGAATGGACCGTAGATAAGCCCCTGTCTCGGTTCAGCGGACAATTATTGGGGAACCCGTTTCAAGCTTTGGTGGAATTGGTTCCTCAAGATAGCTTGACGGGCGAACGAGACATCTCTGCCAGGGGTATAGCAGAGTCAATGTTATTCAATCAGTTGTGTGTATGTATCACTCTTCATAGGGGCTTCCTTTTCACCTGAGTTGTGTTCTGTTTGATTAACTTTGTTTGTTGCAGGGAGTTATGAAGTCAGTGGTCTTATACTGTGATGTACCAATTTAATTGCAAGCGCACGAGTCGTGTGCAATATAGCATGTGTGCAAGTGCGAGGTCGATTCACAGGGAATTGTGTTTGTGAAATTTAATTTCTATCTAAATCAATTATATCTTAACCTAGTTCCGAATGATTTTGATTTTGAAAATAAAAAAACATAAACTAAATAAAATAAAAATAATCAAAAGATAAACGACTAAGGTTTTAGAATTCACCTCACCAAATCAAAGCATACATTCTCATGTTTTCATTCATGTATCTGACAAACAATTAAACCCTATATATGTTCTATTGTTTTTTTATAAACCAATTGAATCATTCGATGAATCCATCTCTATTACAAATCACAACGAATATCCAATTGAGATCAAATCATCCACTGTATCCGGAAATCACAATAGATATAAGTCTCAATCAAATCATTCGATGTATCCGTTGGGTGAAACACAACGAATATCCAACGTTTTCACGATGTATAAACAACAATCAATCACAATTTTGTCACACAATTGAATTGAAACGAACATACATTACATTAAACGACGGATTTGTACGAACGAAACATAAAAATATAAAACTAATCAATGGGGAGGCTTCATCTTCAACCTTAGTTGAAGATTTAGCCTCTCATGACGAAAGAAATCATAAAGAAATTAAATTACTTCATTAAAATTAAAAACTTACAAAAGAATTCGAGTTCCAAGCTACAAAAACCAAAAAAACACGAAAAACGACCAAGAATGGCGCCCACGGCGCGTCTCCGTTCGTTTACAATGGAAAAGAATGATATTTATAAGCTAATTTTAGGGTTTCAGCACTGTCAGGTCGGCCGAGTGCGCTCGATCACTCTCGTGCAACATGTCTTCTACTGCGTAGGGCGCAAGTGCGCTCGATCGCACTAAACGTGCGCTCGAGCGCACTTCTAGTCAGAATTAGCCTACTCTTGTGAAACATGACTTTGTAGATCTTTGAGTTAGCTTTCCAATGACACCACGTTTGCTTCAATCCGAGCTATACAAATCCAGATATGGCATTTTTAGTGGGACTCGTCGGGTGCAAATCATCGCTCGATCCCAATTTGCTGCCAATCCATGAAGTGTCTTAAGCCCCAGAATTAATGGAATGGGTTGCAAATATCACCTTAAAGCCGCATTTTTCTCTTAACAACTTGCAAATCACTAAAATACCAAAACTAACCAAAACATCATAAAATAATAAAGCTAAAGGCTTAGCAAATGCAAATTAAGGGGTCTAAATATGCAATATTTGGCACTCATCATACTGCTACTTCAGGAAGTTTTTCCAGGAGTCCGCCTTAGAATCTGAGAGCCTTCGAAGCAGGCTTGTAGCTTCTAAAGCTGAGAATGCTAAACTGAAGGATACACTGGCTCAGCAAGACAAAGAGCTGCTCCTTCTCGGCCAGCAGCAGTCGGCTTCTCAAGCTGAGCTTGCCCAAGCCGAGTCCTGGGTTTCTGGTCTATCTTTTGAGTTGAAGACTCTTCGTGCTGATCACTCGAAGCTCCAAGAGGATCATTCCATTGTGAAGGAGGATCTGCATCAACTTGAGGAGAAGCACGCAGAGGTTTTGGAGCAACTGAAGGCTTCTCGGGCGGAGGCTGCCGGCCAGAATACTAAACATGAAGAGGCTATCAAAGACCAGCCAGTGGCTGAGGAGTGACTTAAATTCTTCCGGGGAAAGCTTGAAGAGAAGAAGCTACAACTTAAAGAAGCCGAGACCCGATCCTCCAACTATTTGCAGCAACTGTCATACGCCTCCTGGACTCAGGATAGTGCCTGGGCTGATGGGATCATCCTTGGTTTTGAGACCTTTTGGTCTTGGGCCAAAGATCCTGCTCGCACCATTGACCTTGACACGGTCAAGCCCGAGACCATTCCCGTTTCTGACAAGGCTTTAAAACAGCTTATCAGTCTCGAGTCGGATCTGATGCCTGATGCTGATGGGATCGATAGATTTGCCCATCAGCCATTTTCGGGTTCCGAGGAGTCCTCGGGTGATTAAGGGACCGCTTCTGATCATGGTGCCAAGACTCCATCTACTTCTAAGGCTCCATCTGCAGACCCCAAGGAAGACTAAACTTTTTCTTTTGACTTGTAATAAAGTAGTTAGTACATTTGATTCCTTTGTAAATCACAAACTCGAGATTTTAATGAAATATGTTTGTAAATCACAAACTTGAGTAACTAGTAATATTTTTCGAACACACCTTTTCTCAAAGGATTTATGTTCTTGACAGATTACTTTTATGAAGTTGGTTTAACCTTTTTCGAGCACACCTTTTTTTTAAAAGGATCTCCGCTCTTGACAGGCTACTCGTTTGACTTTCTTCGAACACACATTTTCGAAGGTACGTCTTCGTTCCTTGACGAATAGTTTGAAGTTGTCTCTTCAAATTTAGCACATGAGACTTTGACTGGGAAGCAAATCGGCTTGCCAAGGCTGTCCAGACTTGTTTGGATGTACGAAGTCCATACACAGTGGACAAAATAGAATTTGATAAACTAATATTAATCCAACTAAGAAGGCGTTGATCCTTCTTAGTCCAAATAGCATAATCTGGATTAGATACTTCCTTACCTACATCATCAGGTAGGAATTGAGGAGGGCATGGCTTAGTACTGTCAACAATACCCATTAATTCATAAGCACGCAAAATGGGCTCGAATTGAGTCAACCACCGGATGTAATAGTGATTGTCAAGTTTGAGATAATTTTGAGAGGTAACATTTGGTGGAGAAAAAGTAAAAGATTGATTTGAGCTAGAAGAAGCCATGGAAGATCGAAGAGATAGCTAGGGGTGTCAAGGCGGTTACGGTTAGCGGTTATTGGTAATAACCGCTAATCGTAACCGCCTTAGCGGTTAGTAGATTTCACTAACCACAACCGCTAACCGCCTAGCGGTTAACGGTAAGCGGTTAATGAAATAGATAACCGCCCGCTAACCGCTTTTTCAAAATTGGGCTTTTTTTTTTGCTTTTTGGGTATTTTTTGGCTTTCTTTAGGGCTTTTCGGGCCTTTTTGGGCTTTTTTTTTACCCTCCTTTTTTTTTTTTTTTTTTTTTTGTATTTTTAGTGTCTTCTTGGGCCCAATTGCTATAAAAAGAGCCCATATTGAAAAATTAAAAATATTTGACCCAAAAGTTACATTTACTTGTACTTTAAAAAAATTTCCTTAAATATTAAATCATAACCGGTTAACCTTCTTTTTTAAAAAAAATAACAAATAAAAAAAAAAATTCAACACAACATATAAAAAAAAGTTTATAATTCAGACAATTGTCACAACATATAATGATAATACATTAATACTTAAATTGTGTTTATAAGTAACACATTGGTCATTGTTTAATCCAATGTCAATTATTTAATTTGATATTATACGAATCATATTATCATTGTATATTAATAATATGATTCACTTGAAGTCTTGAATAAAGTATTTTAATTGTCATTGAATCATATGATTAAGTATTGATATTATACATTTATATTATTCATATGCATATGTAGACTTATATAGACTTATAACATATATAGACTTATAAGTTTATAACATACATTGGAAATAAGTCTCTAGATATTTAATTGTTGTATTAGTATGAATTAGTATACTTATGAGTTATGTCATATTATATATGTATAATTTGTTATTATATAATCAAATGATTTAATGATCAATTGATCATGTGATATAATCATATAAATTATAGTGATAATATATTAATAATCAAATTGTGATTTAATTATTTTTAAAAAAAATTGTGATTTAATGATCAAGTGATTATATGATATAATCATATAAATTATAGTGATAATATATTAATACTCAAATTATGATTTAATTATTTTTAAAAAGAATTGTGATTTAATGATCAAGTGATTATGTTATATGTATAAATATTTTTATAATTATAATTATAAAAATATATTATATAAAAAGGCGGTTAGCGGTTATGTTTAGAAAACCCAATAAGCGCTAACAGCTAACCGTTAGGCGGTTATAGCGGTTAGCGATTAATACGGTTAAGCGGTTAAGCGGTTAGCGGTTAGCGGTTAGCGGTTAGCGGTTATAGCGGTTAGCGGGCGGTTTTTAACCACCCGCATTGACACCCCTAGAGATAGCGTAGGCCTTGTAGGCTTTGATACCATAAAACATAAAATATATGAAAGGGAAATAGACAATGTATCTATCCCGTAAGTGTATTGAAATATATATAGACTTACACGTAAATATAGTTAACAACAAGAGATAAGGTTACAAAAGAGATAAAGTTACAACTGAAGAGATAGAGATTAATCTTCTGCCTTATCATCTTGATTTGAATTTCAAAGTCTTCATTATCTTCTACGTAGCACCTGCCTTATCATCTTGATTTGAATGTCAAGTAATTGCCTTATCTTGATTCGAATGTTGAGTTGCTAGGATAGTATTGTTAACAATATATACAACTTGATAACAATGGAAGATTGCATGATTGGACAATTCCTGAATTAATGGGATTGCCAAGGTTTGAGTCCCAAAGTTTCCATGCAAGCTTGAGATTGCATATTGGTCATGATGGCAAGGATTCTTCTTTCCTTCTCAACACCATTGACTGTTGCATTCACTTGATTCAATGAATCCTTGGCAGCTACGTTTCCCTTTCTTCATGAGTGACAGGATCTTGGATTTGGAACCCAACAATCTCTTGTCCAATGAAAAGGAGCACAGAAACTGTACGAGGTATGAAAGGGATTCTTTGTCCAAAAAACTTGCTTGAATGTGTAGCTTCCTATTTGGATGAATTTGTGGCCTATAATAATGTAAAATTGTTCCCTGAAATTGAATTCCAATTGTATAAATTTTATTTTTCCCTAATTTTAATTGAATTTCCCTATTACTACCTAACCTGCAGGCAACAATAAGTCATCCCATCCCATCCGATTCCGAATAATTGAACTCGATCCACCTAACGGTTCAGGATCAACAACGTCAATTTTTTTTTTCTCGAGCTTTCTTCAGTGTACTTCAGTTGCTATCTAAAAAGGATGGTCCCAAGCTCAAGGAGTCACTGATCTCTTGTAACAGTAAACTACTATTTCTTATTGAAAAGGCCAATTTGAGATGGCAAATCTCCTAGGCATGTTCACACACACTTTGTCCCAATTTCATGTTAATTGTTTTGTGTGTTTGTTTGTTTATTTGAAAAAAAAAAAATTTATGCATGTTCTTATTTGAAAATTTTAAGTTGATCTAAAAAGAATTGTGATTTGAATTCATCAGTGAGCTTAAAATTTTGAACACATGATCTGCTGAGTGAATCTGTTAGTTTGGTTACTTGTTTAGGACAGTTGAAAAACCACATGTTTGATCTGAGCACTCAAGCACATTAGCACATGATCTGTGAGATATGACATGAGATCTAATATGTGTGTTTCTGCATCTTGGATGAAATTGGATGACTTATTAAATGACACTATGGCATATATAGTGATAAAAAAAAAAAGAATAAATAAATGATCATTGATGGCTTTTCACTGAGTAACTGGACCTCTTGCCTCAAAGCATTGAGTGTTCACGTCAAAAGGTGAAAAATTTGGATTTGATCAATGTCATGGTTAGTTGGTTTTGTAGCCTTTTTGACTCGAGTTATAGGTCCTTAGGGGTGTCTCTACACCTAATGCCCTAAAACCATCTGGTTTGGGAGTCATTGACTTAACACTCGCTACAAGGGTCAATTAGAAAGCTTAAGGGAACCAACATTGCACAACCTGACCAAAAAAAAAGAGAGAGAGAAAAAGAAATATGCCATTGTGTCATTCCAATAGGAATTTCAGTCAATTCTGAGATAAAGAGACATCGCATATTGGAAAGATTTGGAAGCCTCATAATTTTGTGCTAATTCACTTTACACTGTTTTCAAACTTGTGATGTTTTAGCATGTCCTTTGTAAGTAATTGCACTGATTCCAATTCATTGTGAAGATGGAGTTCATCCTTTTAAGCTTGCTTATGAATGAAAATCATAATCCTGAAGTGATGCTTTAATTTTTGGAATAACATGAACTCTTGCATGATGTTTGTGGGTAACATTTCTGGAAAACCCTCACGAGACTTCACTCGTCCACTAGGGAATTCCTAAGGGTTTAAAAGGCTTGTTGCATACGCTAAATGCAATCGTACATCCCACGAAAGATGGATTTATCTTTTGTTTTCTGTTTTTCCATTCCTGTTTTTAGTTTTGTATTGCTAAGGGACTAGCAATATGCAAGTTTGGGGGTGTGATAAGTGCTAAAATATTCATATTTTTAGCCCTTAACTTGCACGTTTTAATCCTTTGGTTTTAGTTAATTAGGTCATTTTAATTCTTTTTTGTGTTTTTCATACTTTTGCAGGCTTTTGGGAGAAAATGAAGTAAATCGAGATGATTTGGTCTCAAAGAGAGAAGATGAGAAAAATTGGAGCTCCCTGACACTGCGATCGATCGCAATACCAAAAGAGGACACAACACGAAGTGGGCCAGGAGCGATCGAGCGCATAACAAAAGGGATTGATCGCAGAACTATGATCGAGCGCACACGGGTTGCGATCGATCGCACCCATGTGAAAGAGACACATCAAGTGGCGGCTAAGGTGTCATTCTTTCCATATTAGGGTTTTCCAACTCCAAATTGTAATAGGTCTTGAAACCCTACGATATCCCTAGGGTTTACTACTTTATCAAGGACTTCTAAAGCCTATAAATAGACCCTTAAGCCTCTAGAATATGCATGCTTTATAAGGAGAAGAATAGGAGCTCTTCAAGTTCAAGTCTCGGGTTTATTCTTTTCCTTTCTTTTATTTTATGAAGATGTTTAACATCAACTCTATGTGTAGCTAATTTATTTAGTAAGGCTAGATTGAAGCCCTAGTTATGTTTAATTAATATTTCAATATTGGCGCCTTTGTAATGATCTTGTTATGCTATTTAACTTGATTAATACCTGCTTGCATGAATTCCTTATATGTGTGTGCCTGATCAACATATGCATGTGGCATAGACTAGTTAGTTAAATCAATTTGGATGACCGAGTCCTGGGTTTAACGTAAGTAACAAAAGAATCAACACCGCGATTCTTGAGTTAATCAACATGGGGAACCGGGAGTATACACCCATGCCCTAGACCTCGTGTGTTTGTTGATTTCCATAGAACATATGTTTTTCTAAAGAACAACTTAGTATATACCATGCTAAATCCTTTAGGAAAGAAAAGAGTTAGAGTATACACACATGCCTAACTCGTTGCTTAGGAAAATCTATAGCTTAAGGAGTATACACCCATGCCCTTAGGTTGACAAACATTAGATATGCATAATATGATCAAAGCACTGACATATTGTTATATTAGCTGAATATAATTAGTGGTGGATATCAAAGCCCTACCTTTTTATCATTCTCAACTCAATCAATCTTTGTTTTATTTAAGGAATTTATTTTTAAACGAAAATTCAGCAATCCTCGTAGGAATGATCCTGTACTTGCACCATATACTACTATGTTGACCTTGTACACTTGCAGGTAAAACGTACAATTATTTACCTATTAATTTGGGTATATATTTTGCACAAGTTTTTTTGCATGGTTCGAGGTGATGCACATCATTACGACTTCCTTGTAAGTCCCAATCAACCGATGCAAATTTGTTTTACAAATTAATGATTACCGACTTATTCTTTATTCTTTTTTCTTTAGGATTATTTTCCCCGTCATTTTGGTTTATTGGTTGTGGTTAGTCTCATAAATGATTTTAGTTATATTGCTAATTAATTACCCTGCCTCTAATGATAATAACAATCAACATATCTCTCTCGATTTTCCCGGGCAGTTTTGATAAAAGAGGGTTGCTAGAACCTCATTTCTGAGTGTTTTCGTATCTTTGGTAAAAAGTTTTGTTCTGAGTTTTTTTTTTTTTCTTCTTTAAATACTGATTTTTGAAATTTACAATTATTAACAAATACGGGTGGTAATTTGTGTTTACATCTCGAGTTCAATAGTGTTAAGGTATGAGTATAAGATTATATAGGTCAATTTTAACTCAACTCGTTCAATTAAACGGGTCAAACCTTTCAACTCTAACCCTCTAATTTTGTATTGGGTTCGTGGATTAAGTCAAAAATTGCAACCATTATATTGCGTGTTGAGTTCAATTAGTCGTGTTGATGCATATGTATAAGACTATATACGTCAATCATAATCCGACATATTTAATTATATTATACCAGTGACTAAATTTAATTGATAGTATAATTTTTTTAAAATTCGGGGGACAAAAGTTAATTTTTTTTAAAAAAAAAAAAATTAAAAATTATATATATGTTGGGCCATGGATCAGCTCTTCTAAAGCCCAACGGGTCCCAAACCCGACCTTGAGCTAAACGGAGTACCCGACTAGGCCTCAGACAAGCTTTTCCCGAGGAGGCTTCATAAACTGAGGATATCTCGGACACGAGTCTGAGACTACTCCTCGGTTGGTGTCAGATACCAAATCCGAGATGCAACTCCTCGAAAGCAAATAAGTCAAGAGCCAAGGGTAAAACTACCATTTTACAGCTAAGGATATGCCAGTATTCAAACTAATCCAAGTGATCATTATCTTACATTCAAAAAGCTCTCTACAGCATAGATGGTTATCCACCTATAAACAATCCCTGCACAAGCGGGATAAGCTGTAATTCAAATTCAAAAGGTTATCTAACTCAAACAAAAACCTTATCGCTTTGTCCCAGGATTCCTCCCTTATCAAATAACTGCGAAGCAGATATTTAGGGATAAGAGTCCCGAGATGTGCGGAAACAAACTCTATGCCATGCCTATAAATACAGGTCTCTATTAAAACAAAAAAAAAGTTTAAAAGAGGGTAATGTGTAATTAACCCTAATTTTAATTCTAACAATTCTATGTGCTATTTTCTAAAGGACAAAAATTTATCTTTGACAAAAAAAAAAAAAGAAAAAAAAAACAGAGAAAAAACTAGGCAAGTTGATGCTGGACTGGGCCACATTGACCCATGGTGACGCATACAAGTCCAAACATCAAAAGTACACGGACACGGCGGGGCGCAAAAAAGACCCAAAAGTCAGGTTGAAATGAAATGAAATGAACACAAAATCAGTTTTTGGGGTTTCCGAACACACTGAAATTTCATTTCTGTTCATCGATATACCGGGTAATTGTTGCAGGAAATGATGGTGGAGGATATGGCGGTTGAGGCTAAGGAATCCGCGGTGCGCGAGGTCGCCAAGCTATTGCCGCTACCGGAGCTCCTGCAGTCCATCGCATCGATCAAGGCTGATTACATTGCGCGTCAACAAGTGCCAATTCTGTGCATTTTGTCTTTGTAGATGGGAGTAAACCTGGTTATGGTTTATACAGCTGATAACATTGGATTGACTACTTTTAAAGTGGAGATGTGATTGGACTGCTGCTGTGGAAATGTGTAGAAATTGGGATTGGGTTGGGTTCTTAGGTTCGAAGTTTTATCAAGAAAGAGCAAAATGCGTATAAATCATTTTGCACTCTGTTACATGTCCTGCATGATTTTTACATTGATGTTGTATAGCATTGTCTTGGTGTTTCTGGGACTCCAGTGGATCTGGGGCTTTCTAGATTATTGAAACTATTCCCAATTCGAGTTACCGTGATTCGCTACAAGCCTACAACCCTTCCGAATTGTGATCAGAGATTGCCGATCACTTGTACTAGTATATTGGCAATGCATAATTATTATTATTATTTTTTTCTTTCCATTTATTTTCTTATCAGCTCTTTTAGAAATGAAAAATATAAATTAGACGTGAAAAGCTTAGAGGTGCGTATGGTTTTTTAGTAAAAAAAATAGAATTTCTAACTGAGAACTACCTTATTGCATACTAACTTCTAGTTAAGTAATCAGATATGCTGTAAATAAGCCTATCTCTTTTACTCTAACTTGCTATAGATCTCATTCCCAAGTCCATGTTACACGTGAAATATTCCCAGAAGCATGTTCTGAGAAGTTGAAGACATTTATTCTTGATGAATACGGTGTCATGCAAAGTATGTCTTTGTGACAACCATATATGTATCACTGAAACATAGGCACCTCATATAGAAGATTCACAGAACTGAGTTCCAAGAAGTTGGTGGAAGGTGTATGTGCTTGTTGATTAGGAGTGTGAGACAAAGATGCCTGAGATGTATGATCTATGCGTATATGTTATTTTAGAGTGCTCAAGAAAACTCCTCACCCTCTCCAAATATGTTTCCACACTCCAACTCCATAAGTGCCCTCCACCTTCCACCCAACTTATATATATCAGTTCCAATGTTTTGGTTTCAAGGACTGCCAAAGATTTATAATCAGTTTTTGGGTTTCAACAGTCAGATTTTCTATTTTGATAAATGGTTAACCTAGCAGCTTCTCAATGGTTTTAGAGTTTTGAGGCAAGCACATACACTTTCTTTTGTTTCCAAATTGTCAAAAGTTTTCCATTTTTTTTAAGTAAACAAAATATCATTAAAAGTGAATTACGCTACTTAGGTACTTTGGGAGTATACAAGGAAATTCACCTAGGTAGAAGGAGAAAAAAAAAACAAGAAAATCATGAAAACTAAGCACTAAAGGAGTTACAAGTACAACTGTCCAAAGGTAGAGAGTAAAACAGAAAAAAAGACTCAAGCTTTGCCAACGTCCTCTCTGTTTGAAGTAAAGAGAATTCTATTACTTGTGCATCTATCCTTTTTATTTCTAACACTCACACAGTCCTCGAAACTTCTGTCATTTCTTTCTCTCCAAAGATACCACAAGAGGCAAGAAGACTATCTTTCACACAACAGCACTCGTAGTTCTACCACTAGTCCTCCAACAAGCAAATAAGTCAATTACTCTACTAGGCATCACCCAAGATAGTCCAAATTGACTGAAAAAGGCATTCTATAAGGCTCTAGTAACCTCACAATGGAGGAGTGGATGTTCCACAGACTCTTTATTCCTCTTGCTCATACAACACCTATTGACCACAATGATATGTTGCTTTCTAAGATTGTTCATGGTAAGAATCTTCCCTAGGGCCGCTAACCAAGCAAAGAAGGTCGCTTTCAAAGGAACTTTAGTCTGCCAAATTCTTTTCCAAGGGAAAGGAGTGACATCATTACTAGCATGGACATTGTAGAAGGAGCCAACAACAAACAACCTTTTCTAGAGGGGGACCACCTAAGCTTGTCTTCACCATCCCTTTCACTCTAACTGAGTACAACAAAATGAAGAACGACGCAAAAACATTCACCTCCCAATCATGAGCTGTTCTAACAAAGCTTACTTTCCACTGATTGGAGCTATTAGAAAACTCCAAGTGAGTTGCGACTAAAGCCATCCTTTGTACAAACAATACCATATAAATCTGGAAAAGTTTCCTTAAGGGTCTTGTCCCCACACCATAGACCAGTTTACCAAGTGAACTTTGAACTCTGTGGATAGCCTGCTCCATACAACAAGAGGCAAGAAGACTATCTTTCACACAACAACACTCGTAGTTCTACCACTAGTCCTCCAACAAGCAAATAAGTCAATTACTCTACTAGGCATCACCCAAGATAGTCCAAATTGACTGAAAAAGGCATTCTATAAGGCTCTAGTAACCTCACAATGGAGGAGTGGATGTTCCACAAACTCTTTATTCCTCTTGCTCATACAACACCTATTGACCACAATGATATGTTGCTTTCTAAGATTGTTCATGGTAAGAATCTTCCTTAGGGCCGCTGACCAAGCAAAGAAGGTCGCTTTCAAAGAAACTTTAGTTTGCCAAATGCTTTCCCAAGGGAAAGGAATGACATCATTACTATCAAGGACATTATAGAAGGAGCCAACAACAAACAACCTTTTCTAGAGGGGGACCACCTAAGCTTGTCTTCACCATCCCTTTCACTCTAACTGAGTACAACAAAATGAAGAACGACGCAAAAACATTCACTTCCCAATAATGAGATGTTCTAACAAAGCTTACGTTCTACTGATTGGAGCTATTAGAAAACTCCAAGTGAGTTGCGACTAAAGCCATCCTTTGTACAAACAATACCATATAAATCTGGGAAGGTTTCCTTAAGGGTCTTGTCCCCACACCATAGACCAGTTTACCAAATGAAATTTGAACTATGTGGATAGCATGCTCCATACAACAAAAGGCAAGAAGACTATTGATAAGTGTCAAATATTGCATATTTGAACCCCTTTATTTACATTAGTTAATCCTTTAGCTGTGTCGTTATTTAATATTTTGTGTTAGTTTTGTGTTTTTAGTGTTTTGTAGGTCATTGAAGAAAAACTGCAGCTTTAAAGGGAAAAATGAGAAGTTTGGAAGAAAGCATACTTTGAGAAGACCTAGATTGTGTGGTTAAGTCTAACCAAATCTAGGGAAAGGTTAAATCAGATTAAAGTTCAGATTGGATAAGATTTCGGATCGGATTCAAATTAAGATTCTGCACATGTCTTAGTATTTTGACCATAACTCTCCGCTCAAATATCGTATTGAAGTGATTCAAACGGCATTGGAAAGCTAGCTCAAAATAATACAATTTGTTGTGAAATAGGATTTTCGTAATTCGTACAGTTACTATGTCAAAATCGCCCCGCAATTAAAGGACACAAATCTGGACGAATCCTATTCCGATTTCAGACTTCTATTTTGACTGGGAGACAGACCTCTGAATTATCTAAGTTTACTTGGGCTTCTAGGACTTCCCTAAGCCTATAAATAGACTTCTTTGCATTCAAGAAAAGAGACACAATCCGAGAGAGCAAAATTCTTTTGTTTAGTTTTTCTTTAGGTTTAGGTTTAGGTTTAGATTTTATTTTTTATGTGGAGCTAAATTCCCAACTAAGGTTGGGGATGAAGCCTCACCGATGAAGAACAACATCACTTTTATGTAAGTTTTTATTATTCTGATTTTATTGGGTTTTTTATTTCAATTGTTTTACTTTTAATCAATTGTATGGATTGATTCTTGGATATCTCTTGTGATTCAAGGATACATGTGATGATTTGAGAAAAAAAAAAAAAAACTATCTTTCACACAACAGCACTCGTAGTTCTACCACTAGTCCACCAACAAGCAAATAAGTCAGTTACTCTACTAGGCATCACCCAAGATAGTCCAAATTGACTGAAAAAGGCATTTTATAAGGTGCTAGTAACCTCACAATGGAGGAGTGGATGGTCCACAGACTCTTTATTCCTCTTGCTCATACAACACCTATTGACCACAATGATATGTTGCTTTCTAAGATTGTTCATGGTAAGAATCTTCCCTAGGGCCGCTGACCAAGCAAAGAAGGTCGCTTTCAAAGGAAATTTAGTCTGCCAAATGCTTTTCCAAGGGAAAGGAGTGACATCATTACTAGCACGGACATTGTAGAAGGAGCCAACAACAAACAACCTTTTCTAAAGGGGGACCACCTAAGCTTGTCTTCACCATCCCTTTCACTCTGAGTACAACAAAATGAAGAACGATGCAAAAACATTCACCTCCCAATCATGAGTTGTTCTAACAAAGCTTATGTTCCACTGATTGGAGCTATTAGAAAACTCCAAGTGAGTTGCGACTAAAGCCATCCTTTGTACAAACAATACCATATAAATCCGGAAAGGTTTCCTTAAGGGTCTTGTCCCCACACCATAGACCAGTTTACCAAGTGAAATTTGAACTCTGTTGATAGCCTGCTCCATAGAAAATCTTGATGAAGCTTCTTTATGCGGTTTGCAACACCCACAGGGGATGGGAAGGGGGACAAGAAATAAGTAGGCAAATTGGAAAGAGTTCTATTTATAAGGGTTATCGTACCACCCGTAGACAGGTACATCATTTTTCAACTAGCCAATCGACGTTCTATCTTTTCAATAACACCGTCCCAAATAGGCTTTGCCTTATTAGAGGCCCTCGACGGAAGGCCAAGATACTTCAAAGTCAAAGAAGACATTTCACAATCCAGGATGCCAGTCAACCCATCCTCATTCTCAACAAAACCCATAGGAACCATGTAGATTTCAATTAGTTATTCTACGTGTTGGGCCTCACCTATTAAAAGGGTGTTTGAGCACACACGTGAGGGTGAGTGTTAAAGTATTGATTAAATGATTAAATTTAACTCTTCCTATCAGCTTAAGCTTTTAGGAAAATTGGTGATTTATCAGTAGCTATTGCCAATAGACTTGTGAAATTACAAGGAGATTTTCTTTGCGGTTGTGTGGTATATGTATTCAGTTATCAACTGTGTACTCTCTATGTACTAGGGTTGCGCCCCACTACGCTTTATATATATATATATATCAACAGTAAACAATATGATTTGTAAGACAATCCTTTATGTCTCATCTCTTGTTTATGGAGAGAGATGAATGCTCACATTTGTAAGGATTATAAACTTTTGTCTTGGGCTTGAAGCTGCTATTCTTCCAATCTTTTTCTGACTGGATGGAGGCATTTGAATGCTTTTCTGCTGCTTCTCTGATTGAATTTTTAGAATTGTTAAACTTCAGAAGCTAAGTTTTGTTTTTGGTGTTATTCTTGTATACATTTCGTGTAATAGGGTTTTACCCCCTTTTTGTGCATTTACTTCATTAAAAGGAGCAAAAAGTTGCACATGAACCTTTATTGTGTGCCTAACCTTAAATCAAGATGAGATGGATGAATCATAATAAATGGTGCAGTTGATGTATGTGGCATGATTGTCTACAGCAAATGCTGGTTAGAGTTTATGAAAATGAGTTGGTGTGTGCATCTCTGTTGGTGGTTGGTGCCGAGGCAATTAATTTTGTTGGTGATAGATGCTTCAGTTATATGGTTTTTTGATAATGATGTAAAATATTTGTCACTTTAGTGGGATTATGTTGACTTTTGTTTTGGTAATTTCTATATAATAAGCCTTTAGATTGTCAATTCTGAATTTGGTTATTGTTCTTTATTGTCAGGCAAATGATGCACAACTTAGTACAATGGTTGCAGAGTAGGTATATGCACCAATTCCCATCATTTTTCATGGGGAAAGCTGCTGCACTGGGATTATTTTCAATCATGTTTTTTCCCCTTACATTTTAACTATCTGATTCCTTTATGGAGCTGAGAAAGCTCTACAACTCTTATATTTCAATGTGCTTCCATAATATTTCTTTGGACTGTGCAGGTTGAACAGGCAGAAGCTGGACTGGAATCTCTTTCCTTATCCCAGAACTCGATAAACCAGCTACGTGAAAACTTCCTCTGTATTGAAAAGTATGTTACTGATGAGATATATTGAGTGAGTGTTATAACATTATATGGGGGTTGTTGGTTTTTGGGTGATATGTCTAAACTTCACTTCTATTTTAATATTAATGTATTTGAGTTTGTTCTTAATATTATTGCCTTGTGCATCAGGCTTTGTCAAGAGTGCCAAACATTAATTGAAAACCATGATCAAATAAAGATCCTTAGCAATGCAAGGAACAACTTGAATACAACGTTGAAGGTGGGTGGGTTCAACCTAAGTTGAATAAGCTTTTTATCATGATTATTTTGTGCGTTATTGTACCTACAATTTGTAGTCTAGGTAAAAAGAGATATACTAATTTGAATTTTTGTCTCTATCTCGTCAAAGCCTGTTACATGAAAATTGTAACGACCTAGATTTTAAAACTCTTATTTAAATAATATTAAATAGATTAAAAGAATAATCGATAAATTAGAACAATGATATGTGGATTAATGATATTAAATAACTATTTAGTGTTAAAGGAATATTACATTGATTTTTGACCTCTTATGTATATTACTTCAATTCTAAAAATTTAGCTTCACTAATATGTTTATGGGCATAATTAAACTCAATTCAGTAAATAAATTATTTATTTTGGCATTTAGTGAAGTCATAAATTAAGTTGAAGTTTTTCAGTTTTTAGCCTAAAAAGCAATGTCTTAATTTTCATACTGTCTAAATGAGATTAAAACTTCTAAAGAAAGATACCAAGGCTAGCCACCTTTGTTGAAAGATTAAAGTCTTCAAGTAATGAGGGTTATAGGAAATATCATGATTATAATGATTTAATAAGCAAGTGGCAAGTGGGAATGCAAATAGTTAAAGCCTAAGTTGAATCGGAAACTTTGTACAGGCCAAAAATAGACTCAAATGAACTCGGATGAGGTCAAACCAAAAATATAAAATGTTTGTCTCGGAGTCCTCTATCTACCTTCAAAATTTCATGTCAATCAGAGTACGTTTGGACATTGAAAAATGGATCGGGATACACTGCCCTCATTTTGGACGAAAATACTAATTGGTATAGAGTATGAAATATGGACTAGGTTCATTATTTTGGTTAAATACATCTCAACCCTTGGATCAAATGTGCAAAAATAAATCCTAACCATTCATTCTCTTATAAATAGAGCCTTAGCTAAATTCACTTTCACTCGAGTTTTTACAATCTTAGAACAAGTAAAATTGTTTGCTCCTCCTTTCATTTTATTTCTTAGTTCTAGTCAAATACCATAAAGCCTAGATCTTTCTTGTAGTGTTCAAGTGTTTTTCTAAACTAGCTACCTAGAGAAGATTTGGTGGAGTTTTACTTCTAAGGATTATTAGGTAAGTGTTCTTTGTATAAATATCATGATTTATTGCTTCTATCACTTGTTCTCATTTAATTGTTTAAAGACCCAATAAGCGTATAATGTAAAATAAAGTAATAGATACAAGTGAATTAATAATAATGAGTTAGTGGACAAAATCAATTAAGGGCTTATGATATTATCTATATATTATTTACTTTACAGCTTTTACATTCAGTCATTTATTTTATTGTCATTTAAATTTTAATTCATATTTTTGGCGGTTATCCTCGGAATATAAATTCAGTATTTACATTAAGTCATTTCTTTTATTGTCATTTAAATTTTAATTCATATTTTTGGCGGTCATCCCCGGAATATGAATTCAGTATTTACATTCAGTCATTTCTTTTATTGTCATTTAAATTTTGATTCATACTTTGGTAGGTACGGACCATTGGTCTCATCTCCAAAATATGAGTCATGTTTTATATATATTATTTATAATACTAATTTGTATTTAGTGATACTGGCCATTAGCCTCGTCACCAAAAATGAATACTGGCCATTAGCCTCGTCACCAAAAATGAATTCAGGCATAAAGCTAGTTATAAGTGATTATCTTAGATTAATATAATAAAATGAGTAAGTAAAGATGAAGTGACGGATAATAAATAAATATAAAAAGATGAGGGTCTTTAAACAATGATATTATTGGAGAATGAACTAAGTATTGTTTGTATGTATGTATTATAGGCAGAAGTGGAGCAGAATACTACACTAAGGAGAGTAAGTATGGATATACTTACTGAGTACTAGCTTTGTTTTATTGTTATAGGAATTCTTATTTTGTCTAATTAATATAATTTTGCAATACAATTGCTGCATAATGTGTCTAATAAAATGGGCTGATAAGATAGCCACCTTAAGAACAAGCTGGGTGGATTGCCGCGAGGAACTGTCGGTATCTCAGTGGATGGGGGTATATAACCGTCCAACAGGCCTAATATATAACTAAGCTGGGGCGGTGTAGTTGCCAGCACCAAACAGGTAAACCTCTAAAGTGTGACGGACATAACGGACGTAAGCGGGCTGAGAGCTCATGAGAAGAGGTCTGAAGAAAGATTATCATAAAACACAAACTAATCTGTCATTACGCTGCATTCACAACTCATTCATTATTATATATTTTAGTCTTTAATCTTATTTGTTCAAACTAGTCTTTTAGTCTTTATATCTAGGAAAATAGATTACTCACTTGTTTGCCTATGTAAATATGATAACGTCATCTTTACATAGATCTTGATGCAGGGATAGAAAGTGAGGACGATGGTCCTTTTACTAGTTTTGATGGTTGATAAACCATCTGCTGCAAGATT
>NC_081545.1:15460962-15476614 GCF_901000735.1 Corylus avellana | reverse complement strand
AGGAATTAAATTATTATTGTGGTCTATCCCGATAATTTCTGAATTAGAATTATTTTTGTTTTTATATCACATAGATGGATTTTTAATTTAGACAACCACATTAACTGATTTTGCATTTATATATTTTTTAGTTTAAGTCTCTTTTAAATGTTTTTTAATTTTTAGTATTTACTTTTTATTTTTATAAATAAATTTATAAGTGTCTTTTAATTTTAATATATTTATATTTTTTGTTTTTGTGAGCGGGAACTTAATTTTCTTTTTGATTCCTCAGCTCCCGCTCTAAGACTTAATTTCTCCCTCAATATATATTTTCCCTAACCTCTCCCCGCGCGGCCCGCTAGTCCCCCCTCTCTGCATCAGGATATATATATATCCTGAGATATATTTTCGATCCCTAGCCTCGATCTCCCCTCTCCCTCAATATATTTCGATCCATATCTCTCTCTACGGCGCCAGTCGCCCCTCTCTCAATCTCGATTTTCCTATCTCTCTGTCCGGCGTCCAGTGACCCGAACGGTTGGCCAACCCACCGGCCATCTTCTCCAGTCGAAACCGGCCAGCCTCTCTTTACGTTCCTGTACTAGTGAGTCTCTCTCTGTCTTTGTCTCTGCCTCTGTTTTTCTTTGTCTCTGCTATCTCTTTAAGTTGTCAATTTGAGATTCTAATAGTCAGATTTTTTATGTATTATGATTTTTAGGAGAATTAGGGATTTTAAATTCAGCAAAGTTTTCTCTGCTTTTAGGGTGTAGTTGGTTTGTTGAATGCAGCAATCACAATTTTGAAGAATCTCCGTGGTTGTCTTGGAGTGTTCTTTCAGATTTAATTCAGTTTTGGAGTCACTGTGCAGTTCGTTCATATTGCAGAATTAAGTAGAATACCTTTTTATTATTATTATTATTATTATTATTATTATTATTATTTTAATTTTATTGTTTTTCCTTATCCTTTATTAGCATGTTCCTTTGTTTTTCCTCTTCATTGGTAGTGCCAGAATAGTCTGCTTTACTATCCAAAATTACTCGTCGAGATTGGTGCCCTTTTTTGAATTTTAATTGTCTTATGTAAGTTCTTTGGAAAAGTTATATACCATTGTGGAAGAAACATGATGATCTTCTAGAGTCCGGATTATACCTAGAAATGAGCAATGTCAGTGAATGTTGAAAAATTGGTAATTACCAATTTTTCAACATTATAATGAGCCCTCTCTCCCTCTCACTCTTCCACCCTAAAGAAAATTTATTTTAGGGTCAAAACCAAATAAGGCAAATCTTAACTCTTAGCTAATCATCAATCTTGCAATCTAAGGAAAAGGTGTCTCAAATAATAATCGGTAAGAGTAAGGAAGAGTATAAGAAACATTAATTGTAAGTTGATTAACATGATAATTAATTAGTAGCAAAAAATTAAAAAATGAGTGGGCAAAACAGAAAGAAAGGCATTTGGAGTAGGCAACAGATTATGTGGAGAAGTCGTCGGGCATTTCTTAATTCTAGTATTTGGCAGGTTTTATATGATGTTTGTAACCTTGATGATCCACCAGATAGATCTTATCTTTGCCAGAAAATTTATCTTATCATCAGGAAATTATTAGTCAATCATCTGATTTTCGAAAAAAAAAAAAGTTTTAAAGTATTTTTCTCATGATAATTAAGGTGCCACTTTCAACTAATAAAAATCTTTTCGATCATACTAGCTAGAAATTTGAGATCAAATAATATTTTCATTAGGAGAAAATACTTTGCATGGATGTGTTGAAAGGGTAGAAAAATATATAGCATCATCAATAGTGATCTACTCCATTGAAGTCCCTTTCTACTGCTAAATTTTGACTATTGTATCATTTTGAAATTTGTTTATGGGCACTAGGTAAAACAGTAAAGAAAATTTAGTTTAGAGTCAAAACCAAATAAGCCAAATCTTAACTCTTAGCTAATCATCAATCTTGCAATCTAAGGAAAAGGTGTCTCAAATAATAATCAGTAAGAGTAAGACATGCCTCCCAAAAAGTTATCTGCTCCAAAAATTTAAATTCTAAGCATTTCACCATGTAACATAGCTATTCTTTCTTTCTAAAAGAAACCAGATTGGATGGGTTCCGCTATCCTTTATATGATTGCTCATAGAGCTTACATATTGGAATCATAAATCACAAGTATCTGTAAACTTCAAACATAATGTCTTAAATTTATTCAAAGCTTCTAAGAATAATACAGAACACTAATAAGAATGAACTATCTCATGATTGGTGTTTTATTGCTCTAGTCATTTGTAAGGTAAAAAATAAAAATAAAATCAATTACATTATAGCATTACTCATGTTTTGAAGCCATTCCCATACCAAATAAGCCGAGAACAATTACCTAGTGTTCTGAGAGTAAAAGAAAGAACTGAAACTTGCCTTGTCTTGTAACTCTAATAAATGAGGTATTCATTTAGTATACTAGTAATGTAGAATTCCATATCAGTGTTTAATACCTTCTTTGATGCCATCCTAATTTAATACAAATTTAATACCTTCTCTGATGCCATCTGAATCTGATATATTACTCCTCACATCCTGAGCTTACTTTAACTATGTGAAGATTATAATAGAATTCAACAACAGTCTAATTAAACAAGCCTATGTCTTATTCATTATAACTTATAAACCTTTTATAATGTAGTCACGCTATGGACAAGAGTTGGATGACAAAGTTTAGGGGTTCGGTTAAGTATATGAACAGAGCCAAATCATTTGTAGAATTTGCAGTTAACAAGTCTACAAATAAGGAGTGCATAATCTGCCCATGTAAGAAGTGTAAATTCAACAAGAGTCTTAGTCCATAGTTGGTTTGCACACATTTAACTGGTGGAACAGGTATTATGACTGGTTACACCGAATGGGTGTTCCATGAAGAAAGGATATGTGATCTTGTTACTCAAAGAGAACCAACAGTTAAAGGATCTTCTTCAACCCCCGTACCTGACGAGTCGAGAACTATGAATGCCATGCTTCATGATGTTTTCGGCATGCACCCGTCAATAATAGACGAATTTACTGGTCACATGGAAGTGCAACCTAATGTTGTAGAGTCAGTGCAAGACACAATTGATGATGAGAGTGTGAGAAAATACTACAACTTGCGTATGGAATCAGAAAAGCCACTACATGATAAAACCAAACATAGCAAGCTAGGTGCTATTGTACATCTATACAATTTGAAGTGTATGGGTGGAATTAGTAACACTATATTCACATCATTGCTTGAGTTCATTAATCAGTTGCTCCCGACGGATGGTGAAGCTTTGCCAAAAAATACATATGAGGCCAAAAAAATTTTGAGGGACTTGGGGCTTGGATATGAAAAGATTCTAGCTTGTCGAAATAATTGTATGTTATTTTGGAAGGACACTGAGCATTTAGATTTGTGTACAAAATGCGGATTATCAAAGTGGAAGGACGATATCAGAGATGGGCAGTCTCGACCATCTAAAGACGGCCCATTAAGGTGTTGTGATGGTTTCCATTGATACCATGCTTGCAAAGGTTGTTTATGTCGCAGCACACCGCTGCCCATATAAGATGGCACGCTGATGGGCGCACAAAAGACAGAGTGTTGAGGCATCCAGCGGACGGTGAAGCATGGAAGTCATTCGATGAGAAATACCCAGAATTTGCATCGGATCCACGCAATGTAAGGCTTGGACTAACATCAGATGGATTTAATCCATTCGGTAACATGAGCTCAACCCACAGCACTTGGCCTGTCATGGTAATTCCGAACAACTTGCCTCCTTGGTTATGCATGAAACAACCGTCATTTTATCCTTGATTATTCCAGGCCTAAGTTCACCTGGAATGGCAATAGATGTATACTTACAACCCCTAATATCAGAACTACAGGAATTATGGAATGCAGGAGTAAGCACATTTGATGTATCAATGAAGAAGTCCTTTGTGTTGCGATCGGCATTGATGTGGACAATAAATGACTTCCCGGCCTATGCAGATTTGTCAGGATATAGTACAAAGGGAAAAAAAGCGTGTCCAATTTGTATGGGTTCAACACGGTCTAAATGGTTAATACACGGGAAGAAATGTTGTTATATGGGGCATAGGCGATATTTGCCTATGGATCATAGGTGGAGAATGAACAAAAGAGCTTTTGACGGTACACAAGAACTGGATGGTCCGCCTGTTGTGCCAAATGGCGATGACATCCTGAGACAATTAGACGTATTATTTGAATGTGAGGATCATGACCCACATAGAGAGAAAAGACAAAAGACTGTGCAAGATATAGATGGTACAAATGTTGATGTTGGGTGGAAGAAGAAAAATATTTTCTTCACTTTGCCCTATTGGAAAGATAATTTGTTACGACACAATCTTGATGTGATGCACATAGAAAAAAATGTCATGGACAATATACTTGGCACATTGCTTGACATTACGGGGAAGACAAAGGACAACCATGAAGTCCGTAAGGATTTGCTAAAAATGGGGTTGAGAGAAAAACTTCATCCATTCACCAACAACAATGGGAAAATATATCTGCCCGCAACTTGCCACACAATGTCTAATATGGAAAAAACTAATTTCATGAAAGTGATTAGAGATCTACGAGTGCCGGATGGATATACATCAAATGTCTCCCGATGTGTCAAACTTAAGGAACGTACAATAGTGGGGTTTGAAGAGTCATGATAGCCACATACTCATGCAACAAATTATGCCTATTGCGTTGCGCGGATCCTTGACAGACAAAGTTGTCAGGCCTCTGATAGAGTTGTCGCTATTCTTTCGAGGCATATGTTCGAAAACATTGTCAGAATCAGACCTAAACCGGCTCGAGAGTGATATTATCATCATAATTTTGTGTAAGCTAGAACAAATATTTCCACCCAAATTTTTTACCAGCATGGTTCATGTTGTTGTGCATTTAGTTCGAGAATGCCGACTTGGTGGACCGGTAGCGCTTCGGTGGATGTATCCGGCTGAGAGGTATTCAAATATATAATATTATCTATTTTTCTATATATGTATAATGAATTACTTCCATGAGCAAGGTGGTTAAATGTATGTAGGAGTCTTGGAGGTTTAAAAAATGACGTGCGCAACAAATCTGCACCTGAAGGGTCTATTGCGGAAGGTTACGTAGCGAGAGAACTGGTGTCATTTGTTTCAATGTATTTAAATAATGCACCAACAATACACAATAGGCCTCAAAGAAACCCTGATGAGGCTAAAAGGGCGGTAACACGACTTAATCTTGACAACCGCACTTTGACACAGGTTTATCGATATATTCTATTTAACTCGGACGAGTTCCATCAATTGCTGATGTGAGTTGTATTCTTAGCACATGTTACTTCATTTATAACGTTATTGGTGAATCATAAAACATTTAGTTCTAATATATATATATGGGCATGTAGGAGACACTTGGATACGCTTCGGCAAGGAAGCAATAGGAGGCGAATGACAGACATTGAATTAGACACACAACATAAGGAGCAATTTTGTGATTGGTATCATGACTACGTAAGATGCAAGACTTGTATTCCAAATATTAACTTAACATAAATGTTTCAATAACATATTAAATATTTTTATTATTAATACTAAATCGCAGGTTAATCGAATGGATGCAACATGTCGCACTGAACTGGGGATGAAGCTTGTATGCCATTCTAAAGGGCCTATTCAAAATGCTCTAGAATATAACCGCTACGTAGTTAACGGTTCATTGTTTCGCACTTTGGCCTATGATGAAGGTAAAAAGACTCAAAACAGTGGCGTGTGCGTGCCAACCATTGATGGCTATACATATTATGGGAAGTTGACTAGAATAATCGAGTGACACCACTAGATATGTGTTGTTCAAGTGTGATTGGGCAGACATAAGAAGGGGTAGGGACTACAAGGAGGACCAATATGGGTTCACGCTTGTGAATTTTAAAAACCTGATACATACGGGAGAGCAAATTACTAATGAGCCATATGTGTTATCTTCGCAAGTGTCACAAGTATTTTATGTCGCTGATGAAAGGCACCCAGATTGGTCTTGCGTTATAAGGACTAAACCTCGAAACGTGTACGACATTGGTGAGGGCGAAGGCAATGATGATTCATATGCCAACTACCATGAGAGTGAGTCGCTAAACCTGAACATTACTCATGATCTGAACATTGCCGTTGAATGTTGCCGAAACGACCTACCTCCAACCAACGTACCCATACCCTCCAAACGACTTACCTCCAAACGACCTACCTTCAAACGACATGGGTATGCGTTTTTTTTTTAAAATTATTATAATTGTTTATAATTACAATATATATATTTTTAATATATTTGAATGTGATATCACCTTCCTTATTTATCTTGTAGGTGAAAAACATGTCAAGAAAAAGAGCATGGTCGAAGTTACCAGTACGAGATCAGATTTTGGCAATAATACCGCCATCATAACAATCGGCTTTATACGCCGACGATGATACACAGGGCCTGTAGGCCGGACTATACCGACCTATACCACCTCAGGATCAGGTTCATGATGATGGTGAATGGACTAGTAATCATCATGTACATACTAACATGGAAAGGTTAATCGATCCACAATTCAATCTGTTCGATGGTGATGATGAGAATAGGCCTCACTCCACACATGGGTGGGATCATGAGTGCAATGCCACACAGGAGCCGGATGGGAAAGATCATGATACAGATGACATACAAGAGCCGGATGATCCTCTGTTAGCCCATAATGAGGTCCGAACAGTAGGTATGTATATGTTTCGTATTTATTTATGTTATAAAATCTTCTAATGATGTTGTTTATATGTTATATACGTTATATATAACCTTAAACGTGATTCATGTGTTACACAAATACAGATGAAGAAGAAAAATTTCATGTGCGGATTCTAAGTGGTCCGCTTAATATGTGGAGTATTCCAAAGGGGGAGAGGATTGTCGTTGAGTTCAATATTGTGGGCATAGGTGCACCTACTTGGAAGCAGGTTCCAAATGACAGAAATGAAGAAATCTGGAACATGTGGATGGTATGTCTTTGATGTAATTTATTGTTGTTTTGTGTTGTTTTTGATTTATTTTCTGCATGTTTCTACCTGTTGGGTCCCTGCTTGTTGTAGATGAAATTCTATGTACCGCCTCATCTACAAATGGATGATATTAAACGGTGCGCATTCATGGAATTTGAAAAAAAGTTGAGAAATTACAAGCATGTGGTGAAGAAATCTCTTAAACTCAAAGACAACGATACGAAGGAAAGTGTTCTACAGTCGACACAACTTTTTGGACAAGTCAACCTAGCGGAATTGGAAAGCACCGTCAGCATATGGATGACTCAAAAGAATAAGCTATGTCATGTTTGAGTCACTTACCATATTGATGCAATTGTATGAAGACTAACATAATCATAATGTAATTTATGTAGGATATGGCTAAAAAGAACAAGGAAATACGAGACAAGTACAATATGCCACACTCAACTGGCTCGAGGAGCTTTGCCTATATTGCACATGAGATTGTATGTTATTTTCAACATAGATAATTGTATTAGTATATATATCAACAACACTAATAAATTTTATGTATTTTTTTTTAATTTTTTTAAGAGGAAAAAAGGGAAAACACCTACGAGGGCGGTCGTTTACGATGTAACCCACACGAGAAAGGATGGCAGTTTCCTCAATGCAGACATTGAGGACATAGTTGTATGTGATTAACTTGTATATTTAATTTGTGTATACATGTGTTTATTTTTTCAAAAACACTGTAATATTGTAAGTCTTTATGAGTCGATTAGTTGGTGTGTAACACTTTTCCATATTCTATATAAATATAGGAGAAGATGAGGGCTCTGAGTTCACAGGACATTGCAGTAAGCTCAAGCTTGACACAGGGATCAATAAATTGGGCAACTGACGACGCTTATGCCAAGGTCATGGAGAATGCAGAATACACTGGTCGTTTACGAGGAATGGGACCTGGGCATCTACCAGTCAAAGGCAGCACACATGCAAATAAATCATCGGTCACAGCTGCACAAGTCCTTGCACTACTTGAGCGTATAAATGAACAAAATCAACAGATTTTCAAACAAAACGAACAGATTGTCGTGTTAACATCTGCCTATGTCGACGTCCAGAAATTTATGGAAAATTATTTTGCAAGCCAAAGAACGAGCAACATAAACATGTGTACTCCGCAGGACACCGAGTGTCCCGGTGTTGTGAGAGCAAGATCATCAGTTGGTAATCGACCGGGTAATTAATTAACCTTAATTACATTATATTAGTTATATTTACATTTTCATGATTAAAAATGTTACTTAAGAACATATATATGATTACATAATATACATTTGCATCTATTTATATATAGGTGAGAATGAATTAACAAATGAAGATGAGCATGTAGTTGATGCAGAAGGCGACCATTGTGGATCATCACAAAGTATGTGTAGATCTTCATATCTTAGTCACTTGTAATATAATCTAATTATATATAGGTTTGCACTTTCAAAATAGTTAGATATAGGTTTGTAATTTAATATTTTTTTTTTTGGTTTTGTCATTTGCAGGTAATCGTTAAGTGACGTACGTATACTTGACTTGTTAGGTTAGGTACGTATTTGACGCTAAATGCTAAGCGAATTCGTTGATATATTTTATTTCATATGCAATATACAATTTTTGTGAACTCTTTTAAGAGGTGGTACACTTTGTGTTTATGATATCGTTTTGGATATTTTATTTCATATGTATGGTACAATTTTTGTTAACTCTTTAAGATGTGGTACACTTTGTGTTTATGATATCATTATTTTGGATTTAGATGTCTTATGAGATTGTATATATGGATTAGATATATATTGTGAGATATATATGTATAAGATTGTATGAGATTGATGAATGGAGAAAATATTTATGGATTAATCCAATAATTATGGATAAAATACGCAATACAATATTGCGTATTGTATATCAAGAGAAAATAAAAAATATATATGGATTGTATGAGGAAAATATTTTCTCTATATATTAATTATTGGAGGCGCTTCGCGGCGTGGAAGTGCTCCCATATAGAAATAAGGGCCCTTTATACGCAAGCGCCCCCTTTCATAAAAGGGGGCGCTTGCCCACATGAGCGCACCCTTTTTAGAATGAGGGCGCTTCCTAGAAAGCGCCCCCTTTTAAAAAAGGGGGCGCTTTCTAGGAAGCGCCCTCATTCTAAAAAGGGGGTACTTGATTAGGAAGCGTCCTCATTCTAAAAAGGGGTGCTTGATTAGGAAGCGCCCTCATTCTAAAAAGGGGGCGTTTGATTAGGAAGCGCCCCCTTTTTTAAATGGGGGCGATTGCCTAGGAAGCGCCCCCATTTAAAAACGGGGGCGCTTGCCTAGGAAGCGCCCCAATTTAAAAAAGGGGTGTTTTTCACCACTAAGCGCCCCCTTTTAAAAAATGAGGGGCTTTGTTCTAAATGTCCCCTTTTTGAGGCGTTTTTTAGTAAAAAAAACGTCTCAATCTTAAATTTTAGTCGTCATAAAAATCGACGTGTCCCAAGTGCCCCTAATCAAGCGTTGCGAAATCAATAGGGACTTTTTTTTAGCCAAAAATGTCCCAAATAACCATGTCGTTAAACTTTTTTTTTTTTTTTTTTTTTTTTTTTTGTAGTGGTTTAGTTGGAATCGCCTGACAAGACTTTATCTTGCAAAAAAAGGAATGTGAAACGCACGGCTATTTATGTTGTTGATGCTTTGTGAAGCATGCATTTAAAAGTTTTAAACCCTGAGGCATGAAGCTTTATGACCTTCTTGTTTGTTGTTTACAACTTTTCTAAGTTTTAAAGTTTTAAAGTTTTAAACCCTAATGAATGAAGCTTTACGACCTTCTCGTTTGTTTGTTTTTTTTTTTTCCAACTTTTCTGTGTGGTTGCTGTCTAGCTGAAGACATGATTTTGTGGTAGGATGTTGAGGGCATGATGCCCATTTTTTCTGTTGAAGCAGCTGAAGCATGGGATTCTTTGAGCGATGATAAAGAAATTGTTAACAGTTACGAGGTAACAATACTTGTCAAAAAAAATTTACGAGGTGACAATATTTTTAGTTTTGTGTGTGTGTATCGTTGTATCTATACACATTTTATATATACAGTATATATGATTACCTCAAAAAAAATTCAAAAATTACATTGTATTCATACTCTGATCTTTGGTTTTTCATCCTTAATTTGTGATAGAGGTTAACGGCTCTTGATGGGAAGCGGAGGTTTGCATTAGCAGCTGCAGGATCTCACAAGGAAGAGGTTGGCAGACTAAGGTTTGTGTCGTCTTGTAAAGTTATTTGTCACTTTCATGAGTGGGTGCTAGCTGGCTCCAAGGGGGCCACTGCCTGCCTTAGATTTGAAGACCCCCTCTTGTGCATTCCACATCCCACATACATGCACACCACTTCTTTCTAATTTTCATATTAGCCATGGTCCTGTAAGGTTACTTAATGGGGGACATTTTTCTTTAACAATTGAACTATCATCACCGTTCTAAAGTCTATACTTTTATTGGGTCATATTCAAAATCTCTCAAAGCTTCCTTCTCTCTCATCTGCTTGGCTACAAATATCTGCTCTACAGCGAGTGATGAAGCTTTGAGTACCCAATCCTATATACAAGCCCATAATTTGTAGCTCTTTTGGTGCTTAGTTTTCATGATTTTTTTGTTATTTTTATTTTATTTTATTTTTTTTCTTTCTAACTAGATGTTTCTCTTGTATACTTCTTGTGTAATTGGGTGCACTTTGCACTTTTAATGATATCTCAATTATTTATGAAAAAATAATAATAATAAAATAAAATAAAAAATAAAAATAAAAAAAGTTCAGACAATTTTCATAAATCACCAGTTGCAGAAAAATAAGAGTTTCAAACTTAGGTGACTTAGTTTCATGAGTTTACTAGCTAGACTTTTAATATCAGTGAAATATAGGAGATTATATGAAGTCAAAGTTATTTAAATTGGAGAAGAAGAAAGAACCGGCTTAAGAAATCATCATTCAACATAAGTTGGAGCAAAAACTGCTTTATATATGTAACAGATTAAACAAATGACATGAAATTTCAAAAAAAAAAAGAGAGGAATTCACAAAATTTCTGGCTCAAGAAATAATTTCTAGCTTTTTCCTCGTTGCATTTGAAGTTCTTATGGTGAGCCCAGTACTGGTAACAATTAGATATCAAAAAAGTTAAAAGGAGCTCAATGGAAAATAAAAATAAAAATAAAAATGAAGCTATGTGTAAGCTTTCAGTACTTGCCAGTTTTCCAGTATATCTTCTGGTGTTTTTCCATTTTTATACTATAGCCATTCGCATGGATGGTGTTTTTCCAGTTCTCGAGCAAATGTTTTGGATGATGATGATTTCACTTATACTAAACCTTTTCAATAATTTTATTTCCATAATTTGTTTATTAATGATGCGTACAGTCTGAGGCTTAATCACCTCTCTCTCTCTCTCTCTCTCTCTCTCTCAATTTGGAATGTGGCCCAGAGAATATTTTGAAGATGTAGATCAGACTTGGGAGACATTTGAGAAGACACTATGGGGTCATATTTCCAACTTCTATAAACTTTCTAAAGAAAGGTATATTCTTTTATCTGGAAAAACTTGAAACTTGTGATTGTTCTTCTTCAAATGATATTGATTTGATTTCTTGCAACCAACTGCATTAAGTTTTCTTTGTTTTTTTTGATAAGTAACTGCATTAAGTTTTCTTTTGATAATATTTTGTTTCTTATTTAACCTGAATAAATTGTGTTATTACTTGACGTTTGATATAGATGTTGGTTTGAAATGGTCTGAGATATGGCTTTGGTCCACTTCTTGGAAATGCTCGCAGGTGTTTTTACTTGCATTCTGATTAGGTTTAATTGCAAATACCACATAGTAAAAACAGTGCTGAGAAATCAGTGTTGACAGATTTGTTAAAATAATCTCATGAACTCATAAGAAGTCATCACTGTCTTTCTCCTTCTCTTCCACCCACCACCCAAACCCCCCCCACCCCAATGGAGATGCATATGGGACCAATGGTGGTTTACATGTTTTCTTTTTTCCACATGAAGGTGACATATGTTTGATGTACAGACAGCTAGTTTTTAAGGGCGGCGATTGAGTGTAATGCAATAAAACTTGGCCCAACATTGTCATATCTGTTAATCCAGCAATTTTGTGCAGCAAAGTAGCAGAATACTAAAGCTTCCGTGCTTGAAACTTTAGAAAGGACAGTTTTGGGCTAGTGTTTGGTGTGGAGACTGGTTTGGCTATATTTTGTCTTGTTGCTTGTTGACCATTTTATGATTCCATGTTTATTTTATTGGTTTGAGCAGGGTAGTTTAGGCTAGAATTTCCAAATGGTAGAATGTGCTTAGCTTAGATGAGTTGCTTGCTTGTCAAGAAGTTAGGGTGGAAAAGAAAACTTACTAGAATTTTGTATATTTCATAAGGTTGCAGCTCCTCATGCCACTTGTAAACATTATTTAAATATATAAATGACCTTTTAAATGATGAATAATCGGTTAGAGACTTTTTAACTAATAGGTTTACTAATTACTTCCTTGTCTCATATGAAGTGTCTTGCATTCCTTTCCTTTTTGGGACGTCCAAAAATGAGTGTCTACTTTTTTTTATCTGCAAAAAATGAGTGTCTATTTCAAGTAAACACATTTATAACTTCATCAATCCCTCCCTAATTTAAAATCAATCAAGACAATCATTAAAGAGTCAGGTCACCTTTGGGCATTTGGTAAAATTACTATACTTTTTTTCTTATTTATTAAACATAATTTCATTTCAACCTAAGACATTCAAATTGGGATATATGGAGTTTTAAGTTTTTCAGTGGTCTTTGGACCAAATAGCGTCTCCATAAACAAGGGGTGGATCTTAATATCACAGGTCTACTTGTTTTAGCATCTTTAGATACAATCCATTGACAACTTTTTGCTCTGTGCGGTGGTCCAAGCAAAACAGGCCTGCCTTCTAGTAAAACTTTTTTTCTTCCCCTTCCACTGGAGTTTGAAGTATATCCCCTGTTTATGAATTTATTTCCTTTCTTTCTGATATATATGCTTCGAAGTCATTATTACTTGGATTATTTATGGTTGCTTTATGATTCTTCTGATGGTCATTTTATCGTTATTTTTTTTTTCAGCCCACAAACTTTGGTTGTGCTTTAAGGTATGTCTGTAATGAATTTTCTTGGTCTTCATCTTCTTGCTGTACTATTAAGTTTGTTATTTTTGGATTTTGTTTGAACTTTCTTTCTTTCTTCTCTTCTCTCTATTTAAACTAGCTTCGTGCGGTAAGTTTGGTGTTACTTATGTTTCATCCAATCAAAACAGCACGTGCAGAGTGGACATGAAATGACACACGCAAGGATGTAAGAAAATAATGAAAAAATGTTGGAACTGTATTTAATGTATTTATTCTAGACATAGGACTATTTAGGGGAGCTGGAGTGGGTAAAACATTGGAATTGATGAACATCATTACCAAAACTTTTTTTTTTTGATAAGTACATCATTACCAAAACTCATGGAAGTGTATTTGTATTTGGTTGGAGTAGGTAAATGTACTTGTGAAAGAAATTATTGGAATAATTAATGAACAACATATTGCAGAACTAAAAGTGGCTCAAAATCTTTGATACTCAAGACACAGAGAAATGAGGTTAAAATATGATTCATAGAGGAAAAATGCTGCAATAACCCTTAGTTGCTATGTATATATGTTGATACTTGGAGGATGTGCATTGAATCTATGGTACTCGGGAGCAAACTTCTCTAGAGGGAATGGGGTTAAAGTATGTCTTCTAGAGGAAAAAATTGCCATAATAATGATAGATAGCTATGTATTTATGTTGATACTCGGGATGTCCATCAAATGTTGCAACTATTCTTCTTTTTTTAATTTTTTTTATTGCAACTATTCACAAGCCTAAAGTACAAGGGCAAATACAAAATGAACACATCATTAAAAAGATGGGTGTGTATTGATACATGTAATTTAATTCTACCAAAAGAAACATAGAGTTACCAATTTAAAGCTTCTATCAAATAGAAGTAATGATTAGTATAAATATGCATATATGCATATACACATGCATGTACATATATACTTATATACACATGCACATATATGTATGTTTGTGTATGTATGTGTGGGTGCATGCAAGCTTTCCCCGTAAATAAATTAGAACTTATGTTTTTATAGGTTTCCAAAATGTGCAAAATTCTGTTGTCTTCTTGCTTGGACTCGGTTATTAATTAAAAAGATCATTAATAAACTAATTGGACATGAAAAGTTAATTTGAAGCTCATTCTCTCAACTATAAATTCTATTATATGCTATGGATATAAGTCCACTTAACTAAGCATTAGTCAAATTTGTTGGGGTTGGTTTTTGTTTTTTTTTCAATGAATAATAATTTATTTAAAGAAAAGGCAACGCCCTCTTACACGTAAAGTATAAGCGAGATAAAACCACCCTAAAGGCGTTTGAAATCTAAGCAGTTAACTAGATTTACAAACTTGCTAGGGTTGGTTATGGATACCCTTTCCCTTTCATGCTAGATAAGCCATAGTTTTGGTTAAATCAGAGATTATTATGTCTTGTTATCGCTGTTAGAAGAGTTAGGGTTTGAGTCATTAGGGTTTTGGGAGTAATTTAGTTTTTATGGTATTTCCCTTATCCTATATAATAGGATGCTTGTATTAGGTTAAAGATAAGTTGAATTGGATGCTTATTCGAGGCAAGGATTGGTCCGCGGGTCGGTCCTTGATGGGGATCGTGGGTCGTATAGCGGGTTGAATCACGGGTCGGGCTTGGTTTCGGATCCTAGGTGTTTTTCAAGCTTCTAGTTTAGTTAGGGATGTTGACTTGGTTTCGGGTCCTATTGAGGGTCATGGGGATGACTGTGCGAAGATGGCGCCGGTGGAGACTTCTGACAGTATGCCTTCTCCGGCGAAGGGCCGGTTTCGGCGGGGGACCTCTGGGTCCAATCCTCTTGAGGTGGTTGATGCTTCTCTAGCGATTTCTCCAGCAGGGGATCTTTGGGTCCAAAGTTTTCTTTTCCTTTCCTCCTGAGGCGGTTGCTGCTTCTCTGGCGATCTCTCCGGTGAAGGGCCGGCCCCGACAGGGGTTCTTGGGCCCAAAGTGGTGTTTTCCTTTCCTCCGATGCCATGAAGGCCTGGGCTGTTTGGGGTTTTACGTTTGGGTTTTTCTTTGGGATCTTTAGGGCTGTTTTTTTTGGGTTTTAGGCATGGGGTGCTTGGGTGTTTGTTGGGCTTCCTCTTTTTTTTTTGTTTTTCTGTAGTTTTGGCGTTATCTTGTATACTTCCTGTGTGCTAGAGTTGCGCACCTCTGCTCTTTTTTTAATAAAACTTCTTATTACTTATCAAAAAAAAATATAATAGCTTCCGTCTTTTGTGTGTAAACCGTTCATACAAACTATAATATGGTATCAGAGCCTTAGGGTTTAAATCCTTGGCACTTTGTTTGTAGTTATAGTTTTTCCGCTATATTGTTTTGTTGAGTGTTTTTCTGGTGGCAGCAATGCCCACACGGTCAGTGCCTTGGTAGAAGATTTTTTTT
>NC_081545.1:15279641-15452141 GCF_901000735.1 Corylus avellana | reverse complement strand
AGTTTATAATCATCTTCCACTTCTGTTCTGTATTTTCCCTTCTAGGGTTGTTGAAATGCAAGAAATCCTTGATCAACAACTTGCTGAGGAAGCAGCTGAAGCTGAGGGAGGTGGTGCAATGGCATCAATTGCAAATCCTCGTAGAACTGCCAAGTAACTATTTTGTATTGATTTCTAATTTTATGTTTTAACTTTCTCCTTGAAGTTTGATTGCCTTTTCAAGTTATTGGTCATCATATTGATAATGTACATATCTATCATGGAAGCATTTTTTAATTCTATATCAAAAACTTAGTTCTTAAGGTGCACATTATGCATCAAAGTTTTATTATTTTCTCGTGTCCTGTAGGAAGTCTACTAATGTAACAGCTTCTTCAAGGAGTCTAATGCAGCAGAAATTGAAGGTTCAAGGAAAAGGCTATAAGGATAAATGCTATGAGCAAATAAGGAAGACTGTTGAAGGACGGTTTAACAAACTTCTTACTGAGGTATTCTTTTTTATTTACTCTCTTGCAAAACAATGGTAAATATATTATATTAGGGTGCGGTGCACGGGTCCGAGATTTACTTTGCAGGAGTGGGTCCGAAGGGCCCTGCATTGTCGAGGTTTCCTGTCATAAAAAAAAAATGGTAAATATATTATATTCTTGTTAATTATGTCTTATTCTAACAATAATGTGTGCATCAGCTTGTTTTCGAAGACCTTAAAGCAGCATTAGAGGAAGCTCGAACAGTAAGTACAATTGATCTTTTCAATCTTTTAAACATTTGTGCTTGAACTCTAGGTGCAGATGCAATACTCATTTGTCTCCTTTTTTTTTTTTCCCTTAATAAACAAAAAGTTGAGATTGATCATATCCTTATAGAAAGTGGAAGTGCATTTGAGTTAGTGCTTGCTAGTACTTTTCTGGTATTTAGAGAGAAAGTTGTCTTAACATGTGTTTATCAAGACAGAACCATTTCTGGAGAATAAGTCTTGTAGTTTTTGTTTTCTTGAAGATGTGAGGTGTTACTATATTGTTTCTAATCCAACATATATTTTCTTATTAAGAGTTGCTTCGTTTTTCTGTACTTGTGCCTCTCTCTCTCTCTCTCTCAAATGAGTTATTTTACATGTAATGAACTATCAATGTAGTTTCATGACATTGCTTTTCTCATGCTCATAATATTCAAAATCGTTATTTCTAATGCCACCTGATTTAGATTTCATTCATAATGTCGGTTGTTTCTTTTTCAACATTCAGATTGGTGAAGAGCTTGGAGATATTTATGACTATGTTGCTCCTTGTTTTCCTCCAAGGTTTGGACTATGTCAAATCTACCTTTATTTTATTTGATTTTTCTGCCTTCTCTTGATTCCCAGTAAGCTTTCAGTTAATGTATTTATCTGTCTCTTGATTTAAGGGTTGTCATTAAGATTTACTTTTTGCTATATTATCTTTTCACCTTCATTACTCCTTTAAAATGTACTGTGGATGTTTTAGTTTTTTTAGTTGAAAATCCTTGATTTTATATCTGTTGTATCCTTAGGCATATGTCACTAACTTTTCCTAAGTTTCTTGGTAGTAATACTTAGATGCCAAACTATTGGCTGCTTTGTTGGCTAACCTGATAGTTGATGACTCAGCTCTCCAAATGTGATTCTCACACAGAGGGAAGGCTTAAGAAAGACCTTTTTGGGGTTTTGTTTTTTTAGCGTCTAAATTGCTGTTGATCTGAATTCCATATCTAAGAAGAATTAAATTCAGAAGAATGTACAAATGGACATCCAAGCAGCGTTATTTTCTAAAAATTCACCTTCAGCAAAGCGTTACAGTTTGTTTCCTTGAACACTTAAGAAGGCTGCAGTCTGAAAGTTTCTGGTGTAATATAAGAATGAGGGGTCCTACAGCTTGTTCCCTCTTATCAGTTTGTTTTCCCTTAAAAGAAAATGCATCTTAGTGGCCATGCACCTAGGATACAAATCCAACACTACTGAGTTCAAAATGGTAGTAGGTTGCAGTTTCGTAATTTGAAAAGAAAAACTAATTTTTTTTTTGTCAGTGGTGCTTATTTATATTTGGGTTCCATAGGCTTCTGGTAATTATAAGGTATAGTCTGGTGCTGCATGTGTGGGCCAAAAGGCAAAGCCAAATTGTTGCTCTGGGTAGCAGTCATTCTATAGTGCATGTATGTGTGTGTTCATGTGGATGATCGATTGTGTGACATCTGCATACTTCAGTTAAACTTGGGAAATTAATTTTTTTGAGGATTATCTTCCATGTAAATGTTTTACTTGTACTGATTCAGTCTTCCATGCTGCAGATATGAGATATTCCACCTCATGGTAAATCTGTATACTGAGAGGTTTATTCAGATGCTTAGACTGCTCAGTGACAGGGTGAATGAGCTAACAAATATAGAGATTTTGAACGTATTTTTTCAATCCATATTAGTTGTTTGCAACTCTTCTTATTTTTTTGCAAACAGGCTTTGTAGAAGTAAACTGGCCATGCACACACATAGAGAAAGCTTGGTGGTCTTCTTACAATTTTTTTGGCACTCCGAGTTTCATTTTGGCACGAAAGCTTAAGATGTTAAAGATGGATATCATAAGATGGAATGAGAATGAATTTGGAAATGTGAATGTTATTTGCAAAGAGAAAGCGGAAGAATTGAAGGCCATGGATAGATTGGAGGAAGAGAGGGAGTTGGATGAAGAAGAGAAGAATAGAAAAAGGGTGATTGTTAGGGAATTGGAGATTGCTCTTTTACAAGAAGAAATTAGTTGGAGACAAAAATCTAGGATCCGTTGGATCAAAGCGGGTGATAAGTGCACTAAGTTCTTTCATCGGATTGCCAACTCTAATAGAAGATGCAACTCCATTGATTCCTTGTCCATTAATGGTGTCCCTTCTTCTAATCAAGACAACATTAGGGATCATGCGGTACATTTCTACAAGTCTTTATTCGCTGAACAATGCAATTGGAGGCCTAGGTTGGATAACCTTACCTTTGATTGTTTGGGAGCGGGAGAGGCTGATCGGCTAGAGTGTTATTTTGAGGAAAAGGAAGTGCTGGAGGTAGTGAAAGGTATGGATAGAGACAAGGCGCAGGGGCCGGATGGTTTCTCAATGGCGTTCTTCCAAGATTGTTGGGAAGTGATCAAGGAAGACATTATGGCAGTTTTTTCAGAATTTCATACTCGGGGTAAGTTTGAAAAAAGCCTTAATGCTACTTTTATTTCTCTTATTCCAAAGATTCCTGGAGCTTCCGAGCTTAAGGAGTTTCGTCCTATTAGCCTTATGAGTGGGATGTATAAGATTATTGCCAAAGTTCTTGCTAATAGAATGAGAAGGGTGTTGGATAGGGTGATATCAAAGCCTCAGAATGCATTCATTAAAGGAAGACAAATCACGGATTCGGTTCTTATAGCAAGTGAATGTCTGGATAGTCATATCAGTTCTGGGGAACTGGGTTTGCTTTGTAAATTGGATGTAGAGAAGGCTTATGATCATATTGACTGGAAATTTCTTTTGTATTTATTGAGGAGATGTGGATTCAGGGAGAAGTGGTGCTCTTGGATTAAGCATTGTATCTCGACCGCTCGTTTCTCCGTTTTGATCAATGGTACTCTTGCTGGTTTCTTTAGTAGCTCCCGAGGGGTAAGGTAGGGAGATCCATTATCTCCGTTTCTGTTTGTCATGGTTATGGAGGCGTTTAGTAGGATGGTTGCTGCTGCCATTGAGAGTGGTTTCATTTCGGGCTTTTCAGTGGGAAACAGGCCATCGGAGAGGGTCAACATTTCCCATCTCTTGTTTGTAGATGACACGTTGGTATTTTGTGGGGCAATTCGTTCTCTTAAAGCCCTTCTTGTGTGTTTCGAAGCTGTTTCGGGTCTAAAGGTGAATATGGCTAAATCAGCTTTGGTCCCGGTAGGTGATGTGGATAATATGGAAGAATTGGCCAGTGTTTTGGGTTGTGATACGGAGTCGTTGCCTTTGAAATACCTGGGACTCCCCTTGGGTGCTCGCTTTAAGGCAAAATCTATCTGGAATGACATTTTGGAAAAGATTGATCGGAGGTTGGCGAGCTGGAAAAGAATGTATTTTTCCAAGGGAGGTAGGGTCACTCTCATAAAGAGCACTCTCTCTAATCTTCCTACTTATTTCCTTTCCCTCTTCCCTATTCCCGTCTCGGTGGCTAAGCGTATAGAGAAGCTCCAACGTGATTTTCTATGGGGAGGTTTAAATGATGAATTCAAATATCATTTGGTTAAATGGGATAAGATTTGCTCTCCTATTTCCGAAGGAGGTTTAGGGATCAGGAAATTGAGATTGTTCAACCAAGCTTTGTTAGGGAAGTGGCTATGGCGTTATGCGCATGAGAGAAGGGCTTGGTGGCGAATGGTCGTGGATGCCAAATATGGATCCGAATGGGGGGGTTGGCATTCTATCAATATATCGGGGTCTCATGGGGTGGGCCTCTGGAGGTATATTAGTAGGGGGTGGCAGATGTTGTTTAGCCATACAAGATTTGATCTAGGAGATGGTTCCAAAATCAAATTTTGGGATGACTTTTGGTGCGGAGAAGTGTGTCTTAAGGTTGTTTTTCCAGGCCTTTACACCATTGCTAATGCTAAAGACGCATCTATTGCTGACAACTTGGATATCACGGGGGGAGCTCCTCAATGGAATGTTAGCTTTTCTCGGTTGATTCATGATTGGGAGTTGGAAGTGCTAGCCTCATTCTATACTTTGTTATACTCTCATAAAATGAATAGGGAAGGCGAGGATAAAATGTGGTGGATTCCGTCCAATAAAGGGAAGTTCGATGTTCGCTCCTACTATAATGCGTTGGCTAGTACTGAGGCTAGTCATTTCCCTTGGAAGAGTATTTGGCGCACCAAGGCACCCTCGAGAGTGGCCTTCTTTACTTGGACGGCGGTGTTAGGGAAGATCCTCACAATTGATAATCTCCGGAAATGGAATCTCATTGTGATCAATAGATGTGGTATGTGCATATCGGATGGGGAAACGATTGATCATCTTCTTCTCCATTGTGAGATTGCTCGCTCTCTATGGGATGCTATCTTTAGCCGATTTGGATTTGTTCGCTTGTTGGTGGTCAGGAGGGCGTTCACGAAGTGCCGTTGTGTGGAAAATGGCTCCCCTTTGCATAGTATGGTGTTTATGGTTAGAAAAGAATGCGAGATTCTTTGAGGATTCTGAGAGATCTTTGGAGGACCTCTTTTTTTTGATAAGATCTTTGGAGGACCTCAAGGCATTTTTCTTCTACACGCTTTTCACTTGGACAGCAGCATGGCTTGCTCCTTTAGTGATTAGCTATCTTGATTTCCTTGTTCTTCTTTCTTCTCCTAATTAGGCGATTTCTCTTGTATACTCTCTGTGTACTTGGGTTGCGTCCCTCTGCGCTTTTGATATATAAACTTTACTTATCAAAAAAAAAAAAAAAAGTAATCTGGCCATGCATACTATATAGCACATGGAACAACTTGACCATTTGCAAGTTGACTGGTACCAAGATGTATCACTATAGCTAGACTTACACTTTGAATTCTAAAGGCATCTAGTTTGGGAAAATATACTTGTCACCGTCAAACAAATATTGTTAGTTATGCCAAGAAAAGTGGAATTTGTTAGCTCCCACTGTGTATCAAGTGATGAATGAGCATATTTTTTTCATAATGCTGTTGGTTGAATTGATGATAACTGTAATTATTGGTCCCTAGAGGTCATTCATACTGCTCTATCCCCAAGTGATTACCTCACTAGAGGAGTGCTTTACTCAAGAATGATTACATATCCAGATGTGATACTTTTTGTAGAAGTGACTCATTCATTCCCTAGCCGTATGAGCCATAGCTATATATTTTGCCTTTGCAATAGATGGAGCAACCTCTGTATGTTTCTTGCTCTTCCAAGTAACAAGGCTAACCTCCCAAGAGTGCAAGTATAATACTCAGTAGTAGATTTTTAGTCTGAAGGGGATCCTGCCCAATCTGCATCAGGGAATACTTCTGTCCTGAGATGTGCATTCTTCATATGTTTCTTGTTACTTACTGAAGCATATTTCATTTATGACTTTTTTGGGTATATAATATACTTCATATTACCGTAAGAGTTTCTTATTTCCAACTTTCTATTTCTCTTTGTTATTTCTCGCAACTAGGTCACTGGTTGGGTGGTTGAATACCAAGATAATCTGATTGGGCATGGGGTTGACGAGTCTTTGGCTCAAGTTTGTTCTGAGAGTGGTGCCATGGATCCCCTCACGAATTCATATGTAGAGAGAATGCTAGCTACGACAAGGGTATGTATATGCCTACCTTGTCAATCTGTTGTGCTCATATTTGGTAAATAATAAGATTATTTAAAGGGTTAAATACTCTATTAGTATCTGTGTTTGCAAATTTTTATTTTTTCCCACCTAGGGTTCAAATCCTATCATAAATGGTACTTGACTTACGAAAAAAGACCAACTTAGTATCTCCGTTAGTTCCGTTAGCCCAAACTAACAGAATGCCATGTGTCGTCACATAGAAATGCCACGTGTCGTCACATAGAAATGCCACGTGTCTTTAAAAAAATAATAAAAATAATAATAAACTAAACTTAAAAAAAAAAAATTGAAAAAGTCATGGGGTGGCCGGGCACCCCATGAATTTTTCAATTTTGTTTTTTTATTTTTTAGGACACGTGTTATTTCTATGTGATGACATGTGTGACGGAACCTAACGGAGGTACTAAGTTGGTCTTTTCCCGTAAGTTAGGTACCATTTATGATAAGATTTGAACAATGGGTGAACAAAATAAAAATCTGTAAACCCAGGTACTAATAAAGTATTTAACTGATTTATCAAAAAAAAAAAAAAGTATTTAACCCTTGTTTAAATCACCTCTTTCTATATTTCTCTCTTGGTGAGGCACTTCACTTCTCTCATTTATTGCATTTATACTGGTTCTATTTTCTAGAAATGGTACTTGAATATCTTGGAAGCTGATAAGGTACAGCCACCAAAGAAAACAGAAGATGGAAAGCTGTATACACCAGCTGCTGTTGATTTATTCAGGATCCTAGGAGAGCAGGTGCAAATTGTTCAGGATAATAGCACTGATGTCATGCTATACCGAATTGCTTTGGCAATCATTCAGGTAAGTTAAGCTAAACTTTCATTTGACATACTTGATATACTTTAAGTACTTCAAGAATTGTATTCTAACTCCCAAAGTCAAAAACAAATTTAGAGATCTTTGACAAAATTTAAGAAATACAAATCATGCATGGAACAATTTTTGTGTTCAATTTCTGCATGTTCATGGTTGTAACAGCCAGAAGTAGGTTGCAGCCATTGCATGCTTGGACAAAACACACCCCCTTTGGAGGCCAAAGGCAACCAAGAGAAGAGATGGCGAGAGACCACACCCCCTTCGATCCAGTACCTACACAGATTAAGCAATTCACAGAATTCACAACACGCACACAGTCAATGGTCTCACCATTGGTTAAGGAGAAGTCTCATCTCACAAGGATTACTAATCTTGATGATGATGCATGAATAATGCTTCTAGGGCTGGAATACATCATTTATAATTTCTACCTGCTTATTGATGATAATGATAAACTAGAAAGATTACAAAAGAAATGATAAATATAATTACGCAGTCTCCATCCTGTTTCCAGCTACTGATTGAGAGTAAGTGTATTGATCCAGGACTCCATGGTAAGATATAGTATTGGTCTTCAAATAGGAGTCTAGACGAGAACTCTTGCAACAGAAACACTTCCCTTCCACAGCAGTTGACACCACTAAAATGCAGATTGAACAATAATCTTCCACGACAGATGACGCCCAAATGCAGACAATGAAATAGTTAAACATAAACATGAATGCAGGGAGTTGATAAAAGAAATCATTATTCAATCATTATCTCCAGAAATCATAGTAAATAATTTGAGGCATGGATGTGTGATTTTTTCTCTATTGGGGTTTTATCCTGATACTTGGACCTCACATATTGTCTTGCTTCAGGTGATGAATGATTTTCAAGCTGCTGAGAGGCAGAGACTTGAAGAACCTGCTTCTGAAATTGGTCTGGAACCTTTGTGTGCAATGGTTTGTGAATCATTTGATCATGTAGAAACGTTCTGTGGTGCTTGCTGGAAATTAAGTGTGTTTGGTAAAGTTTTTGAAAAGTGTGTTTTTGTATTGTGTATTGAAAAGAGTTTTCGAAGAGGTGGAAATTGAGAAATGTTTTTAGTGTGGGTCACATTTGAAAAGTGTTGTTTGTGGGGTACATAGAAGGAAATTGTTTGGTAAACTTTTTAGTGTTTTTGAAAAGCAAAAATTTGAGAAATGTTTTTTTTAAGCGAAAAAACTGAGGGTGGTCACATGGCCACCCCAACCACTAATGTCCTATTGGGGTGGCCATGCTGCCACCCCTACCAGTTTTGTCCGATTGGGATGGTTGTGCGGCCACCTCTGTCCTTTTGGGTTGTTGAAGTGGCTGTGCGACCCCCCTTCTCTTCTATTGGGGATGGCTGCAGCCTCTATCTTATTGAGGGGGGCCACACAACCACCCACTTTTCTCTGTTGGGGGTCTGTGTGGCTACCTCTGTTTTTTTTTTTTTTTTGTAGTTTCTTTTATTATTATTTTTTTGTAAGTAACAAGTCAACCTTTACACTTGAAAGTAAGTATTTTCTCAAAATATTCCTATAGGAAGGTGTGGGAAGTTTTCTAATAAGTGTTTTGTATTTTGGTTTTTGAGAAGTGTTTCATTTGGTACCAACTTTTTGAAAATTTTGTTTCAGAATTTGAAAAGAGGAAAAGAAAAACTTTCCAAACACTTTACATATACATGTCCTAAATTGTTATACATTTCTGCTATCGACATTGTGTACAGACAAGTAATAATATCTGCTATTGTCTTTGTATACAGGTTAACAACAATCTACGCTGCTATGATCTTGCAATGGAGCTAAGTAATAGCACCACGGAAGCTCTTCCACAAAACTGTGCCGAGCAGGTTGTATTATTATCAATCTGACTTCTTTGTTCTTCCTCTTCATCATCATCGTCTTCCTTTCTTTTTTATTTCATTTTTAAAAGAAAATTGTGATAATGAGCCAAAATGGAGAGTGGCCCTCCCACTCCCCTAACCCTTCCCCCTAACAGGTTGGACCTAAGACCTCCACCTTTTTTTTTTTTTTTTTGTGGTGTGTGTGTGTGTGTACCGTTGGCACCAGTCCTCACCAAGCTAATCAGGCAAAAATCTCTGATATTCTTGCCCCCGTCTTCTTTGTCACCATGGTGAGGAATGAGTAATTCAAAGACTACTCAAACATGCAAGGCGCATTGAATTCCTGAAGAGAAACTCATATAATTTTATTTGATGAATAATAATTTATTAATGAAAAAGAAAAGCTCTTGCGCACGAAAAGTATAGAAGAGAAGCAACCGTCTTAATGGGGTTGAGAATCTAAAAGTTTACAAGATTTACAAGGAGAAGAAAAATTGGGAACAAAAGAAACAACCCAATCTAAAAGGGAATTCAAGATGGGAGATTTTAGTTGTAGCACATTAGACTCACTGTCTTCGAAAAGACGTCTATTTCTTTCTCTCCAAATGCTCCACATAAGTAAAGAAGGGATGGCTTTTCATATGATCTATTTGGATTGACTCTGCCGTTATGTCTACCAACATTGAAGTAGCTCTAGAACATTTCTAGGCATGACCCATGAGACTCCAAATAAGTTAAGAACCATGTGTCATATCTCGCTAGTAAGCTCACAATAAATGAGAAGGTGGTTATGGTGTCCTCACTCATCTTGCAAAGACATCACCAATGACAATGGTAAGACCCCCGTCTCTGGAGGTTATCAATCGTAAGAATTTTACCCAAAGTTGTTGTCCAAGTGAAGAAAGCAATATGAGGTGGAGCTTTTACCTTCCAAATGCTCTTCCAAGGAAAAATGGATGACTCTCCAAACTGTAAAATATAGTAATAGCTCTTTACTTCAAAACTGTGGTTACGAACTGGGAACCACAATATTTTATCTCTCTCTCGGGTGTATCCACAAAACCTCCTCTTTTTTTCTTCTTTCTTTACATCCCCAAATCTTAAGTCATTGTTCGCGGCTTCTGTCTTCATAGATAAGACAAAACTAGGTGATCCTTGGAAATCATAACTACACCACCAGCCGAGGTGTATCCACAAATTAAGCCTCCTCTTTTTTCTTCTTTCTTTACAACCCCAAATCGTATATATTTTGGAACTCTAAAGCCCTAGGGTTTCCCTGAATCTCTAGCCATTAGTGAAGCCTTCAAATACATCCCAATACCCTTCAAACAGCTGCTGTCAGTAAATTCTGTAATCACCTTTCTCAAAGAATAGCCCCTATAACCTTTATTTACTATCTCTTCAAGCCATAATTTATTCACTTTTTTCTTCAATGAGTAATAACAAGATCATAAAAAACACAAGGGGCGCAACCCAAGTACACAGGAAGTATACAAGAGAAAACCCCAACAAATCAGAAACGAGAAAAGAGAGTACGAAAATCTACAATGCTAGACCAGCATTTATATACAAAACCGTAAAGCTTTGCCTTCTCATAATGAACCTTTAAACTATAACTATTCCTATCGTAAAGCCCACCATGAAGCCCACTTAGATAGATTCTTTAAGTCTGTCCCACTCAGATTTATTACTAAGGCACTGTTTCTTAAACCCCTTCCCCTTCCCTCAACACTGTTCACTTTCTTTTTTAAAAAAATCAACATCAAAACATTACTTTTTACTACTATTTAAATAAAAAAAATTACTGCAAAACAAAATTTTTTCACTTTTTCATACCACTTTTTTACTTTTTTATACTAAACATTCTTACTTTTTTTTCACACCAATCCACATCAGCTACAATGTCTAGAGGAAAAGGGTTTAACAAACACACCTAAATCCTCTTTGAATATTATACCTTTTGAGTTATTGTGTAGATTATGTTTTAGCTTCTATCTTGATGTTAGTTTTGCATTTCGACTCTTGCTCCTGTTGTAGGCATCATCATCAGCCCTTTCAACCATCTTGTTCTGCTTTCTTATCTTTTCGCTTTGGCTTGAAGTTTATATGTTACAAATATTAAATATATGTGGTTGGCATTTTCCATTGTTAAAATTGGTTTTCCTATTTCATTTATAGGTTAATTTTGAAGACACTTGCAAGGGTTTCCTAGAGGTTGCAAAGGTATGATCAATGTTATGTTTTTAGTATTTTCCTCAAATTTTACATGGATCATGGACTACATACTGTATCTGCACTATTCTTTCACAGCATGATCCAGTTACGTGCTTTATCATTTAATTAAAACTTCCTACATTGTACAGTTGTACTTGGTGACTTGCTGAAAAGTTTGGATTTTTTTATTTTTTTATTTTTTTGAGATAAGTAACAAGAAATATCATTAAAAGCGTAAGGTGCTCCTAAGTACATAGGAAGTATACAAAAGGAACACTTTTTTTTTATAAGTAATAAAAAGTTTTATTAAAAAGCGTAAAGGCGCCCCAAGGTACACTGGGAGTATACAACAAGATCACCTAACTAGAAGGAGAAAAACGAAGAAGAAAATCATCATAACTAATCCAAAACTGGAAAGACATGAGCAACGGTCCAAAGATACAAAGTTTGAAAGTAAGAGGCTAGTATGTCTTCCCAAGTCCCCTCCAAATCCTCAAAGCACCTATTATTCCTTTCCCTCCACTGACACCAAAAAAAGCACGTAGGCACCATTTTCCATACCGCGGCACTCCCCCTTCTCCCCGAAGACCACCAACAAGCGAGCAAATCCGCAACCCTATTTGGCATCACCCAAGACAACCCAAACCGACCAAAAAAGGTGCTCCACAAAGCATAAGCTACCTCGCAATGAAGGAGAAGATGGTCCACCGTCTCCTCGGTCTTCTTACACATACAACACCTGTTTGTCACAATGACCCGTCGCTTTCTGAGATTGTCCAGGGTTAAAATTTTACCCAAAGCCGCCGACCATACAAAAAAACTCGCCCTTGGAGGAGCTTGGGTACACCACACACTCTTTCACGGAAATCCTCCCTCAACAGGACTCGCCAAGGCAGCGTAAAGGAGCTTGTCCTTGAACCGGCCTCTTTTGGAAGGATTCCACCACAACCTATCTTCACACCCTCGCCTCACTTGAGTAGCATGTAACACCTGGAAAAAAGAAGCCAACACCTCCACCTCCCAATCATGAGCTTCTCTAGAAAAGCTCACATTCCACTGGTTAGTGCCACCCAACACCTCCAAATGCTTCGCCACTTGAGCGTCCTTAGTGCAGGCAATGCTGAATAAGCCTGGAAAAGCATACTTGAGAGCCAAATCACCACACCACAGATCGTGCCAAAAGCGCACCTTAGACCCCTCCCCTACCTCAAATCGAGTAAACCTTTGGAAAGTGGCCCACCCCTTCCAAATGTTCTTCCATAACCCCACCCCCATAGGACCACCCGGCTCCAAGGAACACCACCCTCCCCAAAGACTACCAAATTTCGCATCCACCACAGCCCTCCACCAAGAATCTCTCTCTATCCCATAGCGCCACAACCACTTCCCTAAAAGGACGCGATTGAAAACCCTAAGGTTCCTGATACCTAATCCTCCCTCCTTAATCGGGGTGCAAACCTTCGCCCACTCCACCAGGTGGAACTTGAACTCATCGCCTAGACCTCCCCATAAAAAATCCCGCTGCAACTTCTCAATCCTCTTTGCAACACTACCCGGAATGGGGAAGAGAGACAAATAGTATGTAGGCAAGTTGACAAGAGTACTCTTAATAAGCGTGACTCTCCCCCCCTTTGATAGATAAGATCTTTTCCACCCGGCCAACCGACGTTCTATCTTCTCAATAACTCCATCCCAAATATGTTTAGCCTTGCAAGAGGCCCCCAGCGGCAAACCAAGGTACCTTACAGGCAATGAAGCAACCCCACACCCCAGAATACCAGCTAACCTGTCCACTTGCACCATATCCCCCACTGGAATTATCTCCGACTTGGCCAAATTAACTTTCAAACCGGAAACAGCTTCAAACAACAGAAACACACTCCGCAAATACCGAAGCTGGGAGGGCATAGCATTGGAAAAAATCAAAGTATCGTCCGCAAACAAAAGATGGGAAGTAGTAATATTGCCGACCTGAAACCCCTCAATAAACCCCCCTTTCATTGCCGACGAAATCATTTTGCTTAGAGCTTCCATAACAAAAACGAACAACAGAGGAGATAAAGGGTCCCATTGTCTCGAGCCCCTGGAGCTGCTGAAGAATCCATTAGGCGAACCATTGATCAAAATCGAGAACCACACCGACGAAATGCAATGTTCAATCCAAGAACACCAGATCCCACCAAAACCACATCTTCTAAGCATGTATAACAAGAAACCCCAATTCACATGGCCATAAGCTTTTTCTAGATCCATTTTGCATATCACCCCTGGCTCCCCAGATCGCAACCGACTGTCTAGGCATTCATTAAAAATCAAGACAGGATCGAGAATCTGCCTACCTTTAATAAAGGCACTTTGGGATTGAGAAATAATCTTATCCAGCATAGCCTTCAATCGATTAGCTAACACCTTTGCAATAATCTTGTAGATACCTCCCACAAGGCTAATAGGCCAAAAGTCTTTGAGATTGGTAGCTCCGGGAACCTTCGGAATTAGCGAAATGAAGGAGGCATTGAGGCTCTTCTCAAACCTCTCCCCAGCATGAAAAGCACTGAATACCTTCATGACATCCTCCCTCACCACATCCCAACAATCTTGGAAGAATGCCATAGAAAACCCATCAGGGCCCGACGCCTTATTGCCATTCATTTTAAACACTACCTTTTTTACCTCTTCCTCTTCGAAGTCTCTCTCCAACCAACTAGCCTCCTCCTCCGAAATGGAATCAAAGGAAATACCATCTACCATAGGCCTCCAGTGACATTGCTCCGAGAAAAGTTTTTGATAGAACTCAACCACATACTCACTAATCTCGGTCGGATTTGAAGAGATGCTGTCCCCTATCATGAGAAAGTCCACAGAATTGTGTCTTCTATTAGAATTGGCTATGGAGTGAAAAAATTTAGTACATTTGTCTCCTTCCTTCAACCACATCACCCTGGACTTCTACCTCCAACTCACCTCCTCCATAAGTGTGCAATTCTCTAGCTCTCGAACCACTTCCGCCTTCCTCCTAACCTCCCCCTCCTCCAAAGCCCTACTTTCTTCATTCGCATCCAACACCCGAAGCTCTTCAAGTAGCATCCTCTTATTCCTATCAAGGTTACCAAAAACCTCCTCATTCCAAGTCTTCAAATTCAGCTTTAAGGCCTTTAGCTTGCAAGCAAAAACAAAACTTGGCGAACCATGAAACACATAGGAATCCCACCATTGTTTTACTTGGGCCACAAAACCATCTGCTTTAAGCCACATGTTCTCAAACTTGAACGGCTTCTTCCCTCTTGACACCTCCCCCATCTCAAGTAAGATTGGGAAATGATCCGAGCACAGGCGGGAGAGCCTCTTTTGCTTAACCCCTGGACGCCGGGCCTCCAACTCCGGGGAAATAAGAAACCGATCAATCCTTGACCACAGGGGGGGGTCATTTGAAATTGACCATGTATACAAACTCCCAATTAGGGGAAGATCCATGAGCCCTTGATCTGAAATGAAATCCGAGAATTCCATCATGGACGAGTCCAAATGAGCATCACCCGATCTTTCACTGGGAAAGCGAGTGACATTGAAATCACCCCCAATACACCAGGGCATGTCCCACCAACTAATAACACCCTCTAACTCCTCCCATAGAAGCCTCCTGTCCTTATAGAGATTCGGACCATAAACCCCAGCAAAAGCCCAAACAGAATGGTCTCCACTGTTTCTGAAAGATACCTCCAGAGTGTAAGACCTCACGCACGCATCGACCTTCTCCACCACCCTATTATCCCACATAATTAAAATACCACCCGATGCCCCACTAGAATCCAAACAAACCCAATCCACATGACTCCTCCCCCATAAGCTACGGACTATACTGCGAGACATCTCCTGAATCTTCGTTTCTTGAAGACAGACAATATCAGCCTTCCAATCCCTGAGCATATTACTCACCCTCTGACGTTTATCCTTCCTGTTCAGCCCTCTCATATTCCAAGAAAGTATATTTAACTTCATAATGTCACCACCTGCCCCCTCCCCTTCCTATTGCCGCGACTTGAACTCGCCCCTTTAGTGTCATAGTTCACAGAACACTCCAAATTCCTAATCTCCCTCTTACCCTTAGCCACACTGCTCGTATTCAAGATCAGTTGGTTGGTATCGCTTAGGTATCTCCTATATTTGGATGAGTTAAGATCAACTACAATGTTTACTAGTGGGGAAAGAGGCCAAACAGTCAACAGAAGATAGATAGCTGCATTACTTGTTCAGACAATGGGTAGCCACCTTTCCTGCAATAATGTTGGCATCTGTTTCAAGTATCATCCTGCCAAAGAGAGAAACTTGCCTTAATAAATATCTTCCTTTACCATCACAATATTGTGGTAAATAGAGTGATGATCCAAACAACAAACTGAGCAAACAAATTTGCAGCTAAAATCCTCCACGGAAGAGGAAGCATGGTGGTGTATGTTGTGAATTCCACCAAGTATTTTGATAGCAAGACAATAATTAATGCAGTATGGTAAATAAAGTCTATTCCTCTCTGTTACCCATCTCCTTTTGATCTACCAGACCAATCTCACATTCATTATTTTATTTTTGTGAGTACTGATATCAAATTCATTGTTGGAAAGTTGGAAGACAGAAGATGCAGAGATTGATCAAGTGCTTTTATGCTTGAGTATGTGAAATTAAGAAGCATGTTAGATACCCTCCATCAACAATCCTACAACAAGGACATTCAAGAGAAGCATAAGTTAATAAATCTCTTTATCAAAATCACAAAGAAAAGGCAAGATTTATGATAAAACTACCTCAAGAGAAGGGCAACTACATCAAAGAATCCTTGAAGAACTGTGGCTAAGATGAGTTCATTTTCTTAGTCACCTCCAGTCCCACAAAGAAGTGAAGGTCCTGGTCCTCCTGGACAAACTTGTAGATAACAATGTTGTTCTCGAACAAAGATATCTCCGCTGCAGATCATAATTATACAGCAGTATATTCCGATCTCATGATAAAACATGCCATGTAACATATTACCAGGCTTTAAGAGGAGAGTTATAGGGCAAATATATTATTTTGTTTCTGTCTAGTGCCAGCAAAAGGAAACTTTTTTTCTGGTAGAGCAAAATTGATGAAAGACATAGCAGATAATGACTATTGTAAACTAAAGGAATATGTCTGGCCTTTTTAAATTGTATATTCACAAGGATATGCGCTTTAGTAGCTTCATGCCCGAGGATGGGTAGAATAACTGAGAAATGCAGAGAGGTCATCATTGTTTTACTAATCCTCTTGATGCTGATAAAAAAGATGTTATATCATTATTCTCAAAGCTTTGATGCAAGTAGAAATAAGATATCCAAACCTGCAATATAATTTCTATGCAGCAGTTGTATAAGGCTAACTGTTGTTAGCACACAAAAAGCATATAGAAACAATGCCCTTGAAAGTTAGAGATGTTTTCCAGTTCAATGGGAAAACTGCTGATCACAAATTTAGCCAAGATTATTTAATAAGAAAGTCATTAGCTTACACCCTTTACCTGCAAGTGGGTCCCAAAGAACATTCTAAATGAAAAATGATATTGGTTATTTTTACGGTTTCAAAACAAAAATGTTAGATGGTTGATTTGCCAGGTAGTTGTGCATTATGTAGAGCATAAAACGTGTTAATTGCAAGATGCTGTGGTTTAAACTCAACAAAGATGATGTTTGAGGTCTAAGGCAGCTATACAAAATCTTGCCATTAAAGAGTGGACAAAGGTTTTGCATGAAGAAGTATAACTTGCGGCACTGAACAATAGAACCTGTTGCAGGCATGAATTTACAAGCAATACATGCTTGTTTTGGTTATACATCTATGTGAGGCACCATTTTTTCTGAAATATATAGGAGGAAACTTTCTGATTTGGTTCAAAGACTAAAACTGCATTATAGCTTCTTTTTTTCTTTTTCTTTTTTAATTTTATTTATTTATTTATTTATGTTGGGGAACCTTTCAAAGGCAGGGCCTTTCGGACCCACCCCTGTAGAATAAACCCCGATCCCGTGCACTGCACCCTCAGAAGTTTTCCTACACAGAACTGGTTAAATCGTTAGCTTTTCACCAGGGAGTGTGACCCTAAAGAATTGTTTGCACCCAAGAGGTGTTGAACCATGGACCTTGAAGGGATAATACTTCAAGACCAAGGCCTCCACCACTTAGGCCAACCCCTTGGGATTCTAAAATTGCATTATAGTTGAGCATAAGAAAACAGTTTCTAACGTGAGAAAATAGCAAAAAATAGGCTGTAAATGCAAAATACAAATGAGAGTGTGTGCTTGCCAACATATATAACAAATCTTTTTTTTTTTTTGAAAAAAAAAAGAGAGAGAGAGAGAGAGAGAGCAATTTTGCTATTTAATGTTGAGAGTTTATTGACAAATAAATTATCAGCTAGGGATATGGCATTACATATCCTTGACAATGATGTAGGACGATATTTACCTTTATTTTCGGTAAAAACGAAAATAAAGAAAGTATCAAAAATAATATTGAAGCAACGCCGCTTGATCAGAATATTACCTGTTACCAAATAATGGAAGTACAAAAGAAAAGATTGTCACAATTCCCGCTGATTGTCAATTTTATATTATGATTTTTATTTTATTTTATTTTATCAGGAATTTAATTTCTTTTCTTAATAGGGTTAGATTTGCTTTAATTACTTTCCTTTCCTTATTAGGATTAGGTTTACTATTGTTACTATGATTAGGTTTACTATTACTACTAGGATCAGGTTTACTATTACTACTAGAATTAGGTTTACTTTCTCTACATGTATTTCTCTTCTATAAATGGAAGAGCTTATTATGAAAAAAAAAAAAAAAAAAAAAAACCTCATTGAATTATTATCAAATCAGAGAATTTTCTCTCAAATACTCTGCGGAGTTTTATCTTTCTTTTAGCCTGCAGGCTTGTTTTTATCTTTTTGGGTAGAAGACGAAGACGCTTCTCCTTGCAGAATCAAAGACGCTGCTCTTTGATTAGTTACCTTAGTCTTTCGCTACGTTAGTTGGTATCAGAGCATGCTTTATCCTGATCATGGCCAATCAGCGCATCGGTGACAAACTTCTCTAACAACGCTGCTTTTAGGAGAAGGGCTTTTTCGAGAGCCAAATTCATGGGATATCCGAGCCGGCGTTATTCGGATTTGATGGCCAACTTATACTACAACAACTTTTATAACGATGCCGTTCGTGAGAGAGATGTTGTTTCGAGATCCGACTACTAGCGATACATCAAGCAATCACAGTCTCCTTGGAGAACCGAATTCCAAGAGTTCAAGCAGTTTATGCATGCTATGCAACAGGAGGTGGGCCAAGAGATGTGCCAAATGCGGGAGACGTTGGAACGCATGCATATGGGTTCCCATTGGAATCACAGGGACAATGATGCCAAAGATGACTATGGGATCCGAGTCAAACCCGTTCAGTTTTCATACGTTGACAAGTTCTTTGACGATGACGTAATTCACATTCGACCTGTCCGTAACCATATTCATAAATCTCCAAATATGTATTATTCCTATGAAGAAAATATTAATTATGGTGGAAAGGACATTGAGACTGTTAATTTGGAGATGTCACCAAAGAAACAATTTGTGCAACCACAACTATTTGTTCCAACGACCACATCAGTGGAAGAACAACCCCCACCTCCTCCATCACAGGTGCAACTCATCATGATCACCCCGAAAATTGTTGATTCCTTTGAAGAAAATGGTGAAGTTGTAGATGACATTCATGAAGAAATACTTGGAGGAGTTCTCCCGGAAGTAGACGAAAAGCAAAAATTGTGTCTTGAAGCTATCTATGTAGATTTCTCCAAGTACCTTTCTTTAGAGGAGCCACTCATGCTATGTCCCACGAGTTTTTTTCAAGTGGGAGTGTCTGATGTAGGACGATATTTACCTTTATTTTTAATAAAAACGAAAATAAAGAAAATATCAAAAATAATATTGGAGCAACGTCGCTTGATCAGAATATTACTCGTTACCAAACAATGGAAGTACAAAAGAAAAGATTGTCACGATTCTCGTTGATTGTCAATTTTATATTAGGATTTTTATTTTATTTTATTTTATTAGGAATTTAATTTCTTTTCTTAATAGGGTTAGATTTGCTTTAATTACTTTCCTTTCCTTATTAGGATTAGGTTTACTACTGTTACTATGATTAGGTTTACTATTACTACTAGGATTAGGTTTACTATTAATACTAAGATTAGGTTTACTTTCTCTACGAGTATTTCTCTTCTATAAATAAAAGAGCTTATTATGTAAAAAAAAAAAAACTCATTGAATTATTATCAAATCAGAGAATTCTCTTTCAAATACTCTGCGGAGTTTTATCTTTCTTTTAGCCTACGGGCTTATTTTTATCCTTTTGGGTAGAAGACCAAGTCGCTTCTCCTTGCAGAGTCAAAGACGCTGCTCTTTGATTAGTTACCTTAGTTTTCCGCTACATCAGACAAAATTCGCCAGCCTTTGAAAGATGACAAGAGTAGAAACCATATTCCAATCCAAAAAGTGTTGGTTATATGATGTATATTGCATCATTCCATCTACCCGAGCATTGGACTTCAGAGTCTTAGTAAACACAGATTTCTCAAAAGTTAATTTTGAACTATTTGTAGGCCAATCATCTGATACTTGACTGCTACACGCTTCCCTTCGGAATCTAGAAGAAGAATGTTTTTTACTGAAGGGCACAAATCCTGTAAAACATAGAAAAAATTGGATTAATAGAGTAATACATCCCTTGACATTGCAGAGGCATGCTCAAAACATCTCACACAACCAAGAGCTAACCTCACACTTTCCTGCAACTATAGTGGTTCTAGACAGCACACCAAGCAGGCTGCTACAACACTTTATGCAATTCTTGTGCATTTGTCCACCTAATACACTCAGATGTGATTCCCATCATCCAATTACTACTATTACCCACTTGACAGAATCACACGATCTGACCTAAATTAACCACATCATTTCTAAACGTCCTATCTAGGGTCATGATATCTTACACATTAATAAAAATCCCAAAATGGCCAACATTTCTAAGGTCTAACAAGTGTTTCCTTGGGTTAGGTAATATAACAAACAATTCATAAACATTCAATATCATCATAAAATACAAATAAATTATAGATCCAAGCTTATTAACACAAGGACACATCGAAACAAAGAGGGGCATCTATGCTCACACCCTGTTTGGATGCCGAGCAAACTAATACTGTTTTAGTTTCCAAGCCACCCTCAAACAATCCAAACTAGCTGTGCCAAACAAAATTAAAACCAACATAACCATACAGAATTTGTGACATTTTTATGGATCTAATCATAGTGAATGAATTAGAGACTCAAAATTTTGATTTGATCTCTCTTTTCTCTTTCATCACATTTTCTTAGGAGCCAAACAAAGATTTACACTCCCAATGGCATCACTCTGTAATTCGAAGTTAAATCTTAAATAAATATTAGGGGAAAGTCCACATAACCCTCTCTAACTACCACTCAATTGACAATGTCCTCCCCCTTCCCCCCCCCCTCCAAACTACCAAAAATTGTCAATGTTCCCCCCAATAACGAAATTATCCTTAGTAAAATTAAAAAAAAAAACTAAAAAACTAAAACTAAAAAAAAAAAAAAATCCAAACGCTGTAATTTTTTTTTTTTAAATCAATTTTGTAAGAAAAAAATAAATAAATAATTCGATTTTTTTTTTTTAATATAAAAATTGAAAATTTTCGTTTTTTTATTTTTATTTCTGTTTTATAATTTTATTTAAATAAAAATTTACGTTTAAAAAAATAAAATTTTCGTTTAATAAAATGAATTTTTTTAAAAAAACTAAATAAAAAAAATAGTTTTTTTTTTAAATAAAAATTTCCGTTTAAAAAAAATTAAAAATTTTTGTTTAAAAAAACAAATTTTTTTAAAAAAAATATTATTTTTAAATTAAAATTTTTCGTTTTAAAAAAAAAAATCAATTTTTTTTTTTGAATTTATAGGGGTATTTTTGTCTTATTGAGAAATCTATAGAGGCATTTTTGTCTTATTGCTAGTCTTGGGGGAGGACATTGACAATGTTTTGGTAGTTTGGAGAGGATATTGTCAAATTAAAAGTTTGGGGGGACATTGTCAATTGAGTGGTAGTTTGAGGGGGGTATGTGGACTTTACCCTAAATATTATATGGTGCGAAATTATGTCGATTCGTAATCACAAGAGAGAGAGAGAAAGAGAGAGAGACTTACGCGAGCCATTGATGAAGAGATGAGAATAGAACAAGCAGGCTATCAAAACTGGTTACCTCGTAAATCTAAATATATAGAGCATCTTCGGCAGTTGAGGGATATTTTAGTCACTCAAAATCAACTTTTTTAGTTTAGCTACTATTTTTTCACACTGAACTCTAGACTATCTATTTTACAATCTACTTTATTTAACTATTTTTTTAATCTATTTTTTATTATTTTTTCCCACTTATCTCTCTCACTCTCCCTCACCACGCACAATAATCCCTCCCTGTATTCATTTTCCAGCCCAAATCCCCTTCCCCTTTCTCACTCTCGCTCACCATCATAGAACCAGGATTGCTCTCTCCCCTTTCCCCTTTCACCTCTCTCACTCTCACTCACCAACTTTTTGGGTGTAATTTTTTGATGGGTGTCAATTTCGTTGGATGGGTATGGATTTTGAGGTGTGCTTTTCATATGGTTGGATGGGTGTTGATTTGGTTTGATGGGTAAGGATTTTGGGGTGTGAGTTTGGGGTGGGTGTCGATTTTCGGATTTAATTGAAGGTGAGTGAACCAAATAATTCTAAAAGTCTTTTTTGTGTCACTTTTGTGTCCCTCCAATAATGATGTGACTCTTAAAATTACCATTTGATCAAAATTCAATAATGATTAATCACAAGCACAATGGTGATTTTAAGAACCACATCATTCTTGGAGGAACATAAGAGTAACACAATAGGGACTTGTAGCATTATTCTGAGTGAACCAGTGATTTCATGTGTGGGGGAGGAAGATGAGTGAGAGAGAAAGAGAAGAGAGAAGAATCTGTGATGAGGAATCTGTGATGAGGAATCCGTGATAAGAGACAAGAAGAGAAAGTGGGAGAGAAAGAGAAGAAAAAAAATTTGGATGCCAAAATGTGTTTTAGGGAAGATGAACTAGAGAAAGAAAAAGAGGGAGAGAGAGAAAGAAGAATAAAATAAGAAAATGAGACCTTGGAAATCATATTATATTACTTACAGTGGCTAGTTTTTACTGTAGCAATGGTAGGGAAAACTTTCATTTTACAGTATTTACTATATAAAATGGAAGAAAAGAAATCCAAGATTACCCCATATGAATTATGGAAGAAGAGAAAACTTAATCTTAATTATTTTAAGGTATGGGGGTGCAGGGCTATTGTCAGATTGCCTGAACCAAAAATATTGAAATTGAGACAAAAATTCATAGAATGTATTTTCTTAGGTTATGCTCAACAAAGTGAGAGTTATAGGTTCTTAGTTGTTGAGCATAATAATTATGTGGAGGTAAACACTATTATAGAATCTAGCGATGCAGAATTTTATGAAAATAGGTTCACATCAATTCTATCGATTAATGATAAGATGGTGGAACCTAATTAGAAATAACAATGAATCTGGTGAGCCAAGTGAACGTTCTGAAATCATGAGGGGTAAAATAATGAGAAAAAAAAATCTTTTGGACCAGATTTCATTGTATATTTGGTTGAAGAATCTAGAGATTCATCTTGTAAACAAAAGATGATCTCACCTGATATAGATTCAGATCCTTTGACGTATGAAGAGGCTATGAAATCTCAAGATTCTGCATTTTGGAAAGAAGCAATAAATGATGAGATGGATTTTGTAATAGGAAATAACACGTGAATTTTAGTAGACCTACCCTCATGTTCCATTCCTATTGGCTGTAAATGGATTTTAAAAAGGAAATTGAAGGTAAATGGAACCATAGAAAAATTCAAAGCAAGGTTAGTAGCTAAAGGTTTTAAACAAAAAGAAGGTTTAGATTATTTTGACACTTATGCTCCTGTTTCTAGGATTGCTACCATTAGAAATTTGATTGCATTAGCATCCATTTATAATTTCGAAATTCATCAAATGGATGTTAAAACTATGTTTTTAAATGGTGAGCTTGAAGTAGAGATTTATATGCATCAACCCGAGGGATTTGTTTTGCCTAATCATGAACAAAAAGTTTGTAAATTGATTAAATCCCTCTATGGTCTTAAACAAGCTTCCAAACAGTGGCATGAAAAATTTGATAAAGCTGTGATTGTAAATGAATTTAAATCCATTATTCTAACAAGTGCATATATAGCAAGTTTCATAAAAACCAAGGAGTCATTATATGTTTATATGTTGATGACATGTTGATTTTTGGAACTGATTTTGAAAGCACTGAAAATACTAAAAAACTCTTGTCTTCCAGCTTTGACATGAAAGACTTGGGTATTACTAATGTAATTCTTGGTATTAGAATTGTTAGAAATGAGAATAGATTAGTTCTTAATCAGTCTCATTATATTGAAAAGGTTCTTGAAAGGTTTAATAAATTTGATTGCAAAATTGTGACTTCACCTTTTGATGTTAGCATGAAATTGTATCATAATACTGGTAGAGCTGTAGATCAATTGAAATATGCTAGAGTTATAGGTTGTTTGATCTATGCAATGACATGCACTAGACCTGACATTGTATATGCAGTGGGTAAAATGAGTAGATATACTAGTAACCCTAGTCATATTCATTGGATTGATGTACACAAGATTCTTAAATATTTGAAAAAGACCATGGATTATGGTATTTTGTATAGCGGATATCCTACAGTGTTGGAAGGATATACAGATATTAGTTGGATCACGGATAATGATGATCACAAATCAATCAGTGAGTGGATTTTCACCCTTGGTGGAGGAGTTATCTTCTGGGGTTCTAAGAAACAGGCCCTTATTACAGACTCTACCATGGCGGCTGAGTTTGTGGCATTGGCTTCTTGTAGCAAAGAAGTTGAATGGTTGATGAATTTATTAATGGAAATTCCTTTATGGCCAAAACCTATGTCTCCAGTGTCTTTACATTATGATAGTCAAGCTACTCTGTCACAGGCTTATAGTCCTATCTATAATGGCATATCAAGGCATATTGGTTTCAGGGATAGTTATGTAAGGCAATTACTCACTGATGGAGTAATTACCATTGATTTTGTGAGATCTGTTTAAAATTTGGTAGATCAGATCCATTGACTAAAAGACTTGCAAGGGATTTGGTGTAAAAACATCAAAGGGGATGGGATTAAAGCCATTAGATCACCAATAGTGGAAACTCAACTCAACACTTGAAATATCAAGATCTTGAGTTCAATAAGCTAAAGTAAACTATATGTAGTGATTGCAAGCACGACATATTGTATTAGTTTTTAAACTAATAAAACATCCCAAGGTAAGGGTGCTCAAAACTTGTAATGCTATAGTTGAGGTTGTGTGTTATGCGCTTAATAGGCTTATAACATAGTTTTGTTGAAGTGTATTTGTTACAAGGCACTTCTAATGAGCCTACCTATATGAGTACCAGATGTGGTGCTGCCTTCTATGAGACTGAGATTTTGTTTCTAGAGCGCTCGTGAAACTAGGATATACACACAAGGCCAAACCACGTATCGGCTTAAAAAGAAATACCCAAAGAGAAGAAAAGGCATATGTGAGATATGTCCGGTTACTCAAATAGGATAACTGGTTCAAAGTTTATCTACCATGTTATTCTGATTAGCTTTGATATACTATCACTATCTAACGCCCCGGAAATTAATTAACTAGTAATTGACTCCACGATTCATCTCCTAGTCTTATTCTATGAGGAACAAAACTCAGAGATCTCTACTCCTCGAAAAGAGAGGATACTAAGCAGCGAAAATATTAAAATTCTATAAACATTAGTTAATACAACCAAAGCATCTACCACGGATCATCAAAATAGCTAAAATCACACTATACATGTCATCTTTACAAGGGATCCATGCTATACCTTAATATGCAAGCATGCATGATAGCTCTTAAGTCTACAACATAACTCAAAAGTACTAGTTACCATGAGTACCCGCCTACGCTTACAATAAGTCTTCAAGCATCTTCCAGATTTGAATCCTCAACAATAACCGGATGATTCGTGGTATCTATCTTCTGCTAAACTATCTATAACAATATAGTTGTACATATGAAGAAAAAAGGAAAATAATACAAGGGTAAGTCTGACGACTTAGTGAGTATAAACGCACATGACGTACCCGTCATTAAATGGTGAACTCAGTTGTTTATAAAGCATATGTAGCATTATGAGGTGACAGTTTATCATATATGCAATATAGATATAGTATATGCTATAATATGAAAATCATGTCATAATTCAACAGTATGGTCTACCCGAGATAGTACCCATTCTCAGTAGGGTTAGCGCTATCCCGAGGGACCTGTAATACAATACCGATGCCCCGAATATTGTACGCTACTCCATCACTAGCAGCCCGACTAAGTTCGACATTGGGTAGCCAACGCTACTAATGATGTCCGTCCTGTATTGACTAACCATTAGGCAATGGCTGCATACCAGTCAAGAATAACCAATAAATCCAAGGTCCACACACACACATTTGACCATAAAAGTTAACCTGTATAATAAGCCTGTGGCCATTATCTCATATGTACCAGTGTACCATGTCATACGATGCAATTTATTTTATCCGTCTTTTACATGCATGCTTTTACAAGTCTCATCATTATCTTGTTAATCAACATACATTTTCGCAGAAGAGAGTTCAAAGTGGTTCCAAAATGTATTTCAAGAAAGTTGTAAATATACATGTTTGATATATATATAAAATAAGTGTGCTATAACGCCCCGATATTTGATCTAGCAAATATCGAAGTCTTGACGCTGCAACTTTAGAAATACAATCTTACAGCGGAGTATGTATATTTTCTTTTTCTTTTTCTATGACCTAGGAATAACTTGCACAACACAATTGAGCTGACTGAAATATCTCGAGGTGATATATTATTTAACAAAATAGAAATTTGGTTTTCATTACAACATATGTACACACTGGGTGTACTAAATATATGCCACAGACGGCACCAAATTAATATAGTAATATTTATCAAGTTCACACACATCACCACACGTAATAAAAGAGATTAACATAAATGAGACTTGCTCCATAGAGTAAGCATCAATCTTGCAGCAGATGGTCTATCAACCATCAAAACCAGTAAAGGGACCATCATCCTCACTTTCTATTCCTGCATCAAGGTCTATATAAAGATGACATTATCATGTTTACATAAACAAACAAGTGAGTAATCTATTTTCCTAGAGATAAAGACTAGAAAGACTGTTTTGAAAAAAAGTAAGATTTAGGGCTATATATATATATAATGAATGAGTTGCGAATGCAGCTTGATGACATTAGTTTATGTTTTATGATAATCTTTCTTCAGACCTCTCGTCATGAGCTCTCAGCCCGCTTATGTCCGTTATGCCCCCTCACACTTTAGAGATTTACCTATTTGGTGCTGGTAACTACACCGCCCCAGCTTAGTTATATAATAGGTTCGTTGGACGGTTATATACCCCCGTCCACTGAGATACCAACAGTTCCTCGCGGCAATCCACCCAGCTTATTCTTAAGGTGGCTATCTTATCAGCCCATTTTATTAGACACATTATGCAGCAGTTGTATTGCAAAATTATATTAATAAGACAAAATAAAAACTCCTATAACAATAAAACAAAGCTAATACTCAGTAAGTATATCCATACTTACACTCCTTAATGTAAAATTCTGCTCCACTTCTGCATATAAATACATACATTCAAACAATATATACATATTAGTTCATTCTCAAATAATATCATTGTTTAAAGACCCTCATCTTTTTATATTTATTTATTATTCGTCACTTCATCTTTACTTACTCATTTTATTATATTAATCCGAGATAGTCACTTATAAATAACTTTATGTCTAAATTTGTTTCTAGTGACGAGGCTAACGGCCAGTACCACTAAATACAAACTAGTATTATCATATAAATAATATATATATAAAGCATGACTCGTATTTCGGAAATGAGACCAATGGTCCGTACCTACCAAAGTATGAATCAAAATTTAAATAAAAAAAAATGAGAACAAATGATACAAACAATAAATCATGATATTTATACAAGAAACTCTTACCCGATAATTTTTTAGAAGTAAAGCTCCACCAAATCTTCTCTAGGTAGTAGTTTAGAAAAATAAGAACACTTGAACACTACAAGAAAGATCTTAGGCCATATGGTTTTTGGTTTAGAACTAAGAAATAGAATGAAAGGAGGAGCAAACAATTTTACTTGTTCTAAGATTGTAAACGAAAAGTGTTGTGCCAAATACTACATAAATTAATAGATAATATTTAGTACGTTTTAACTCGCAAGTGCACAAGATCAAAACAATAGTATAGTGCAGCAAGTACGAGATCAATTCAACGGAGAGACAAAAAGATAAAAAGATAAATAAAAGGTAGGTCATTGATATTTACCACTAATCATACTTAGATAATATAACAATATGATAATGATCCAATCATATTATGAATACCTAATGTTTGCTAACCTAAGGGTATGAGTGTTTACTCCTTAAGCTATTGATTTCCCTAAGCAACGAATTAGGCATGGGTGTTTACTCTAATTCTTTTCTTTCTTAAAGGATTTAGCATAGGTGTCTACTAAGTTGTTCTTTAAGAAAGCATAAATCTGTGAAAATCGACAAACGCATGAGGCCTAGGGCATGGGTGTCTACTCCCGGTTCCCCATGTTGATTAACCTAAGAACCCGATGTGAATTTTTTTTGTTACTCTTATTTAACTTAGGACTCGATCACCCAAATTGATTTAATTAACTAGTCCATACCACATGTATATATTGATCAGACAAACACATATTAGGAATTCAAGAAAACAGGAATTAATCAAGTTAAGCAATACAATATTAAATAAACATAATTAGGGCTTCAATCTAGCCCTCCTAAAGAGTTAGTTACACATAATTAAAATTTAAAAGAAAAGGGAAAGAAAGAACCGAAAACCGCTCCTAGAAATAGCCTCCAAATTCACCTCCCAAAGTTGTGTCTATTCAATGATTCTTATTCTAAAGGTTTAAAGGTCTTATTTATAGGCTTATGAATACTCTAGAAAACCTAGAAACCCTAGTAAAATCGTAAGGTTTAGCCCTAGTGCAACTAGAATTAGAAAAACCCTAATATGGAAAGCAAAGGAAGTCTGGCCATAGCTTCTGGAATTCTCCAGCCACGGGTGCGCTGGATCGCAACTCGTGTGCACTCGATCGCACCTCTACGATCAATCGTATGTCTTCTACTCTCGATCGCAATGCAATCAAGTCTTCTCTTATGCGCACGAGCGCACGCCTTGCTCTTCACGTCTGGACCTCTCTGGAAGTGTGCTCGATCGCAGGTCCCCTACGATCGATTCACTACCAGAATGCTTTTGCTTGTTTCAAATCTTTTAGCTTTTTTCCAATTTTGTCCTTTAAGCCCGATACTTCTAGGAATGCTTTCTTTTCTTCCAAAAACCTATAAAACAAAGAAAATATAAAAAGGAAGGAAAATAACACAAACTAACAAAACTAAGGAATTAACAAATATAAGTTAAGGGCTAAAATATGAATATTTTGGTATTTATCACACCCCCAAACTTACATATTGCTAGTCCCTTAGCAATACAAAATTAAAAACAAAATGAAAAATGGAATGCAAAAAGATAAATCCATCTTTCGTGAGATGTACGATTGCATTTAGCATATGCAACAAGCCTTTTAAACCCCTAAGAATTCCCTAGAGGACGAATGAAGTCTCGTGAGGGTTTTCCAAGAATGTTACCCACAAACATTATGCACAAATTCATGTTATCCAAAACTCAAGTGTCACTCAAAATTATGATTTTCATTCATTAGCAAGCTTAAAAAGACAAACCCATCTTCTCAATGAATTGAAATTTTAAAGTCTAATTACTTACAAAAGACAAGCAAGGCATCACACGTTCGAAACAGTGTAAAGTGGACTAGCACACAAATATGAAGCTTCCAGTTATTTCCAATGTGCAATGTCTCAATATCTCAAAGTTCACTGAAATCTTCATTAGAATGAATAACTATGGCATAATTTTCTTTTTCTTCTCTTTTTTTTAGTCATGCTATGCATGTCTTTGTTCCCTTAAGCTTTCTAATTGATATATGTAATGAGTGTTAGTCCAATGACTCCCAAACCAGATGGTTTTAGGGCATTAGGTGTAAAACACCCCTAAGGACTTACTAACTAGAGTCAAAAAGGCTACGAAACCAAATTAACTATGACATTAACCAAATCAAAATTCTTCACCTTTTGACGTGAACACTCAATGCTTAATGAGGCAGGAGGTCCAGTTACTTAGTGAAAACCTTATCAATGATCAATTTTTTTTTTTCACATAAATATATGCCAAAGTATCCATCTAATAGATCATCCAGTTTCACCCAAGACATAGAAACACACACACCAGACTTTCATGTCATACACCACAAATTATGTGCTAATGTGCTTATGTAAGATCATATCAAACATGTGAATTCTCAACTGTCCTAAGCAAGTAACCAACTAAAAAACTCATTTATCAGATCATGTGTTCAAAATTTTAAGTTCACTGATGAAATCAAATCACAATTTTTCAGATAAACCAAAATTTTAAGACAAACATGAGTATATATATATATTATAATCAAAAATATAAATATAGGAACAAAGTGTGTGTAAGTGTGTCTCCCATACCCCCAAACTTAAATTACACATTGTCCCAATGTGTGTATAACATAGAAAGATCTTATCCGAGAGATGGACGAAACTGTTTGGAATAGCATGGCTCATAGCACACCCCCAAACTTGAATGCAAGCACACTTGTTCTTGAAAAATAAAACACTAGAGTAACAAAGGAAAACAAAATAAAATAAAATAAACAAAGAAAATAAAAAGGATATGTTGTGGGGTGCCTCCCATGAGCGCTAAGTTTAACGTCTTCAGCCAAATTGTGGCACTTTAAACTTGAAGCACCAGTCTTTTCTTCTCTTGCACCAAAGGGAATGAATTCTTCCTATTGCAAGATGCTTCCAAATGTTTATAGATTGGGGAGGACCACTTTGAGTTTTCTCAAACAGTTTCTCATCCGGAGGGGAATCATGAACTTGAATAAAGTAAGAAGAAAACTCAGGGAGCTTGTCTATCTTGATGTCCTCAATTTGTTCATGTGGTAACTCTAATAGACTTCTCTCCTGGCCTCTTGGTGTTTTAGGAATAAGAGCTAATGTTGAAGAAATCTCAGTGCGCTCTTCTTTTTCCTGATGTGGCTCCTGTGGAACTTTGGTTTGCTCCTCATTCCCCTCTTCCACTTGATTTTCGACAGCTTGCTCATGATAGTCAGTCTCCTCATCCTCCATGTAGTGTCCATTAGAAAAATCTGAATGATCATACATGGGAGATGGTTCCTCTTCACGAACTACTATCTTGAAAATGAATTGTCTCAAACTGGAGCTAAGACAAGAATATGATTGACCATATAATTGTGGAGACGGCTACTCTTCTTGGCATTGTGGAGGCCAATCGGTGGAAGATGGCTCCTCTTGGTATGCTTCTTCTTCTTTGAGACTATTACCTTGCGGTTTGAGGTAGGTCTTCATCTCCTCAAATGCTTGTTGTGTAGTCTTAATCAATGTATTCATCATATCTAACGTCTCTTCAAAAAACTTAAGAGGAGGTGGTTCAGCTTGATATTGCTGTTGTGAAGCTGATTGAGAGGAATATGCATGATCATAGAATTGCTGATATGAGTGATATTGCAATCCATGAGATTGTGGAGCATGAATTCTGGGAGCTTGAGCTTGCCATGAGAGATTAGACTGTTAGCTCCATGATGGGTTACAGGAATCAAAATAGCGGTTGTTCCCCGGTCTAGAGAACGATGTGTTCATGTGCCCATAAAATTTGTTAGAAATTTGTCTCATTGTAGGACATTCTCTAACATGATGATAAGGGTCATGGCAAAATGAACATAGTCTACGGGGTGTCGAAATGCCGCTCCATATGTGTGAAAATAAAATAGCAAAAGGTTAAAATAAAAACAAAATTAAAATTAAAACTTACGAAGATGCAGACTCAACTGACCCTGCATGAAAAGAAAAAAAAAATCAGATCTATAATTAGTACAGTAACTGTGTTGCTGTTCGGATGTGCGATCGATCGCACCGTGAGGTGCGCTTGATCACACTGGTGCGCTCGATCGCCCTGGTTGGGCGCTCGAGCGCACCTCTAGAGGCAGGACAGGAACTACGAAAAAAACTAGAAAAAAAGAAAAATTTTAAAAATAAATTAATTAATTAAAGGAAAAAAAATTCCAAGCTATCCCCGGCAACGGCACCAAAAACTTGTTGTGCCAAATACTACCTGAATTAATAGATAATATTTAGTACGTTTTAACTCGCAAGTACACAAGATCAAAACAATAATATAGTGCAGCAAGTACAAGATCGATCCCACGGAGATTGTTAATTTTATATAGAATTAATTAAAATATGAAAATTGTCACGATATTGATATTATGAAAAGATAAAAAGATAAATAAAAGGTAAGGCATTGATATCCACCATTAATCACACTTAGATAATATAACAATATGCCAATGATCCAATCATATTATGAATACCTAATATTTGACAACCTAAGGGTATGGGTGTCTACTCCTTAAGCTATTGATTTTCCTAAGCAACGAATTAGGCATGGTTGTCTAATCTAATTCTTTTCTTTCTTAAAGAATTTAACATGGGTGTCTACTAAGTTGTTCTTTAAGACAGTATGAATCTATGGAAATCGACAAACACATGAGGCCTAGGGCATGGGTGTCTACTCTCAGTTTCCCATGTTGATTAACCCAAGAACCCGATGTGGATTTCTTTTGTTACTCTTATTAAACCCAGGATTCGATCATCCGAATTGATTTAATTAATTAGTCCATACCACATGCATATGTTGATCAGACAAACACATATGAGGAATTCAAGAAAACGTGATTGATCAAGTTAAGCAACACAATATGATTATCATAAAGGCGCCAATATTGAAATATTAAATAAACATAATTAGGGCATTCATAAGCGCCGAATGTTGCAAATTCAAGCCTCTTAATTTGCATATGTTAATTCCTTAGCATTGTTATTTGTTTGATTTTATTTTGTTTTTGTGTTTTCAGGTGTTTAATAAAGATATAAGAAAATCATTGATTTTGGGCTCAAAATACATTTCAAGTACTGTAGCACATTACTGTAGCTACAGTACGCTCGAGCGCAGCTACAATGCGCTCGAGCGCACACGGGCGGCAGAGACAAAAAGGAGTCCGAAATATAGAAGGAAAGTTTTTTTAGGTCTCCCAATCTGACTAGGAGACTGATTTACGATTTTTTTGGGGATTCTTAGGGCTTCTAGGGTTCTCCTTATCCTTATAAATAGACATCTAAGCATTGAGAAAAAGGGGACATCGCTTCCTAGAGCTAGAAATCAGAAAATTGTCTTTAGAGCTTAGAAGATCATGAGCGGCTAAACCCCTTCGTGGGGTGTTGATGTAACCCTATCCAAGCACAATGGTTTGATTGTATTTAATTTCTAGATTTTCAATTTATGCATGTTGATTGTATAACTATGAGAATTGCCACCTTTTAATTCTGTTCTTAATTATTAAATGCAATTATTCTTAAATTCAAAAATCAATATTTGTGAAATTCTTCTCTTGTCTTAGAAAGTATTTTACTTTTGTTGATCTCAAATCATTCTTGTTTTCTGTGATTATGAAGATGATGGTTATACAATGAGTTTATCTGACATATGATCATTAGGATTTGATAGGCCATGCCTAGGGAAGACGGATTGTACTACACCCTAATTTAGTGTAATTTAGGTAGACAGTATGTGCCAATCGAAGATGGGTTACACTTATTTATTGATTGTATGTATCCTGTTAAAAAATTTGATAATTTATACCTAGGGAAGACGGGTCGTATCTCATCTTAGTGGTTATGTGGACAATCCGTGCTAACCGAAGATAGATTATGCTTATTCTTAAATAAGGTAGTTTTTTTGTTTATTTATAACATGCATAGAATGAATTTCTGGGATTAATTATGATTAGCTATTGTTGTGCGGATAGAGATGAAGTCAATACCCTACTCTCTCTCTCTCATATATTTACTCTCTTTCTTTTCGTTTATTTCATGCACTTTGAATTGACACAAACAAATCAAATCTCTTTTGAATTAAGTTAATTTTAATCTTCCAAATTTTGATAATAGAACCCATGTAGTGCTTGAGATTTGACACCCTCAATATAGCCATATCCTACAGGATTCGTCCTATTGCGAGTGGTAATTTTATAATTGATATTTTTTGTCACAAAAATACCACATCAGGCTTCAATCTAACCCTTCTAAAGAGTTAGTTACACATAATTAAAATAAAACTTAAAAGAAAGGGGAAAGAAAGAACCGAAAATCGCTCCTAGAAGTAGCCTCCAAATTCCTCTCCCAAAGTTGTGTCTATTCAAGGATTCATATTCTAAAGGTTTAGAGGTTTTATTTATAGGCTTAGGAATACTCTAGAAAATCTAGAAACTCTAGTAAAATCGTATGGTTTAGTCCTAATGCAACTAGGATTAGAAAAACCCTACTATGGAAAGCAAAGGAAGTCTGGCCGCAGCTTCTGGAATTCTCCAGTGATCGGATCCCGTGTGCGCTCAATCGCACCTCTGTGATCAATCATATGTCTTCTGCACTCGATTGCAATGCGATCGAGTCTTCTCTTGTTCGCACGAGCGCACATCTTGCTCTTCATGTCTGGACCTTTTTGGAAGTGCACTCGATCGCAGGTCCCCTACAATCGATCCTACCACCAGAATGCTTTTGCTTGTTTCAAATCTTCTAGCTTTTTTCCAATTTTGTCCTTTAAGCCCGATACTTCCAGGAATGCTTTCTTTTCTTCCAAAAACCTATAAAACAAAGAAAATACAAAAAGAAAGTAAAATAGCACAAACTAACAAAACTAAGGAATTAACGAATATAAGTTTAGGGCTAAAATATGAATACTTTGGTACTTATAAGAAAGCTCAAGTGAAAGTGACTTAACTTAGGCTTCTATTTATAAGAGAATGAATGGCTAGGATTTATTTTTTCACTTTTGATCTTGAGATGTATTTAACCAAAAGAATGAACCTAGTCCATATTTCATGATCTATACCAATTAGCATTTTCGTCCAAAATGGGGGCAGTATATCCTGATCCATTTTTCGATGTCCAAACTCACACCGATTCACATGAAATTTTGAGTGTAGATAAAGGACTCTAAGACAAATGTTTTTTTTTATCTTTGATTTGACTTCATCCGAGTTCGCTTGAGTCTATTTTTGGCCTGTACAAAGTTTCCGATTCAATTTAGACTTTAACTACTTGCATTTCCACTTGGCCACTTGCCTTATTAAATTATTATTATCATGATATTTCCCATAACCCTTATTACTAGAAGACTTTAAGCTTTCAACAAAGGTAGCCAGCCTTGGTATCTTTCTTTAGCAGTTTTAATTTCGTTAGACAGTATCAAAATTAAGACACTATTTCTTAGGCTAAAAACTAAAAAGCTTCAAATTAATTTCTGACTTCACTAAACACCAATATAAATAATTTATTTACTAAATTGGGTTTAATTATGCCCATAAACATATTAGTGAAGCTAAATTTTAGAATTGAAGTGATATACAAAAGATGTCAAAAATCAGTGTAATATACCTTTAACACTAAATAGTTATTTAATATTGTTAATACACATATCATTGTTCTAATTTATCTATTATTCTTTTAATCTATTTAATATTATTTAAATAAGAGTTTTAAAATCTAGGTCGTTACACGTGCAATGCGGGAAAAGTAACAATAAGTATCTCCATGTGAGTTTGTACTCACCTAGGTTGTAAGGCTCCTCCATAAAATCCCATTGAAGCTCCATAACCTCGAATACTGAGAAAAGATCTATCATTAGTTCTAAACTCGAGCTAAAACAAACCTATAACATAAAACAAGGGTGGTAGAACATCGGGCCAAAACAACGTTCCTTGGAACGTCACTGGGTGAGTGCTCGGCCCCTAGGGCGAGCGCTCGACCAGAGAAGTTCAGGTAAAACCTCATTTGGTCCAATGCTCTCCCGACCTTCCTCAACTGGTCCTAAGGCTACAAAAGGGGTTTCTAACACTTCCTAACCCAAAACAACGTCTCCATGCATAAAAAAAATAAGTCTAACGGAAAGGAAATGCTAAACCAAGCTTAAATCAAGATCAAAGACAAAAACCTAACTAGAAGCTCAAACCAACAACTAAGCTAATTATGAAAAGCATAACAACTAAGTAAGAAACAAGCTAAGCTTAGAAGATTACCTCCTTGAAGCGAAACCTCCAAGAAATCTTTCCTTCTCCTCCAAGAACACCAAGGAAACACTCAAAAGCTCACACAACACTCAAGCAGCACTTCTGGGGCGAAAAATGGGCTTAGGAATGAATTGGGGGTGAGGTATTTGTGGGGGAAGAGGCTGAGGGAAAAATGAAAAATATCAGGAAAGGATCAAGCGCTCGTTGTACTACAGAGTCGAGTGCTCGTGTACTATTCACAACAATCCAAAAATGCTTTTCAGGCGTTGCAGGAGAATCTCTGAAAAGGAACGAGCGCTCGGGATTCAAAAATCCAAGATTCCCTCTTAAGACAATGTTTCCAATGCTTTCTCATCCTTTAGGAATTATCCCTTAACCTTCACACCGTAATTAATACCATACTCATTGGTTACCATGTATAAGCTGATTCTTCAGTACTACAAGCATTGGCACCTCAGTTGATCGTTCGGTGCAACAGTAAATTCTTAAAAGTCGAAGGTCCTACACTTAACCAAATGAGAACCAACACTAACATCATAATTAGAATGTACTTAGCCTTAATTTATTTTCAAGGTATTACACACTAAGTGAAGGTTCAAGTCCTCAAGACACCTTCATTTATGAATGAGTTTTCCTATTCTATTCAAGTTACTTTTTGGGCTTCACTTACAATGAAAAACGAAGGCAAGTATCTCAAAAGCTATGTCTGAAAAAGTCTCCTAAGCCTTCGAAGAACCTAATGGGGACAATGGTTGGTGTAGCCTTTGCGGTGGCGCTTACTATTTGTCTGTAATCTGTTAGGGAGAAGGTGGAAGAGGATTGTCTTGGACTATTTTTTTGGTAGACGGTTTTGCCACGAGAACAATTTTGTGCTTAGTGTATGTTAATTTTCTCCCTAGAAATCTCAAATCTAGGGCAGAAGGAATTGATTTCTTAGCCGAGAATTGTTTTTAAGACAGTTCAGTGTTTTCTCACTAGGCTTCACACCTAGGGGAGAAGGATTTGTTTCCCTTATCTCTTGAAGATTTAGGGAGGATTGTGAACGTGTTAACCAGAATTTCCAGATTGAAGAGATGGCGGAAGACATGCCAAATCCATGGCCTTGTCATCCGTTGCTCGAAGAAGAAGATGTGGAGGTTGAAGTCTTCACGGAGGAGGTGCATAAGGCAGCAACCAGAGGCAAACTATGTGTAGTTGGGAAATTATTTGTAGATAGATATGTGAGCATGGAGACCCTCAAGAATGCCCTGATGAAATGGTGGAGACCTCTGGAGTCTTTAATATTCAAAGTGCTGGGTGAAAATCTCTTTCTTATTGAGTTTGAAAATACTCGAGATAAAGAGAAGGTTCTTAAGGGTAGACCCTGGGTCTTCGAAGGTGATCTATTTTTGGTGGAAGATTTTGATGGCCTTTTAGCGCCTTCAAAAATAGCTTTCAATAGAGCGTCATTTTGGATACAAATGTTTCACCTACCATTGGTCTGTATGAACAGGGAAGTGGGAAAGAAAATAGGGGCTATTGTCGGAGAAGTGGAAGAGGTTGATACGGATGCGGAAGGGATCGGTTGGGGGGAATACTTAAGAGTTAAAATCTCTTTAGATTTGTCAAAACCTCTTTCCAGGGGACGTAAATTGAAGCTGGAAGGGAAATTAACATGGATTGCCTTCCAATATGAAAGGCTCCCAAAGTATTGCTTCCATTGCGGAGTCATCCGACATGGGGGGGGGGTGCCCGAAGAAGAGTAATATGCGAAATACGGAGCCGGCAAAATTGGCCAGGGATTGAGGGTGTCTTCTCCAACTCGACGAAATGAAAAAAACACAGAAAGGCAGAGCTTCAAACCGGGACAGGCGTGGTCGGTCCATGCAAGTATGAGAAATCATGATTCTTTGAGCTCTAAACCGGGGACACCCAGGGGGACGGAGGAGTCAGGGGAGGAGACGCCATATTGCCAACAGGAAAATTTCGCCAAGACTGGTAGCAGAGTTAGCGGCGCTGATCAAGGACTCTATAAAGGATCCCGCCATTTGGGGGATATGACAGATACGGCTGGATTTGGGGGAGGAAATCCTGGAATTGATTTGGAATCAAAAGAAGGGAATCATGGAATTAAAGGAGGGTGCGAAGCATGGGTGTCACCAAAAAATACTTCCTTTTTGAGCAACAATGATGAGCTGGAGGGGGAATCTCAAAATTCTGGCGGAGATATTGACTCACACGCGGTCAAGGATATTAAAGGAGGCCTTTTAGCCAAAGGAAAAAAAAACAAGCGAAGATGGGTTTGAAGTACAGCCCAGGAGGATCCTCATATCCGGGCCCAATAATTGCAGACGTGGCCCGGACAGTTAAAGCGGCCCAAGAAGCAACCCGTCATCCGGAACAGGCACTGGTAGCGTGGAAAAGAAAATATGGGGAAGAAGATGAGGTTCCAGCTTCTAAAAAGAGAAAGGGATATAGGGGAGAAGGTCGCTTGGCTGAAAAGGGACGAAAAATCAGTGAAAATGCAACAACTATTTCAGGATCGGGAGTGGCGGAGGCTGCGGGATAGCCCCGCCGACCGATATGATGATTCTTAGTTGGAACTGCCGGGGGCTTGGGAACCCCCGAGCAGTTAAAGCCCTGAGCCGTTTGGTGAAGCAGAAGAGACCCAGTTTGGTGTTCCTTATGGAAACCAAGCTCCGTCAAACAAAAATGGAGCAAATCCGATGTACACTTGGTTATAATGGATTATTTGTTGTGGATAGTATTGGAAGGAGTGGGGGATTGGCGTTGTTTTGGAGTGAGGAGATTAATGTCGAAATTCAAAATTTTAGCCAGTATCATATAAATGGTGTGATTCGAGACCAACCAAATCATGTGCCATGGAAATTCACCGGTTTCTATGGTCATCCCGAAATGGGCAAACGACATGAATCGTGGTGTTTGCTAAAAATCTTGGCACGATTTTCACCCTTACCTTGGGTATGTATTGGGGACTTTAATGAAATATTGTTCCCATCGGAGAAATGGGGTGGGAATACAAGGAGCAGGAGGCTGATGTGGGATTTCCAGCAGGCTTTGGAGGAATGCGACTTAACGGATTTAGGTTTCTTGGGGCCTAAATATACCTGGAACAATGGTAGGGAGGAGGAGGATTTTATAAAAGAACGGCTCGACAGAGGGGTAGCAAATCATGAATGGAGGGACCTATTTCCCAATGCTGAATTACGGGTGGAGTTTGCTTTGGGATCGGATCATCTACCTGTCTTTTTGTGTCTAAAAGGAGAAATTGGGAGGAGAAACAAGGTTCCAATTTTCAGATATGAAGCTAGTTGGGCTCTTGAAGAGGAGTATGGTGCAGTGGTTAAAAACTCTTAGGAAGAAGCTCCAAGGCAGGACGGCCCGTGGGAAAATCTGGCGGTGAAACTTCAATGTTGCAAAAAAAAATTTCTGCAATGGCAGCAGAACCGGCGTAATCCTCTAAGCACTATAAACCGACTCAAAAAGGAATTGTTGAATATTCAAGGGAATGAAGGGGCAGCTTCGGTTTTGGAGGCAAAGAAGATAATGAAGGAGCTACAACTTTTGACTGACCAAGAAGATATCAGATGGAGTCAAAGAGCAAAAGTCACGTGGCTTAAAAATAGGGACAAGAACACACGTTTCTATCATGAATGTGCTAATGCAAGAAAGAGGAAAAATTTTATAGGAGAAATCCTGGATGAAACGGGGCAGGAGTGGAATAATACAGAGAAGGTGGAAATGGCTTTTGTTACATATTTCTCTAGACTATTTTCTGCTGGAGAGCAAGGGGACATGGAGCAATGTCTCCAACATTTGAGCTTACGGGTTACAAGGGAGATGAACACAGATTTACTCAAAGAATTTTCAAAAGATGAAATAAGCACCGCATTGATGCAAATGGGTCCCCTCAAGGCCCCGAGCCCGGATGGTTTCACAACTGGTTTCTTCCAAAAACATTGGAGCACTATGGGGGACGAGGTATGCAACGTGGTTCTTGATATTCTCAATTCTGGAAAAATGCCTGATGAATTAAATTCGACTCATATTGTGCTAATTCCAAAAGTCAAAAACCCGTCGTGTGTGACGGAATTTCGACCAATAAGTTTATGCAATGTTATATATAAGTTGGTGTCTAAGGTGTTGGCTAATAGATTGAAGAGGGTCCTTCCCCTAATAATTTCCCTAACACAAAGTGCTTTCATCCCGGGTCGGCTGATTTCGGACAATATATTGGCCGCATATGAAACGCTTCATACTATGCACACCGGAATGAAGGGGAAAAAGGGCTTTATGTCGGTCAAGCTCGATATGAGCAAGGCCTATGACAGAGTCGAATGGAGCTTTTTGGAGGCGGTCATGAGGCGTATGGGGTTCGATATAAAATGGATTAATTTAATTATGATGTGTATTACATCCACAAAGTATGCTGTCTTAGTGAATAGGAAGTCGTGTGGCAATATTACTCCTTCTTGGGGGATCCGACAAGGAGATCCCATTTCACCTTATCTTTTTTTAATTTGTGCCTAGGCTTTGAGTTCTTTGTTGACTAAGGCAAATACCGATGGGTTGCTGACGGGGGTGCCAACTTCCATAAGAGGTCCCCATGTTAGCCATCTATTTTTTGTCGACGATAGCTTATTGTTTTGCAGGGCAAATATTGTACAACGGAGCAATTTGACAAATATTTTAAGAGTGTACGAAGTAGCTTTGGGACAAAAATTGAACCAAGATAAGACAGCAATATTTTTTAGCAACAATACCCGGCCTATTGACAGAGACTCGGTGTTGGAGCTTGCAGGAATTCCAGCTTCACAAAGATATGACACCTATTTGGGTCTCCCTGCTTTAGTTGGAAAGTCGAGAACAATAGCTTTTCGCCACATCATAGACCGAGTTAGGAAGCGATTAAACGATTGGAAACTAAAGTTCTTGTCCCAAGCTAGGAAAGAGATCCTTTTAAAGGCGGTCGTTCAAGCTATTCCGACTTATTGTATGAGTGTGTTCCGTCTTCCGAAATCCCTATGTTCGGAGATAAACTCACTTATGCAAAAGTTTTGGTGGGGGCACAAAGAGAAGGATAAAAGGATTGCTTGGATGAGTTGGAGCCGTATGGGTCTCTCAAAAAAGCGCGGGGGAATGGGTTTTCGAGACTTTACTTGCTTCAATACGGCCCTTTTGGCTAAGCAATGTTGGAGGATATGGAAAGTGCCGGATAGTTTTGTTGCAAAGATTTTGAAAGCCAAGTATTTTCAGGAGAGTTCGATTTTGGAAGCCCCGCTAGGAAGAAAACCGTCTTTTGCGTGGCAAAGCATACATAGTTCTTGCGGATTGCTTCGAGAAGGATTGATTTGGAAGGTGGGATGTGGTGAAAAAATTCGTATATGGCATGATAGGTGGATTCCTCAACCTCACTCTTTCAAGGTTCAATCGAAGCCGTCTATTCTAGCCCCTACAGCGACAATGAAGGAACTTTTGGACGATGATACAGGAGGGTGGAACCATAATCTGGTGAATCAGATTTTCTCACCAGAGGAGGCCCAACTTATACTCTCCTTACCACTCAGTGGATCACGACAAGAGGATGCTCTCATCTGGAGGGGTACAGCCAAGGGGGTATTCTCTGTTCGCAATGCTTACCATATTCAAAAAGAGTTGGACAGGGTGTATCAAGCTGAAAGTTCCTGTGGAGGTCCGTCTAGCGCCATTTGGGTTAAGCTGTGGAAGTTGCAAATCCCAAACGTGGAGAAAAACTTTCTTTGGAGGGCCTGTAATGAAATACTTCCGACTAGAGCCAACCTCTATAGGCGTCATATTATTGAGAACCCGAAGTGTCTGATCTGTGAATTAGAAGATGAAACGGTAGTACATATTCTCTGGAATTGTCCTTCAGCTGCAGACGTCTGGGGAGCAAGGGAAAGAGTTTTCCAGAAAAGTTCATTATGTGGTAGGACTTTTTTTCAACTAGCTGAGGAAATGTTTGCAAGGTGTGACCGAGAGGAAATAATTCAGTTTGCGGGCCTTGCCAGGCGAATATGGCTTCGGCGCAATGAAGTTGTCCATGGGGGCCAGTTCACTTCTCCAGCAGAGGTTATCAGGGCCACTTTGAGTGCTATTCTGGAATACAATGCTGCTAATGTGGTGGGTGGAATTCTATCCAATACGCAGAGATCTATAAGATGGGAGGCACCACCAGTGGGCTGGATATTGGCAAACTGGGATGCTTCGATCAACAAACAGCAAGGTTGGTGGGGAATGGGTATGATTCTAAGGGACTCTAGGGGTCGGATGATTGCAGCCAAGTCTTCTTTTCGGTTGGGAGTATTAGATCCCACAGTTGCTGAGGCCATAGCTGCTTTGGAGGCCATCTGGTTTTGCAACAGATTGGGCTATGATTGGATTCAATTTGTGGGTGATGCAAAGGTGGTGGTGCAGGCTGTGCTATCAGATGAAACGGATTGGAGTCCAACGGGCCATATTATTGAGGCGATTAAAACTGAAATTCGATCTTTCTCTCACTGGCAGATGCTTTACGTGCAAAGGGAAGCTAACCACATAGCTCACGTATTGGCAAGGGAGGCTTCAAAACAGTGCATGGAAAATGAGTGGTTCAATGACCCACCAGATTGTATTAAGGACCTTCTTGTCCTTGAGCAAGATGTACCTGTTATTTTGAGTTAATCAATGAAGCTATTCTTATTCAAAAAAAGTTACTTTTTGATTTTGAAAATGTTGGGGGATTGTAGAAATATTTTCAAAATCAATAGTTATTAAATATTATTTTGTGTCTTGGGAATATTTTAAAATTGAAAGTTTTAAAGAGCATTGAATGAAGAGAATCTCACATTAAAAAGAGGAAAAGTAAAGTTGGCATTTATAAGGTTCAACTAACTTTAAGCTATTAAAAAAACTTGGGTCTACATTAGTAGTACATGCTAGTAAGGTGCAAAGCACTGGACACACACGCGCTCGTGGCGTGGGCTGTAGGGCGCTAGTGGTGCTTTGATGGCGCTGTTTGATAAGCAATTTAATTTCGAAATTCAAAACAGCAATTTAATTTCGAAATTCAAAAACAGTAGTACAGCAATTTAATTTCAAAATTTAAAAACAGCAGTTTAATTTCGAAATTATCTAAGCAGTTGTGTGGATAATTATCTCTAATTATTTAATTAATTTAAAATCTTTTCTATGTATTTTAATATATTATCTGAGTCTTTGTTTCTGAATAGAATAGAAAAATCTGAGGGTATTTTCGGATTTAATTTCGTTTTGTGCAGAATGCAATTAAATACAGAAGTTTTATGGGCTCTATTGTATCCTGGAGAAATATTTGTTGTAACCTTCTTGCATACCATATCTAGTGGGGGCAAATAATTTCTTAAGGAAAGTGATATTGTAACACACCTTAAGAGCAATTTTGTTTTCTGTATTTCCCCTATTTCTTTTACAATATATGGGTTGAGAAATTTGATATAAATTTTGGATAGAAATTATTATTAAAAATTGGTTCACTAAGGATCATAATATACCACCATACTTCTACAGCCGACGTTCACAACGGCCTACTCTATCGACACTAACTTGATGGTAGCCATTTTATCTTTTGACGGCTCCACTCACCTATTAGTATTTTAATCTACCCTATAAGTCACTCTTTTCATGACAGGGTGTCTAGCTTTGATATCAAATGATATAAATCTTGAGTAAAACTCACCCTTAAAAACTGGCTTACAAGGGGAAGGTTTCCAAAAGCTTCTATGCACATAGTGAAGATTGTACTTAACTCATGTGAGACACTAAGATCATAATAGAATCACGGACTGTATTTCTTCTGTCCATTTCTAAAATTGTTGAAATATATATCTACATTTAGATTTAGGGGTTCCTCGGAGCGATTTTGTTTTTAAGGTAGATGCATGGTTTTTTTTTTTCTTTTCTTTTTTTGAATGAATAAGAGAGATGCATCTTGTTAGAGAACACGCTCTTTATAGGTGAACTCTGCATTAGAGGGTGAAGGTTAACTAACACTCTCATCTTAGGATGTGGGCTCAAGCATGTGAATTGGCTCAAGGTGTTGGGTGTAGATGTGCAGGCCTTTGATATTGGGCCTACTTAACTTAACAAAAATGAGATCAAACCTTTTAAAAGAGACCATAAAAGCTAAAAATGATATGCATAATTTAATAGTTTATTTTTTTTATTAATAGAGTGATTTACATACCCTTAATCATAATTAACTAAGTAAACCCTTGCTAATTTTCTTACCCTAAAATTATAAACATTTCATGCAAAATACCACCTACTTTTTGAGAAAAATTGCTTTGCATGTAAAGACATGGGCAATAAGAAATGACTTCTTTTCTTGTTTTCCCATAAGCCCATTTTTCCCCATTTACACTCCACCCCCTTTGAAAAATCCACCTAGCTTTCTCTCTTCTCCCCATTCTTCCATTTTCACTTCCGTACACCTCCCTTCAAACATTTAAGTCTCTAATTGACAAATGGTTTTCTATTCTTATTTATTGCATGCCAAAATGCCACGCATTTCAAGAATTTGTTGCATTCGCCTACAATTTTGATTAAGGTTGCAAGTAAGGGTAGGTTTGATATTGTAATTTTATAGGTAAAAAGTGCGATTTTAAATTAGATCGTAGAAAATGAATTATTTCGGATTGTGTTTTTAAAAGAAAGGTAAATTTGGAAGATCATACTTTGTTTATGCTTAGTGTACTTTTAAAAGAAAATAATAATAATCTTGTTTACGAGCTTGGCACCAATGTAATGTGGATCATGATTAAGAGAAAATACAAGTCACATTTGTATGGACAATATTGTTTGGAATTGCATTAACTAGCTTAAATACTGTATGAGTAACTCTATTCATTATCTTCCATCCCCAATTATTTGCATTATGATAGCATTAATTAGCGGTGAAAATGCGGCTGCTCGCATCTGCTAGCCGCATATGTGGATGCGATTATCAAAAATCATTATCCGTATATGAAGATGCATATAGCGGTTTTAAAAAATACGAATGCGGTTTAACCACATTTGCATCCGCCTTTTCACCCCTAACATTAATTACAGTGCTTTTGGTATATAAAAAGCTATGTCAAGAAAAAATAGGTTCATTTGGTAGAAAACAATAAATTTAAAAAAATAAAAAAAAATAAAAAAAAATCTTATTTTTTTTTAAAAAAATTTTGATTTAAAAACAAAGCCAAAAACTGTGTTTTAAGAAAGCTTGAAAATAAAGTTTTTTCTACTAAGCTCTTTTAGGCTTTTCTATAGATAGAAGATCTATTTTCTAAGCAAGCTTTCTAAAATGTCAGTCTCTCTTAATGAAAAAAAAAAAAAATTAATGGAAAACTTAACATTTATGAGCAAGTTTACAATTCATACACTTGATTGTCCACTACATTAAAAAGTGCCTTTTGGCTTCTGGCATAAAAGTGTGATTAATTTCAACATCCTATTTGGAGCATCTACTCATGCTTGCCCCAAAGATTGCCCTTCAAATTTGAACTAGGCCAATTTCATTGACCCAAATAAAGCAAATTTTATTTTGTCAGCCAAATCTTGAAGCAAATATAGAGTGGGTTTTACAATTTTGTCACAGACTGTTCATGTCCTTGTGGAAATCATTTCCCATAATCTTTTTTTCTCTTTTCAGTAACCATACTAGAGAATTTTTGTATCATTAAGGCTCAGTCTGTGGTACAAGGCATGGGCTGTAGTCAGGGGCGGAACCAAGATTGAGAGGAGAGGAGACGTAACTAAAAAATGAAGATTTTAAAGGGTAAAAAATTAACTTTGGGAGGTCGAACTCATAAAAAAGCATAAACTTTAATAAAAAATTCAAAATTTTTAGAGGTTTTCTGTCCCAAGCTTAGGGCAGTTCTGCCCCTTGCTACAATTTTTGTTCCAAAAATATGAACACTTTCTAACAGGCTCGCTAACTGAAGATGAAATGACCAGTCCTCAATCCTCATAGTAGTGGTCAAAATGTTAGGCATTGCCTTTGAAGATTGCTTCCATGTGGTCTAGTTGTATCTGGAAATAGTCAAAATATAGTGGTGGAACTAGTAAGTAGTCTCCCAAGCCTCAAAATGTTCTCTCTCTTTTTTTTAATAAAAAAAATACCCTTATAATACTCTTAAAATCAAAATTTTACCCTTTATTATTTATTTTTTAATTTTGTCCCCACATGTAAAATTATAGTACTACCCTCTAGTCAAATAGGTAGCAACTACTACTATTGATGATATCATCCATCTAGTTGTATCATGCATGACCATGATGTGTTGCATGTACTTTAATTCACAACGAATTAGTCAACAATTTAATATTCTTCTTCTCTTTATTTATTTATTTATTTATTTCTTATGGTTACACATTCACTATCACCCTTTTAATGAAATAATGTGTTCCATGTTAGGGAAATATCAACATCATTATCTGGGTCATGAAGTTTGCTTGATTTGCATACATGTTAATTTGTTTCAAAACCCATTAAAACCTGCGTGTTTGGTATGAATTGACATGCTTATAATGTTTGAAATGTGTCATCAAAGTCCACCTTTTTGTTGAAAATGGCCTCTCTGTTCACATCATTGTGCACGTTTTTCTTCTGCTTTTTTTTTTTTTCTTCTTCTTCTTTTATTTCTTACTCAATTCTGCTTGCTTTTCTTCACTTTTCAATTATGGGGTGTGTGAGTGTCAAACATTTACAAGCCAAATACAGCATTATGTGGTTCTGTCCACGACCACATTATTGTGGTAGAAAAACGAATCTGACAGAATTAACTTTTACTTGCCATATTCAGTAATAACTTTAAAAATCAAATATGTAAGAGTATACATTCTTACTATACCCTTGGTTTTTTTTATTTTTTTATTTATAGATGAAATAAGAGATTATTATTAATCAATAATAGACTCTTGTTTAGCAAGTACATTATCACTAATATAACTAGGAAAATCTTCCTTCCACACCTGGCTTAAAGATTGGGCAATAGCCAATTTGGCAACCCTATGCACAGCTTTATTGGCGCTTCTTTTGACATACATGTTTGTATCTACTCTTACTGCATCCCTCCTTTCGCAGAATAATGACTATTTTCGGTGCACCACCCTCCAACATGATGTGGTAAAAACCCAACTCTCTGTGCATAGTTTCACTACCTTCCAAGCCGCTATGGCATCTGCAACAGTTGGATCAGCAATGTAAAGCCTAATCTGTAACGCCCTATCCTAATGACACAATATTGTATGCTTTGGGCTCTCTCAAACTAGATTTTCGAAGAAATTATCCATCATAATACTACTCTTGCATAAACACGTTTAACTAAAGAATTCTGATAGGTTTATAACTATCACGACTTTAAAATACGTTGTTGTAAAAAATAACACAAGTATACATATAATGAAGCATATTCTTATCCTCGAGCAATGTGGGACGCCCCATAGTCGTATACATCGAGGCTAATACTTTCCTTTCATAGTCCCTTGCAATTATTCCAACGCCAATCATATTTTTTTTTCTTCTTGTTTATAGCTGCATCCCATTTTATTTTTAACTTCCTAGTGTTTTATATTTTCATTACAAGGTTAATGTACATCGTCACATCATAAGGTGAAAATGACAGTGTAATATATATAATTTTATTTATTTTTATGGAAAGAGTCACATTTAGTGCTCACACACTCTCTTTCTCTTTCTTCTTTATGTTTTGTCTCTTGTTTGGGTCCGGAGTCATCTCTTTGTCTACAATCACACAAAAGTAAGGATAAAAAGAAAACCTCTCTGTCTTCTTACCTGTCATTACTTTCATTATTCAAGTTACAGAATTGGATCTATTTATTTATTATTATTTAAGTTACAATTATTATTATTTAAGGCCAGTAATTGCCGGCCAACTTTTAAATCAAGATCGTTTTCTATATCTTCACAACTTGTTCAACAAGTTGAACTTTGTATAAATGGTGCTTTAAAAACCAAATCAAAATTTATGCATGTTAAAATTATGTGTTGTAAGGACATATTATGTTAATTTTATTAAATATATATAAGTGAGAATCACATACTCTAAAAATATATTAATTTAATATACTGAATTGAAATAAAAAAATTTTCAACTTTATTTTTATTTTTTAAAAAGTCCACATACTCTATCTCAAACTATCACCCCCGATTGGCAATATCTCCCTTAAACTTTCAATTGCAACAATGTCCTTCTAAACTACCAAACAATTAACAATGTCCCCCAAGAGTAGCAAAAATGATCATAAATATTTGTTAGATAAAAATACTCCTTTAAATTCGAAAATAAAAAAAAAAATCATTTTTTTTAACAAAAACAATTTTTTTTTTTTAATAAAAAATTTCTATTATTTTTAGTTTGGGTTAAATACCTTATCCACCCTTGTAGTTTAACTTATTTATTTTTTGACCCCTAGGGTTTACTTTTTATCACAGGAGGTCTATTTGGTTTGCCTGAAAACAGAAACGGAAATGGTCCCTCACTGTTTGACACGTGTCCATATAATTAATTAATTTTTTTTAAAAAAAATTAAAAACATTAAAAAATTATATTTAATTAATTTTTTAAAAGCTCTTTGGCCATTTGGGGGTGGCTGGCTACCCCCTCTGGCCATGGGGTGGTTCGCCACCCCCAAAGGCCCTTCCGGGAAAGAAAAAATTGATTGGTCCTTGGAAGTGGCTAAACCACCCCATGGTCTCTACACCTAAACGGCCAAAAAAGTCACCCCCTAATTTTTTTTTTTTTTTAATTTAATTAAATATAAATTTTTAATGTTTTTAGTTTAAAAGAAATTATTTTTTTAATTAATTAATTATATGGACTCAAACCATGATTGGTGTTGACATGGCGTTCCATCAGAATTTTGACAGAGAGCCCATCCATCTTTAGGCAAACTAGAAGGACCTTCTGTGATAAAAAGTAAATCTTAGGGGTCAAAAAATAAAGAAGTTAAATCATAGGGGTGAATAAGGTATTTAACCCTTTTAATTTTTAATTTTTATTTATTTTTTTTAATTTCATTAAGTGTATTTTCGTCATTAGGGAGACATTAACAATATTTGTTAGTTTGAGAGGATATTGTCAATTAAGTGATAGTAATAGAATTCTATCGAGAATTGGGGATGTAAGATATAATATTTGAAGGGGATTCCAAAATCGTGGTACATGCTATTAAAGGAATGAAGCCACAATGGAGCAGATATGGGCAAATTGTGGCTAATATTTAAGGGTTATTAGGCGGCTTCTGGAAATGGGAAAATGATCTTCTCCATTTTAAATCCTTTCAATTTCTTCGAGTTAGTGCATTTAGAAGGGCAAAATTGTCCAAATTTTTTTGAGGTTAAAATTTTTGGACAATACTACTTTTCTAAATGCACTAACTGAAAGAAATAGATAGGATTTGAAATAGAAGTGAGGTATGTAAAGAGGGAAGCCAATTCTATTGCCCACGGTTCAGCAAAAGTTGCTTCCAAGGAGCCTACTGATCGGATATGGTCCATATGGATGGAGGAGGTGCTTAGTTTTATCTCTGCTACTATATCTTTAGAGCTTTCTGCTCTTGTTATTTAAAGTTTTAATGCTCTAGTCTTTTTGATGAAATAGAATGAAAGATGATTTGTTTTTTTTTAAAAAAGAAAAAACTTTGTGAAAATGATAAAACATGACATTTTAAAATCTTAAGAATTCTCAAGACAATATTTGGTGGTAAATAGATTTGGAAGTAGTTATAAGCGTCTATAATATCTTTTTATGAGTAATGTTAGAAGCATGATTATAGTTGTTTTCAAGTCATTTTAAATGTGATGTGATTTTTAAATAAAAAACAAATCATAATTCAATAATAATAATTTTAAAAGTCCAAATTACATCTAAGAGGACAAAAAAAAAAAAATTATAGGCCCCCTTCTAGGGTCTACAATGTTGAATATATTATGTGGAGAATGATTTGTTCACATCTCATTCCGATGGTCCAAAGTTTGTAACGAGTAAAATGGCGTCAACTTGTTTATAAATAAGTCCCCCACGTGATTCATGTTCCCTAGAAAAAGCTTACACTTGGCTTGGCTGGAGCCAATTGGGCCTCGATGGCCCACCAATCTTGTACAAATCACTAGTACCAAATAAAGCCGCCAGTAGAAAGCTTAGACTTGGCCGTGGTCATTCTTTATCCTTTTATATTACAACTTTCTTTTTTCTTTTTTTTTTTAATAAATTTTGTTATTTATTATTATTTTAAGAATGAATTGTTTTAAGGTGCTGAAAAGAAAAGTTTATAGTAGATTTTTTGTAATTCTTTTAAGTTTTTAACTATTCCAATTTAATTTTACACTCTTTATATTTTTTGGTTATAAAAAACGTAAAAATGAAATATCAATTATTAAGGGTTTGTTTGGAATTACGGTATCAATAAGTGTGACTTTAAAAATTATGTTTTTAAATCATTACTTTTTAAAATCGTAAAAGCGTTTGGTAAAACATCTTAAAAATATTTTTTTATCAAATATTTGCTATGAAAAATCGTAATTAGTTTAAATTCGTGCATTTTCAAATAAGTACCCCTAATGAAGTATTTTTCCTAAACACACCTTAAAAAGCTATAGAATTTTTCTTCTTCATTATTTATAACACTTAAGCCAAATCTGTGTAAAATAGTTTGAATATAGTTTTCAAAAAGAAAAATGCTAAATGTTATATATATATATATATATATATATATATGTATATATATATATATATCGTCATGAGAAAACCTTTTATCAGGACCATTTTAATAATACTCTTTTTACAAATCTCAATCAATAACCGACACATAAGCAAAAACATAAAAATTGTACAAACCTGACCATCTTAATAATACTCTTTTTACAGATCTCAATCAATAACCGACACATAAGCAAAAACATAAAAAATGCACAAAAATAAGTTGGACCAAAATACACTAAATTTAGGGTGATAAAATCTCTAAAGGGTTAACTTTCCACTTCTAGGTTTTAGTTTTGAATCAAAAAACAAGTTTTAAGATATTAGAAACGGGTTTTGGGGCATTAAAAATGGGTTTTGAGACGAATCACGGCCGGCGGGATTTGAGGCGTTCACCGTCAGCCAAACCCATGGGTCCAGTGAGATCCACGACGTTGGTTTGGTGAGATCCACACGTGGGTTTGGCTTGGGTCTTGCTGGCTACGAATTTTTTTTTTTTTCTTTGATTTGGTGTGATTGTTTTCACTTTTATTTTTTTGTATTTTTCTTAAATTGATAATGTGTCACATAATAATTGAAGGTTACATAATGAGAGTTATGAGGATAGACATGATATAGGGGGCTCTCTCATTTAATTGGCAGTATTGTAATGGTAAAAAAAACAATTGACAGATAAAATTAATAGTGTGATTATTTGCACTATTTGCCACATCATCAATATAAAAGCATCATGTCATTATTTTTGGCGATGATCTTTGGATTGCAAAATTAAAAACATATTTTCTGAAACATATTAATAAATAATATAAAATAATTTTTTTTTATAATATAAAATACAAAATTATTTTCAAACGTAAAAAAAAAGAAAAAACACTCTTACTTTTATATTACACTTAAAAATGAAACACTTTTTAAAATTAAAATTTAAAAATAGTTTTTTTATTGAAAAGTTTTCCGTATTTCGTAGGGCATGAACTGTAATTTCACCTTTTTCTTTTAAAAGGAAAAGAGGCAGAAAAGGAGAAGAAGGGGGGAAGGGGGAGAGAGCTGCTTTGTTAAGGCTTGTCTCACGCGGACGAGAAGGTGTGGATGTTGGTGAGCCACCCACTGTGCCAGCTGGCTGTGGGAGAGAGGTCCCCAGCCCCAGATCTCCCCCCTCTCGCTCTGCACGTGACTCACCACCTCACTCTCTCTCCCAGCTCTCCTTTCTCTCTCTCTCTCTCTGAAAAAACAAAAGAAAAGCCCATCGCTTTCCTCAGCGATCAATTATATCAATCAAAAACCCCATAACTCAAATCCAACTCTCTCTCCTTTCCTCGTTTACATCAATCACTCTCTCTCTCTCTCTCTCTCTCTCTCTGTATTTCCATAGATAGATATTTGGTGTTTTGTTGCAAGGAAAGTAGGGATGAGGATTTGGAAGCGGAGCGATTGAGATGCGAATGTTGGTTTATGAGAAAGGAGGGTAGGATTCAAATGCTCGGATCTGCTGGTGGTAAAGCTTTTCCTTCTTGAATTCTAATATGAATTTTTTATTCGAATTTAGTTCCATTTGTGAATCCTGAGTTGATTTTTGATAGACTAGTGGGTTGATTGGTGGAAATATAGTGATGGTGTGGAATTGTTTATCTAAGTGTTTGTAATGGTCAGGGGATGGGTTTTTTGATATGGGGTTTAAGCAAAAGTTGGCTTGGAAGTGTGTTTTGGGAATGTGTATGTGATCTGAAGGGACTGAGGTGAAGTATTGTGTCATTAGGTTTTTCTGGAGAAGTGGGCGTCTTCCAGAGATCTTGGAATTTGATTTAAAATTGCTATATCTGTTATTTGTTTGCAATGCTTTTGGTTTTTCTTTCAGGATTAGAAATCTGAAGTTTGGGAGACACTGAAGCTAGGAATTATACCCTTATGTAAGAGATATAGTTGAATTTAAACGGTTATCTAGTTCTTTGTTAAGGATTGAGTGGCGTAATTGTGATGAGACGGTTCATAATTTGTATTAAGATTGTTAAGGTTTTGGAGATATAAGAAAACTGTTCTTGGGGAGGTAATTCTTGGTTGGTTTTCCAATGATCACATGAAGTAATCTGTTATTCAATGATCATGTTCTTGGAAACAGTAGCTTTGTCTTTGAAAATACACCTCTTTTTTTGGTGAAAAATGTAAGACAATGTTGAAGGTTATGGGAAAGAATTCTTATGTTAGGGATTGATTGTAGGGGTTAATTGTTGATGCATGCTTAACTAGAGTTTTAGATCATTGAAGTTTAACCTGACTTGATATGTTTACAATCATTTTGATTTACCACACTATGTTCTCTCGTGTAGTTATGTAGCATGGAAATTTTGGTCAGTGCTAATTCCCCTCTTAAATTTTGCATGTGCTTCTTCTTAGAATGCCTGGGTGAAAGAAGTCTTAGTTGCTCAGGCGGTTTGACTGATTTACATCATTACATGTCATGGAAACGCTGAGTTTAACATTTACTGAAAGGTATTTTTGGGATTCCAATTCTAGGAAACACTGGGTATACATTGGCCATTGCTAGTATCTGTTTTTAACTTGTGTGACAAGTATATGTTAGGTGGGATGCAAAGATTGTTCACTTGTGTATTTGTAAATAACTCATGTTCTATCATTACTATTTATGTTCAGTTCATTACAAATTACACTAGGATAACCTGAATGTGTGTTTAGTTATGTGTATTAAACTCTTTTTACCGACAATAAAATATTGTTTTAACATGTATGTAGTAAATGACATTTTCCATAGCCATATAGTTGTTTCTTACATAACCAATATGAATAGGAATTAAAAAATATATGCTAAACTCATATTATTGGTAGGAAACTATATATATCTCAATAATTATTTATTCTTCTATTACTATGTTTATCCATTGAGATTATGGGCTGAACTTAAAAAATAAGCATGTGTTCAAATAGCTTTTCTTCCTTGATATAAGTATCCTCCAACTGTACGATTTCTCTGAGACGTGATATCTCTGTTGAGATAGTAACTCTGTTTTGAGATACTGGAGATAATGACAAGTGGTGTATAGGTTTGGCTTTGGAAACCTTTTGTACTTTTCTATAGCCAATATATTGAATTTGTGTTTATTAATTTCTACGTTTTGGTCATTATTTTGTTAAATTATGAGCTTTAATATTTGCATAGTGGAAAACTGCGTGCTTTAAGGTAGAGTTAAATTAATTGTTTCCTCATAGATATTATGTTAGTTAGGCATTGGCAGCATCATTTTGTACGAAAGGTTGTGATTGGGGAGGTTTTGTGAGACTGTGGTATTGGTTTGTGGAAGGTGTTAGCTTGGGGTGGAATTTATTTCCTGAAGCTGATTGGTCCATGGTTAGGAATCAGGTTATTTTCATTTCTCAGAGTCCTTGGAGATACTCATATTTGTAGAGCCAGTTCTTGTACATTACTTAAGTGGCTATTTCTTGTTTTTTGGTGATCCTTGAGTTTGAAGAGGGTCACCAACTCTATAGAAATTATGTGGACAGGTATATTGTTTGTTGCTCTTACTAGTTAGGTGGCTTCTCTTGTATACTCTCTATGTATCTGAGGCGCCTTATACTTTTAATGATATCTTGATTACTTATCAAAAAGTATGTTGCTCTTAGTTTTAGTTCTCTTGGTTTGTGCTTTCTGCTCTTGTCCTTTTGTCTGTAAGGGCACACCATGTTTCTGATATTCTTTTAAATCATTTACTTGTTTAAGATTTCAATTTTTTTTTTGTTTTATCGCTTTGGTTTGGGTTTTGCAGGTCATATGGCCTCCAGCTTGAAGAATTCGGAAAAATTGATGTTTGTAATCCAATGTTTTTTTAGTCTAAGAACTACTCTTAGATTGAAAATGCCTTTTATGGGGTAAGAAGTGGGAGCGAAATGGTTTTAGATTCCAAATATTTAAAGACATGGAGGAGACAAGAGATGATGCTGGGCCAGCAGAGCAAGGGCCTTCAAATGCTTCATGGTGGTCTTCAGATTTCATGGAAAGATTTGGGTCTGTTTCTTTGGGCTCTCAAGAAGAGACCATAAGTAATACAGAATTGCCTAGAAGTTTTGAGGAAGATCGGTTGTCACCTCAGAGAGCATCTCAAATTCTATGGCGTACGGGAATGCTTTCTGAACCTATCCCAAATGGTTTCTATTCTGTCATTCCGGTGAGTTTGAAGTCCAATTTTGCTGGTGCAGATAATCAAAATTTTTTTTTGTTGATATAATTGCTTCTGGATTAATTCTTTGCCTGACTTTTTCTGGAACCCAAGATGTCCAGGAGATGTATTAGTGACATGATAGTAAAGGGATGGAGTTCCCCTTGCAGTTTTTTGTTTTTAAAAACCTTTGGATGCTAAAGGTTTTCTTTTTTGCTCTTATGTTTGTGAATTTGTTTTTGTTAATTCTTTTTACTGTTCTGTACGAAGGAGTTCTTGTTTCTTGTTGAAAGTATTGTTGTTCTGGCTGTTACATATTTGATTTTATTGTGATCTTGGAAACTAAATCTTATTGAATGTTTGGCTGCATCTCATATGTGCTTTTTTTCTCCTTCTGTCACAAATCTACTGGGAAGCCTTGCTGGAATATGTAAATGGATCACCCACTTGTTTGTGTTTGTAAACAACGTACAACCTGGGCTAATTCAAGCGTTTTTGAATCAGATTCTCTGATTTTGCATCAGATCTCAAATATGATTGTTAAAGAGACTGTGCAATTTCCAAATTAAAAGGAAAGAAAGAGCAGGGTTTGAAGAGTTGATGGAAGGACAAGATCCCACTTCCAATCACAGATGTTATTAGTGGTAATTGGAGATTTTGGAAAGGTGTTTCTCTTTGTTGAGTTCTGTGTCTAGATGGTATAAAGTGGGTTTTAAACTGGCAAGGTGGGATGAATTGTAGCAACAATAAATTGTGGCTTGTATGAGTTATGGTACTATGCTAAAGTAAATTTGGTTATTGAGCAGCTTGTAATCTCTAAATGATTTGCACTGGAATGTGCCACCAAGGAGTGGAATAGGGACCCCAGTAATGTACTATAGGAGGAAATTAGAACAGTGTTAACTCTAAGTGAAGGTAGGTATTTTCTGCAGAAATGATTTAGTGTACTCTTTGTTCATAATACATAGAAGTTCATTGCTGGGCTAACTTGTGGAATATCTAGTTATGAAGGAGGATTAGTTAACTTTATTTGGGTGATTTTTTTTATCGAGCAGGTTATTTATTCTAGTTCAAGTTGATGTGTCAAGTTTTGATGAAAATTCCATTGAATGGTGCCTATGTGTACGTCAGATTGTGGTGCCCATGTGCTTCATGTGGTGTTTTGGCAAGAAAATAATGCCTGGACCCTTGAATGCAGGGAATTATTAGTGATTAAATTGAGGTCGCAGTTTGAGTGGTTCTCATCTACTGATTGTTTATTTCGTTCTGGGATGTTTTAGACGTTTATAAATTTTGGTCTTAATAATATATATATTTGTTTCTTTCCATTTCTATTATTTACCTTCCAAATACTAGGGCACCCTTTTGTTCTTTTGATAGCATTGTTTAATTACTTATCAAAAAAAGATTTAATCATTTGCCTCCCAGCTTTAATTAATAATTACCTCCTCAATGGATGGCTAGAAGATTATTCTAGAACTCATACCTATGATTCAAATTTATCCTGGACCTGTTTATTCCATTTTCAGTCAAAGCTGACATGATAATCCTCACATGTAATTAACTCTAGCAATAAGATGTTGTAACCCATGTAGGTGGGATTAGCACTAGGTAATGATCCTTGAAGAAGACGTCTTTGAAACTTGAACCATTGTCTTTTTGTTGATGTATGCTTGAACTTGTAATTATGCTTATTGGTCCAGTGCTTGATGTGTGTGATTTAGCTGGTTTTCCACTCAATGCCTAGTCTAACTAAATTGATTGTATAAAATTATGTACAGGACAAAAGGCTGAAGGAGCTTTTTGATGCTATTCCTACGATGGAGGAGCTACATGCTTTGGAGGGAGAGGGTTTCAGAGCTGATATCATTCTTGTAGATAGCGAGAAAGATAAAAAGCTATCTATGCTGAAGCAGCTGATTGTGGCACTGGTGAAAGGGCTGAACTCAAATCCAGCTGCAATGATAAAAAAGATTGCAGGATTGGTGAGAATTTTCTTGACCGTTCTAAGAAGTTGTTTAAACTGTCATGCAATTTCATAAATAGTTTATTGTTATGTTTTTTTTTGTAGGGCTAACAAGTGTCAAACAATATGATGTCATCCAATTGATGTTTTTGATGACAGGAACCAAAATTTAATGCCAAGTACTGTTGCTTGGTTCTGGATGTGTGCTACTTTTCTCTTTTCTTATTCCAAACAACATTTTGTTTACATTTGCTGATACACTTGCATATGTTGTTCTTCATGTATGCGCCTCAAGGCGTGGACTTCTTATAGAACATGTTCTACTTGTTAAGAACCACATCTGATGATGAGATAAAAATATTTGCTGGTGTTCTGATTATAATCAGTTTTGCTGTTCAGATTGTGATATAATCTAATATAATAATTAAGAAAATGAGTTTTGTTGCCCAGCCATCTTTGAGATCACCATTTTCCATAAGCATATTTGTCTCTTTGCTTGGATAAATTACTGCTGATCCCAAAATTTTAGCTGATAGTAAGCAGTAAAAGTCAACCATTTTTATGTGAAAATATGACTAATATTTCGTTTCACTAAATAAATCTATATTGACTTCTATTCCAACTCAGGTCTCTGATTTTTATAAACGGCCAAATTTGGAAAGTCCAGCGAAAGCTGCACTAGAAGAAACCTCCCACATGTTTGAGAATCAAGGTGTTCAGATGCTAGGGCAAATAAGGCATGGTTCATGCCGTCCTAGAGCAATCTTATTTAAAGTTCTAGCAGATACTGTAGGTCTTGAAAGTAGGCTCATGGTGGTAAGCTTTTAACTTCTTTTGGTTAGTTAACCTGTTCTGTTCCTTTTTTAATTTTTTTTTCCTATTGTTTTTCTCTTTCAAACAGTTATCAGCTTGAATTTTTAGTTAATAGAAGAAAATATGAAAGATATATATTTAATTTCTGATGGTCATTTCTAATATCTGGAAGGCTGTTTCTGTTTACTCTCATCAGGGTTTGCCTAATGAAGGGGTCATTGAATGTGTAGACTCATATAAGCATATGTCTGTGATAGTTGTGTTGAATTCTGTGGAACTATTGGTCGATCTTATGCGGTTTCCTGGCCAGCTGCTGCGCCGATCAACCAAGGCAATTTTTATGACCCATATTTCAGCAGCAGGGGAGAGTGATTCTGCAGAAAATGACTCCTGTGATTCACCACTAGAACCAAATAGTCCTCTTTATGGGTTTCCTGAGAGAGTAGATCCTGACAGGTGAGCTGATGGTGTTTGATTTTTACATTTTGAACCTGCACACTGATTACATGATGTTCTGGTCAATACATGCTCTCTAAAGGGTGGTTAGGTCACTATTATTCTTGTTGCTTGTGCCACAGTACCGAAAAAGATGATAACCTTCAGTTCCATAGGAAATTTGAAGCATCATCAAATGTATCTGGTCCTTCATTGAGAAACATGATGCTGCGATCAAGTACCACTATTGAAAGAAAATTGAGGTAATATTCATTACCTTATCTCAGGTAGTTCATTTTTGATTAATGGCTTTTGCAATGACTTTTCGTGTGTTTTCTTTTTTTAAAAATTATTTTTTAAAATCTAATTTACTTATCAAAAAAAAAAAAAAAAATTTAAAATCTATTATTCTTAACTTTTTGATTGAAATCCTCAAAAAAGTGTATCCCGTGACATGTTTTTATTAAATCTTTTTTGGTCAATTCTATCAGTTTCTCACATAGTGAACCCAACATTGCAAATACATGTTGGCGACGCAACCGGAAAAAGGCTATTGCTGAACAGCGAACAGCTAGTTCCAGGTTTTTCTTAATTCCTTTCTCTTGGATTGATTCTTTTTTTTTTGATATTGCTAGGAATGAAACAAGTTGGTATGGAATAAGTAATCCTATTAATATACATTTTCTGAAAAATAAAAATAAAAATAAAAATCAAGAGCATATATACATTAGGAAGAAACTCAGCCAACATGCAACACCCTACGAACGGCGAACCCAACCCCACCTCCGGCAACAACTTGGAACCCCGCAAAAAAGAAAGAAAAAAGACAAAAACAAAAGAAATTATTCTATCCTGCTCTGCCGCTACAAATTCCTGTGAGTGAAACTGGGAATCTACAGGGCGCCCCAATCGTTGATGCCCCATCATCAACATCACCATTAGAGGCTGACGGAAGCACCTGCCCATCGTCAAACAACAGCTGTACATCCCCATTTCTTTGCTGTTGCTGTTTCCGTTGCCGCTGCTCCACCACCATGCTTTCAAGCTCTGCCGCAACAGTGAAGAATGCGTCATCCTTGAACCTTTGCTCGACCATGACAAACTCGCGGAGTGAGGCTGGCTTTGCTCTGTTGTCCCTACACAGCTGCCACTACCTCAACCGAGCGAGCGAGGCTGATGGAGTGTTGTTGTTTTTCTTGGTCTTCCAGAACACAGACATCGAGGACGCAGACGCTTGAGGATGATAACGTTGAGATGGCGCTCTGAAGGTAAAGGCAGGCAAGCTCATGGTGTGGTGGACTGTAGAAGAGGAGTCAGCAAAAAAGTTTTTTATTTTAATTTTTCATTTCATGGGGTCCTAGAATAGCTATTCCCCCAAAATGAGGAATATATTCGTCTTAAAAAGGTGAGGAATAACTATTCCCGATGAATAGTTATTTCCAGTAATGGTGATGCAGCCAGATAACAGAATAGCTATTTCATTCCAGGGTCTATTATGTATACCTAATGTGCCATAAGCATTCCTATACGACTTTGAGTGTATAAAAAAAGTCTGTCTATTAAGAGTTTCATTAAGAGGGAACAAATATATCATAACTAGTGTTGTCATGTGGGGACGATGACTCAGTTAACTGCCTTTTGATGGATATCCTGGTGGCTGGTGAGCTGATGGATCATGAATGCTAGTTGGATTTGGTGTTGTAAACGATTATTCTTGAGGGAAGCAAGCAGATCTGTTCCTTTTGAAGGAACACTTTTGTGCTAGTCCTTTAGAAATTAGGTGCAACTTTTTGTGCGACTCCTACAAATTTTAGGTGGATACTAAGCTACTGCCTACACAATTTATTTGTTAAACTTACAATCTTGAAAATTAAAATTTTCAAACTACTCCCCCCCTCCCCCCTCCCCACAATCTTGAAAATTAAAATAATCAAACTATACTCCCCAACCCCTCCCCCTCCCCCACACACGTAAAAGAAAATCTGTGTGGGCTATATGTTACTCTTGATGGTCAAGATTCAGTTTTATTGGTCCATGAAAAGGTGATATGCTCACATACATGTACAAAGGCGCTTGGACACTAGCGGTGGCACCTTTGTAAGCATAGACATGCCCAAAAACTCATTCATGCTCTGCATGATCTGCCAATTGTTGTGTCTTGATTTTATTGTGGAGGACAGATATAGGTGGACAGATACAGTAACATTTCAATTAACTAGAAAGTAGAGACCTTTTTCCTTTTTTTTTTTTTACTTATCAAAAAAAAAAAAAAGTCTACCTTTTAGTTAATTGAAATGTTACTGTTTGATGTTTGCAGTGTTTAAGTATTGTTTTTGAAATGCTTTTGGCTTTTCAGTCCAGAGCATCCTTCATTTCGAGCACGTGGACGGTCTATGCTTAGTGGTGATAGAAAAACCTTCAGAGATTTTTCTGATGACGTGGCTTCATCAAGGTTCTTACCTCTATGATCTCACTTAAGTACATGCATAATGATCATTAGCAATTCTTCCCATGAATTTCCTGTGTTGACTTATTATTACTGGGAGCCTGAAGGTTCATTTTGTGTTTGTTGGTTGAGTTTGATTTGAAGGTTGATTGAATTTTTTTGCTTCCCCCACATTGTGATTGTTTTCTCACTTAGGCTAAAGATTTTAAAGTTGGTGTAATTTTTTTTTTGTGAGCCTAGGCATCCCTTAATTTATTCTCAAAGGATTAATACCTAATGGGGTGCAAGTCCTGGCACAAAACCCAGTCCTTCCCCTCAAACTAGGAGGCTAAAGTCATTTGGGCCCTTGGCTAATGTCTCAGTGAATCCCAAGTGTTGGTATTGATGATTCCTGATCTTTTGGTAGGGTTCTGTCCTACCTTCTTGTCTCAGTGAATCTGTGGTTTAACTTTCTGTAGGTGTTCTGACGTACACTTCAATCTATATTAGTATAGGTGGGGTCAGAACTGAATTTTTTGTCCAAGGCAGATAAAGTAGAAAAGCAATATTCATGGACAAATTTCTTTTGTACTAGATTCTTACCTTTGGTGCAATCACACTTTGGCCAAGGCCTAGCTATTACGTAGCGTGCTGAAATAGCCACATGAATCCTCTCGTCTCTTGTACCCTGCAATAGTGAAGTTTTATAATGTTGAAGGAACAAATAGAAAACACATTGTTCTGATGTTCCCTTGTGGAGTTGGAAATCAGTTTCTTATAATGATTTTCCTTAGCTTTGGAACATCCTTTATTGATGATAGAACTAATTTATATGAAGCCAATGGTAATAAAGGTTTACAGTGAACACTTATTATACTCTGGAAACAGTATATCGTAGGTGTGAGATCCAATATAGGATTTTTATTGTTTTTTCATTGTGTTAGAACAAGCTTACTGCTTTTTAATTTAAAGGTCTTCTATCTTTTAGTTGCCCTTCTAGATTTTAAATGAATTTTTCCTTGAGTTATATAAAAAATACTTAAGAAATAACTGTTCTTTCTTGTCTAGTATTGCAGTTGATTCATCTTACCCTTGTTGAGTTTAAAGTTAAAATTTCTCTAATTACCTATCAAAAAAAAAAAAAAAAAAAAAGAATAAGATTTTGCCATGTGAGGGGTTTGAAGAGTAGATGATGGCGTTGTTTATCGAAATTGAAGCAAATAGGAACCAAAATGGCTTGGTTGGTGACCCAAAATTTTGTTCCAAGTTAGATAATAGGAGAAAAACGGAAATTAAAGTGGTTGGTTTGCTCTATTAATTATGATTCAAAGGGAGGGCATTCTAATAGATATAAAGGAAAGGGGAGGGGTAATAGTTTGCTTAATGAAGCCTAAGATACTATCTCAAAATGTGAGAGGGCTGAACGAGAAGGATGAGGATTAGAGGCCTTATTAGGGATTGGAAGGTGGATATTATTTGTTTACAAGAAACTAAATTGGAGTACGTTTCTAGGGAGGTGGTGAGAAGTCTATGTGGGTGTCTACATGTGGATTGGTGTTATTTAGAAGTGAGAGGAGCTTCCGAGGGGTTTTGGTTAATGTGGGATAGAAGGGTGGTGGCAAAGATGGAGGAATGTGTTGGGAATTTTCCATAACGTGTTCCTTTAGAAGTATCTGTGATGATTTTGAGTGGGTATTTGCGGGTGTATATGGTCCAAATAATGACAATGACAGGAGAGTGCTTTGGGATGAATTGGCTGGGATTGTGAGCTTGTGAGAGAAGCCATAGTGTATTGGGGGAGATTTTAATACTATTTGATATCTGAGTGAGTGATCAGGAGATACTCGTCATTCTCCAGCTATTTTAGAGTTCTTAGATATATTTCATTTTTGAACAGGGTCTTATGGACATACCTCTTGTGGGTGGAAAATTCAAGTGGTCCAATAATCGTGAGGATCAATGTTGGTCAAGAATTGATAGGTTTCTTCTTTCATAAATCAATGGTGCTTTGGTTGAGAGAGGGCGATAAGAATATAGTTTTTTCACCGGGTGGCAAATTCAAATCGAAGAAATAATACCGTGGATTCTCTAGTTGTTAATGGGTCCTTATATATTCAGATTTGACTGAAATAAAGGAGCACATAGAGCAATTTTTATTTTTAAATTAGAACAATTTAGTTGGAGGCCAAAGCTGGATGACCTTTCTTTCAATTCCGTTTGTGCAAGTGAGAGTTCTTGGTTGGAAAGAGAATTAGAGGAGAGGGAGGTATATGAGGTGGTGAGCACACTGAATGGTGATAAGGCACTATGTCTTGATGGATTCTCATTGGCTTTTTTTTCAATGAGTTTTTTTTTTCCTTCTTCTTTCTTTGTATACATCCTGTGTACTAGGGTTGTGCTCCTCTGCGCTTTTCAATGAATTACTTATTTATCAAAAGAAAATATTCAAGGAGTTTCATGGCGGAGGAAACTTTGAGAAGAGCTTTAATACAACTTTTATTTCTCTAACTCCAAAGAAAGTTGGTGTGTGGATATTAAGGATTTTCGTCCTATAAGTCTGGCGGCTGGTGTATATAAAATCGTATCCAAAGTACTGTCGAATAGGTTGAAAAAGGTGTTTGAGAAGATCATCTCAAGTTTGCATAATTCAATTATCAGGGGGAGACAAATATTGGATTCAGTTTTGGTTGCTAATGAATGTATTTTTAGCCGAATTTGATCATGGGTCCTTGGCTTGCTGTGTAAATTGGACTTAGCGAAGGCCTACAACCATGTGAATTGGGGTTTTTTGTTGTATTTATTGAAGATAAGTGGTTTGCGGAGAAATAGTGTGCTTGGATGGCACATTGTATATCTACAGTGCAATTCTTCGTTCTAGTTAACAATGTTCCCTTTTGGTTTCTTTAGCAGTTCTCATGGCTTGAGATACTCCTGTATTTGTGGTTGTTATGGAGGCTCTGAGTAGGATGCTGCCGATCACAGTGGATTAGGAGGGAGGGGGGGAGGCTACTATCAGGTTTTTCGGTAGGTTCGAGGAATAATGAATAATTTGCAATGTCTCATCTCTCATCTTTGCAAACAACACTTTGATCTTTTGTGAGGCTAATAGTGAACAACTCCATAATTGGCATTCTCTTTTTAAATTTTGAAGCGGTTTTAGAGTTGAAGATTAATGTATCTAAATTAGAGACTATTCCATTCGGTGAAGTGTCTCATCTCTCGTCTTTGCAAACGACACTTTGATCTTTTGTGAGGCTAATAGTGAACAACTCCATAATTGGCATTCTCTTTTTAAATTTTGAAGCGGTTTTAGGCTTGAAGATTAATGTATCTAAATTAGAGACTATTCCATTCGGTGAAGTGGATGATATAGAAAGTTTGGCTAGTATCATTGGGTGTAGGGTAGCTATGCTACCGATGAAGTAGTTGGGTCTTCCTTTAGAAGCATCATATAAATCAGGTTTTTCGGTAGGTTCGAGGAATAATGAATAATTTGCAATGTCTCATCTCTCGTCTTTGCAAACAACACTTTGATCTTTTGTGAGACTAATAGTGAACAACTCCATAATTGGCATTCTCTTTTTAAATTTTGAAGTGGTTTTAGGGTTAGAGACTATTCCATTCGGTGAAGTGGATGATGTAGAAAGTTTGGCTAGTATCATTGGGTGTAGGGTAGCTATGCTACCGATGAAGTATTTGGGTCTTCCTTTAGAAGCATCATATAAATCTACCTCTATATGGACTGACATTGTAGAAAAATGGAAAGATGTTTGGCTGGTTGTTGTCAAAGGGAGGTAGAGTGACCTTGATTAAAAGTACATTGTCCAATTTGCCTATGTATTATTTGTCCTTATTTTCCATTTCAATTGTTGTGGCTAAAAGGCTTGAAAAAATTTGACTCGATTTTTAATGGGGAGGAATCAATGATGAGTTGAAGTTTCATTTGGTAAATTGGTCAAAGGTTTGTTCTCTGAAGCAAATTGGTGGTTTGGGGGTAGATATTTTGTCTCAGTTTAAGTAAGCTCTTCTGGGTATATGATTGCGATGTCATGCTACAAAGAGAGAGGCTTTGTGGGGATTGGTGGAGGAAGCAAAATGGCATGAGTGGAGGTTGGTGTTCTAAGGGGGTAGTGGGACCCTTTGAAGTTGGAGTGTGGAAATATAAGGAGGGGGTGGGAAGTTTTATTTTTTGAGATTTGTTAAATATGAAGTGGGGAGCCAGAACCAAGATAAGGTTTTGGCATGATTTATGGTGTGGGGACCAGCTATTGAAGGAATTTTTTCTAGAGTTGTTTATTTTTTCTTGCTGTAAGGAGGCATGGGTGGCGGATCATTTGTAGTTTCTGAATAGAAATCTTTAGCAGAATTTATGAAACCTGTGAAGGATTGGGAAGTAGACTTGGTGATGAGGTTTTTAATGTGTTGTACTCTCTCAAATTGAGACAAGGTGGTGAGGATAGTATTTGGTGGATCCCATCCACTAGGTGGAGTTTGAAGTAAAGTTGTTTTATCAAGTGTGCTAGTTCGTCATTTCCTTGAAACAGTATTTGGACAGTCAAGTTTCCATCAAGTGAGTTTCTTTTTAGGATGGCTGCTCTGTGAAAGATTCTGACTTTGGCTAACTTGAGGAAGAGGAAAGTCATAGTGGTGGACTGTTGTTGTATGTGTGTAAGGAGCGGATAGTCCATAGATCATTTTCTTCTCCATAGCGAAGTGGCAAGAAAATATGGACTTTGATTTTTTTTTTTAATCTTTTTAGAGTAGAATAGGTCATGCCTAGAAGGGTGATAGAATTGTTGGCTTGTTGGAGAGGTTAGTTGGGAACTCGTACTGTTTTAGGAGCTTGGAGGATGTCTTTTGTGTTTAATGTGGTGCATATGGAGAGAACAAAATGCAAGGTGTTTTGAACATCAAGATATTTCGGTGAAAGAGCTAAAGAAGATCATGGTCAGATTGCTTTATAATATCTCATATTTTTCTAAATTTTCTGAATTTGTGGATTTTCTTTTTCTCTTTTTTTTATTTTTTTATTTTTTTATTTTCTTCTTCTTCTTCTTCTTCTTAAAGGGGTTTTCTTTTGTATGCTTGGTGTGAACTAGGGTTTCGCTCCTTTGCTCTTTTAATGAAATTGCATTACTTACAAAAAAAAGTAATTTATACTATTTTGTATGAGCGCAAGTGTCTCCATGTTTATGTGTTTTCCTGGTTATGAAGCAAAGGTCTTTTAAAATGATTTTGATGTTTGTAAACTGTTTGGGGAGGAGGGTTATAGCCAGCATAAATTGATAAATAGTTGCATTTGTATCATTTTATCTTTGTATTGTCTGTTTACTTTTGTGATTAGTACTTCATATTTTTAGCTTTTGTTCTACTTTTTTTACTGCTTAATCTACTAATTTGTAAAGCCTATGTATAAGATCGCTAAGAATTGCTTATATATTCTATTTTCATTTTAAGCTACAGGTCTGACGGTGCATCAACATCAGAAGCTCGTAGACTCAGAAGAAGAAGTATTAGCATTACTCCGGAGATTGGTGATGATATCGTAAGGTTGATGTTTGTTTCCTTACCTTTCTAAAAGAGTGGTTGTTTCATTATGAACTGTACTGAATTTACGTTTATTATTGATTTTATACTTCAAAAACACTGTTTTCCTGCTCTCTCTATATCTTTTTTCATTTTTAAAATTTGGTTTTTATTCTGGTTTCATTGAAGAAACTTTAGTATTGAGAATTTAAAAGATCTTATTGTCATGTGTTTGTATGATCCCGAAGTATTGTTTTTCTTCTGTTCTTTTCCTCTAAATTCATGTTAATGGTTCTGGATTTGATCAAGATGTTATTGATAAATTTTTAATGTTTTTTTCACAAGAAAAAAAAATTGATGAAAGAAGAAAAGGAAATGAATAATTGCCTAGAAACGGAGAAAATAAATCATCTATTACTCTGTGCAAAGCCAAAAAATTTAAAAATGAGGTCGATATATATACCTTATATAATAGAGATTTCTTTATAAAGTTTTTGACCCTTTATAGCATGCACAGGAGAGACTGGGTGGTAAGTTTTTGAGAATTATCACATTTTAATCTTTGAGTCTTGCCATAAGTTGTTAAATATTCTATGATAGAATATTTAAAATATAAATATATTTTAAAAAATCTATTTATTGTCAAGGGAAGGCAAATACTGGATTCGGTCCTTATAGGGAACGAATGCATTGACAGCCGTTTGCGTTCCGGGATTCCTGGTTATGCAAGCTGGACCTTGAGAAGGCTTATGATCATGTCAATTGGGACTTCTTACTGCACCTTCTTCAGAAGTGTGGTTTTGGGAAGAAATGGAGAGACTGGATTGCGTTTTGTATCTCTACGGTTCGATACTCAGTCTTGGTTAATGGAGAACCAGCAGGCTATTTTAGTAGTTCTCGGGGGATTTGTCAAGGTGATCCACTTTCTTCTTTGCTTTATGTTATTAACATGGAGGCGTTGAGTACTATGTTGGGGGAAGCGGAAGCTAGGGGGCTGGTTGCAGGGTTTTCTATAGGTCCTGTGCACAATCCGGGTTGTAGTGTGTGTCGCACTTGTTGTTTGCGGATGATACTCTGATTTTCTGTGATGCGGATGAGGAACAACTTCGCAACTTACGCTGTCTTTTTCTCTGTTTTGAAGCTGCATCAGGATTAAAGATAAATCTGTCAATGTCTGAAATTGTTCCTATTGGGGAGGTGCAGAAGATTGATTTGTTGGCTAGCATTTTTGATTGTCGGGTGGTTGGCTTACATATGAAGTATTTGGGGCTTCCTTTGGGAGTGCATTGCAAGGATACCACAATCTGGAACGGTATGCTTGAGTCCACGGAGAGGAGGTTGGCTGGGTGGAAATTCGGTCTTTTATCAAAAGGGGGAAGGCTAACGCTGATTAAAAGTACTCTCTCTAACCTTCCAACCTATTTGTTATCTCTTTTTCCCATCCCCTCGAGTGTGGCAAATAGGTTAGAAAAGTTGCAAAGGGATTTTTTATGGGGTGGTACCAATGAGGAGACTAAGTTTCACTTAGTTAAATGGTCTTTAGTGTGCTCTCCTTCGAAGGATGGTGGTTTGGGGATTAGAAATGTGCGAAGGTTCAATCAAGCCTTATTGGGGAAATGGTTATGGCGTTATGCTACGGAGTGGGAGGCGTATTGGAGGAAGGTTGTTGAGGTAAAATATGGAAGAATGGAGGGAGATTGGTGTACAAAACAGGTTGATAGGCCCTTTGGTGTAGGGGTTTGGAAGCATATGAGAGGGTGGGAGTTTTTTTCTAAGTTCATCAGATTTGAAGTTGGTGATGGCTCCCAAATTAGGTTTTGGCATGATATTTGGTGTGGTGATCACCCTTTGAAGGAGTTTTTCCCTGAATTGTTTCGTATTGCAAGAAACAAAGAGGCTTGGGTGAGTGATAATATGCAGTTTTTGAATGAGGAAGTACATTGGAATGTTCCTTTTTGTCGAGCGGCTCAGGATTGGGAAGTGGAGGTGGTGTTGACTTTCTATGAGAAATTGTATGAGACGCGGCGTCATGATGGGGGGGTGGATCTCATTTGGTGGATCCCCTCAAAGAGGAAGCTTTTTGAGGTACGTTCTTTCTTCGGTGTGATTCCTTCTCCTGCGGAGAGGCACGAGGTGGGGAGCTATTCTTTTCCATGGAAGAGTATTTGGAAGGTTAAAGTCCTGTTCAGAGTTAGTTTCTTTGTGTGGACGACTACCCTTGGAAGGATTCTCACTTTGGATAACCTTCGGAAGAGAGGTTTGATCGTAGTGGATTGGTGTAGTATGTGTAAGAGGAGTGGAGAGTCCATTGATCATCTCCTCCTCCATTGTGACGTGGCTCGTGCTCTTTGGAGTGTTCTTTTTTCCCTTTTTGATGTGAAGTGGGTCATGAATGGTAGTATTAGTGATCTCCTTGCTGGAAAGGCCAAAGAGGTAATAAAATGGTAATGGAGGTTTGGAGAATGGCCCCTTTGTGCCTTATGTGGACTATTTGGAGGGAGAGAAATGCTCGATGTTTCGAAGATAAGGAATTGACAATGGCAGAACTTAGCAATAGGTTTCTCAATTTGTTTTTCCATTGGGCGGGTGTTTTGAACGTTCCTCAAGTTTCTTCGTTGCATCAATTTGTAGATTTATGTTCTTTTTATCTTTAAAGGGGTGTCTTTGTATACTTTCTGTGTACTTGGGCTGCGTCCCTCTGCACTTTTCAATGATATTCTTGATTATTTATAAAATATATATATATATATATATATAAATAGAGATAAAGGTAGTGTCACAACACTTTGATAATTGAAAAGATTGGATTTTGAATATCAATACAGACAATTGGGAGAAACTAGGTAGATCTGAAGTCTTCTTGTTCTTAATTTTACAGCATATTAGTGACAGCATCTCAGCTATTGATGGCTGTATTTTTGTGATTTAAAAAACCTGGAATTGATGTGAGTAGTGTAGATTTGGGCTAATGGCAATGATGTACTGAAGGATTCAATTCATCATCTGTTGTCCTGCTTTCCTTATTAAACTCATTTTTTCTTAAATCTCAAATCTCTTCCTATGTGGCTATTGAAGTCAGCTTATTCATATGTTAAACATTTGAATTTTCCACCTTCAGTATTCACTCGTGTGGACGTAGTTCACTGGCTAAAGAAATGCTTTCCTCAAAATTACTTGGGTTTTCCTTAAATCTGTGTTACCCTTTTGGATACAGCAGGTTGAATGGATTGCACTTGTTTGTATTTTTACTTGGTCAAATATTGAACTGAGCAATAATTTGTTTTGATGGTGCATGGACCAGTTCAACTGGTTGGTCGTATTTGGGTTTTAATGGATGAGTATATCAACTTGGGGCCTTCATCACCTAGTTTGTTCTATCCTGGTCAAGTGCTTTGCCTAATCCTCTTTTTGGACAAGGCATTGTTTTTTATTTGAATTAGTGTGCGAAAAAAACTAGTGTGTGCCATTTTGTTGGATTTGCTCATTATACAATTTGTGCATATGTGGTGCAATAACTTGGCATATAATGGACTCCTCAGGGCTGTACGTGCAATGAATGAAACATTGAAGCAAAATCGTCTTTTGAGAGAGCAAGGCGATGACAGGTCATTCTCCCCTTCAAATGACAGAAATTCAGATCTTCAGAAAGATGTATGTTCCTTGTTCCATGTAACAGAGAACCAGATTTATAATATACATTGTTTTTCTTCTTTAGCATTTCAGTAACTTATCTTCTCATTTATTGACACGTTGAGACCATGATATAGATGAGTATGATCTTCCCTTTATGGTATCTAAGTGTTTGTTTTGATGCATATGACATTTTTATATTTGCCATTTTTTAAACCATTTGATAAGTCCCTACTTCGTAATTGTTTTAGGAGATGGGATGTGATCATCATCTTGGAGGTTGATTTTCTGCGTTATTAATTTTGGGATTTGGTTGTCACTATTTTTGGTGGTATTATATCTATCGCTGTCATCTTATTTTTGTGCTTTGTATGAGATGATGTATGTACTAATGTCCTCTGTTCAGTTGCATTTTGATCGCTACTTTGGAAACTTAAAATGCTTGGTGTAACATACGACAGTATTCTAAGTATGAAATCATCAAAGCTTAATTTTCTGTACTTCTCTCTTCCTAATTTCTGAGCTGGTATTTACAATTGATCAGCTTTTTCTTAGTGCATGTAAAGGTTGCCTCAACCAGCTCCTGTAACGGATTGCTTAGTGCCTCCCGCTTTTAACATTGCTATTAATCTTCTTTGCATTTATTTCTTCCATTGCTGTAACCACCTCTCATTCTTTTACTTAGGTGTCCAGATCGACCGCACAAATACTACTTAATGTTTCTCTTAAAGATTCTCAGTTTTCAGATCACTTGCTGCTCATTCAGTCTTTCTGTGGGCTATACTAGGATGTCAAGTAAAAGTTGATGTTTGAACAGTCGAATCTGAACCAGAAATCAATTGAACAACCTCTGCCCTAAAGAAAATCTGAAGAAGTTTAATCCCCATCTCTTTGAAAAGAATATTTTACCACTTCATCTAGAAACTAAAGTTTTTTTAAAAGAAAAATGTGTTGGTATCTATTAGGTCAACATGCACATTTCTGTATGTTTTATTAGGTCTTGTGTTAAAACGTCGGCTTGCTTATGGGACTTGAAATCAACATGTGCTTTTTATTGGTTTAGTTGGTAAGCGTGGTTAATAATTTCATCTTCATAGCTTTCTGCTTAGTCGTTAATCAATTTTTTTTGTTCTACGTTAGGTATCCAGTTTCCATCTTGATGGTCATCATGACATATCAGGTGCTTTATATTCTCTTCCTCGAGACCTGATAAGTTCACAAAAGGCGGTGTCATTACCCTCGTCTCCACATGAATATAGAAGACAAACTTCTGAGAGTGGCGGACCTCCAGACTACGTTAGAAATGATGAATTGGTCTCAACATGGAATAAAGTTCTTGAATCTCCCATGTTTCAAAATAAACCTCTATTACCTTTTGAAGCATGGAGTATCGATTTCTCAGAATTGACAGTTCGAACTCGTGTTGGGATTGGTGAGCATTATTCTTTTTTAACATTCTCTTCACTATAGTTTACGTTTTAAGTTTGATGTCCCCCTGCCCCCCTTCTTCCCCCTTTTTTTTTGGCACAATGCATAGCTTGCGCAGTACTAGAATGGATATAGGTGGTCTTTGGCTTGCCTTCTCTGCCATTAAAACTGTTCCTGAGGAAAGTGATAGACCCATTCAGTCTTTGTACTAGGGTTGCCCTTATCAGTGATTGCATTCTTCATATTTTCTTTCTTACCCTAGAAAAGTAATGGATTAATGAAGAGTAAAATTCTAGTACCCCATTCTGAGATTTTGTAAAATATTCTGTTTTAATACTGGTAGTTGTTTTACCCAATTCTACTTTGCTGAGCAGACTTCAACAGACTTCTGTTGAAAAGATCAGTGCATTCAAATTTCATGTTGTTCATAATCCTCTGTGCATTGTCATATATTGGTTTTAGTGGTGGAGCCAGGAATTATACTTGTGCGGTGGAATCAATTATTTGATCTATAATAACAAATTTCATTCACATATTTCTATTTACTTTGTTTAATTGAAGACTAAATGAAACCTTAAAAAATTAATGAACTTTTTTACTTCTACGTTCTCATTGAGGAGGGATTTCTGTACAATATAAAGGTGAAATTGTTGAATGGAAGGAAATCCAAAAAACGTCTTTATAGTAATCAGTTGTTCCTAGTTTTTATCATTGATTTTGGTATATGCCATTTAAAAGAATTAGAAAAGAAGAAGACAGTCGACAAAAATTTTGGTGTTGTTGAAAGAATGCATAAAATATTGTTTTTTTTTTAATCCTTATTTTTCTTTAAGATTATGAAATTGATGCTCTCTTGAATATTGAGTGAGTATTGCATAGGAAACTACCTAATAAAAATCATTGGAACTATTCTAGTCTTAGGTAGGAGTTTTCTCATTTGCATTTGTATTACTAATCTAGAAGGATATTTCAGGGATGTTCTCAAACTGGAAACCCATCCACCAATCATAGCCTCTAGATTCTTTTGCTCTCTTTGGAGATCACCTGAAGACCCCTTCCTCTTCCCTTTCGACCTCGAGTCTCCTCCTTCCCCCTCTCTTAATCTCTCTTTTCCTACACTCTACTTCCTCTCTCTAACCCCCTCAACCCTTTTTTCTCCCCATTACCCATGGATCCTCCAAACCCTGGCCTATAAAACGTTATTTCTCAAATGGAAGCTTTGTGTTGGAAGACCCTTCTCCCCACTCGAAGTTTTCTCAAATGACCACATCCAGTGAGACAATGTAGCTCTCATTGTCATAATTGTAGCCCTCAAGTTTCTTAACCCCCCATGGTCAGAGCTACACTCTCGAAAGCCTGGAGTTTCGCCAACCCTCTTCCCATCAAAGAGCTGGAGCCCAATAAATTTCTTTTCTCCTTCTCTCAAAAACTCCAGATAGATCGTGTTCTCAACCAAGCCTCATGGAATGTTAAGAGGTCCACTCCTTATTCTCAAGCCTTGGAACCTTCTACTCACCATTGAAGAGACCGGCTTAAACCTTTCTCCTTTCTGGGTCCAAATACATGGGCTACCTCTCCAAAACATGATTACAAAAAACGCAGTTAGCATAGGTGAAGGTATTGGGAATTTTTTGGAAGTTGAAGTTTGGTGATTTTGTGCTCATCTCTGGAAGATTTCAGCATGTTAGAGTGGAGCTAGACACAAGGAGGCCTCTGGTTCCAAGGTTCAGCTTTGTTAGAGAAGGAAGACTAGGCACCTAGGTTCAACTGAAGTATGAAATGCTTGCCTATTTTTGCAACTCTTGTGGGTTAATTGGCCATAAACAAAATTTCTGCCCTCAACTGCTGTTGCTGGTTGTTGGGAGGTATGGCCCCTACCTTAGGGCCACCTCCTTAGCCCTGAGATTAACTATGTCATTCAAGGAGTAGGTGATGAGCCCTAGAGTGTGGAATGTGTTTTTGATTAAAACTCAGATCTTGCCGAGGTGGAGGCGCTAGCTGTGGAGGCACAACTGAGTCAACTCGTTTCGTACAATCTAACTTGGCCGGTGCCGCCTTTACAAGCCCAGGTATGCCATGTGGCAAACCCATCTGCTGTTCCTTTGGGTGTCCCCCCTTGAGAAGGCCAACAATCTCATCGCCCACCTTCCTCCACTTTACACTAAATCCTCATTCTACCACCTGTCCCACTATCACCCAACATTTTCCTCTTCTAAACCCAGGGCAGTGGCAACTCCCCCTTAGTGATGTCTTTCAGCCTTCAGTGCAGTCCACTGCATGTAATGAGCTCTGCCATTTTTAAGCAACCCCCTTTTGGCAGTCAACCCATTTAGTTTCAATTGAAACTAAATGGCTAAACACTCTTCTGAAATTATTCAAAACCCATCACCCCCCTTCTTTCCTAATTGTGCCCTCTTGGGCTCCTTACCCCTCACTAGCCCTGTCATTCATCTTGAGCCCAGCTCAACTAATCTGTCGGTCCACTCACTGATAATATTTGCTCCCAGCCCACCTAACCCCCTTACCTCGATGGGCTCTTCCTCTTTTAGGAAGGCCCATAAGAGACCTCCAAAAAAAATAAAAATAAAAACATACAATTCAACCCATTACCCTCCCACCCTCATAATCCCTCTTCCCAAGAGCCAAAGGTTTCTCCTATTGCCGACTACTCTTCAACCAAGGCCCAAAGGAGAAACAAGAGGGTTAGATTTGTTGATGAACTGGAACGATCTGCTCCTTCCCAGAAGAAAGGCCCTCTCCACTCCCTCTGTAATGCTCTATCAATCCCCCCTTCTGTGGCGAGTTGGAAGAGAACCCCACCATCTCCCACCTCCTAAACCTCTCTAGGAGAACATCAAAGGTCTGGGGGTTCCACAGGAGCTGCCTCTTGCAGGACTTGGTCGGTAGATACTAAGATGGATTTCCTCCAATCATTGCTGAAACTAAGGCCGAAGAGGTAGGCCAATGTACACCCACACTAGTCTAATAAAGCTACTGTCTTGGAATTGTTGGGGGCTTGCCTGACCTACAGTAGTTTGAACCCTCATGGCCTTGATTAGGAAGCCAAGTCCTGAAATTATATATATTTTTTTCTTGAAACTAATACATGTACTCAAAAGGCTTTATCCTAAATCAATTCGGTTTCTTTTTGTTGGTACACCCACTAGCACAAAGGGTGGACTCCTGCTCGCTTGGAGACTCGGTGTGGATTTAGATTTTTTTTGTTTAATGAAAACAATATATGTGCTTTTATCTATTCGGATCGTCCGAGCTGGAACTTGTGTGTACGACCCCCCAATAAGATAAACAAATTCCCTTTTTGGCAAATCTCTCTTTGAAGTGGGTAACTCTTTTAGTGGGTTGTGGCTATGTGTGGGAGACTTCAACACTATTCCAGATCAGGGAGAGACCCGGCGTGGATTTAGAATTTTTTTGTTTAATGAAACCAATATATGTGCTATTATCTATTGGAATCCTCCGAGTTTTGTTTTAAATTTTATTGGCACCTCAATACTCCATAGACCTCTCTTAGAAAGGCTAGGCAGGAGGTACAATAACCAGTAGCTCTACTGCGCAGAATGGCCTCATGAGTCTTGTTTGGCATTACACCTCTATATTCCCTCGTGGTCATTTAATGTTTTAAAGCATTTTTTTCTTTCTTTATTTTCTTTTTCCCTTTTCCCTAAAATTGTCTATTTTATATTAAAAGATAGGGCACGAAGAACGGCTTTCCGACAATTGAAAAATAGAAATCCTATCAAGTTGTCAGTTCTTCTGCTAACTGTTTTACTGGGATCAGGAAAGGGGGAGAAAAAGAAACTACCCTAAAAATGAAAATTTACCCAATGGATACTCGTGTGAAAGCTGGCTAATTACTCATGGTTAATTGGCTCTGTTTTCCAAGGGCTAGTATTTTACACCTTGCAAGGTGTCCCAGATTACCTATTCTATCTTGTAATTGTTTGGACTTACAAATTTGCATCTAAAACTTAGTAAAGTGCGGGGAAAAACATTTAAGGTTTTGTTTTAAAAGATGTACGGATATTATTTGTTGTATATGGCTCCAATTTCTTGAGGATACTTCATTGAGTTGAGATTTGTTGTATTTGTCACATCCAGGTTTCTTTGGAGAAGTTTTTCAAGGCATATGGAATGGAACAGAGGTCGCAATTAAGGTTTTTCTAGAGCAAGATTTGACTGCTGAAAACATGGAGGACTTCTGCAATGAGATATCCATTCTCAGGTATGTCGTAGTTGATATGTTAATTGTCAAAAAAATTCATCTCTACATCACTGACTTACATGCTTGTTCTTCTTGTGTGGGGTGCACGTGTTTCATTCCAGCCGCCTTCGACATCCTAATGGTACTTTCCCTCACCTGCTATTCTTCAAATTATGCCTTTTTATCTTTTGTTTGTTTATGCTTGCTGCATATGTTGGTTAATGTATTGTTCTTAACATACAAGCATAATAATCTCTGGTGTGACTAGCAAGTACGCAATAAATATTGATAGACTGAGTGATGCTGTTTTTGCAGTTATTTTATTTCTTGGTGCATGCACGAAGCCTCCACGCTTGTCAATGGTTACTGAATACATGGAAATGGGATCCTTGTATTATCTTATTCACTTGAGTGGTCAGAAGAAGAAGCTTAGTTGGCGGAGGAAATTAAAAATGCTGCGTGATATTTGCAGGTGTGCTCAGTCTATCCGTAACTTAAAATTCTTTCCTTTTTCTTGGCCTTAATGCTCAAAAGGATATTCCATGTCATGGTTTGCTGCGATATTGTAATTCACAAAATCAATCTTTATACACAGCCCTCCATTCACAGAGCTTATGAGTAGAAGGGTACAAATATTTGATGGGACAAGATATCCATGAGAGAATTCGTGTGCGACTAGTGAATATGGAAAGTGTTGATTGGATGCCCAGTGGAATCTGGGCAAGTGCAGCACAGGGATTTTCAACTGTTGTAGTCTAGCTATCATATTGCTGAAAAACGTCGTCATTAATGAATAATAAGGCTGCCCTGCTTCATTGGAAATGCTGGTCATGAAGCAAATCTATGAATGTGCATTACTGAAATTGGAATTTGATTGTCACAGATGAGTGGCTTGAGAAGAGCAGGTAGAGGAATGGAATTGGATGTACTCTTAAGGTCTTAATGGTAGTACTAGTAGGTAGCTAGATGGTGAAACTTGGTTAATATGGCACTGCCACATGAAGTGGAACAAAGACGGTGTCATGTGTTTAGTTGAATTTATTGGAGCATGACCATAAGGAGGCTAAGGAGCCGAGTAGTTAGGCAATGCCTTATTGATGTTGTCCTAAATGGTTGGAAAATTTTTCTTAGTTGAGTTTCTATTTAGATTCACATGAATATTTTGAAAGGCTTGGCTTTGTGCAGTGATGGTCATTTCAAAATAATGTTCTAACCTGATGCATTCTATTATTCTTATTCATGGATTTGGCAGCCTGTAGTACTATCAGATAGTCGAATGTAATGGGATGAACTCCACTAGCATTTTTACCTGTTCATTATACAAGATTCTATGATTGAATCTATACATTAGGGTTGTACAAATGGTGGCGGTTAGCAGTTATTGTCTCTAGCCGCTAACTGTAATGCCTTAGGCGGTTAGCAATTTTGAGTAACCATTGGTTAGCGGTTATTGATCCCTAAACCTCACCACGGTATCTGCCTGTCAGGTATGTCCCTTTTGGTCCTATTTTAGTGTTTTGGGCATCATTTTTGGGTGTGTTTAAACAGTTTTGGGCCTGTTTTAGTGTTTTGGTATGAAACCCTATACCAAAACGAATATTATATATATATATATATATATAGGGAAAAAAATGCAAAATCAGTCCATGTGGTTTACCTGATTTGCAATTAACTTATTGTGGTATCAAAATGAACTCAAAGGTCTCTGAAGTATATCAAAAAAACAATTTAGTTCCTATAGTCAAATTTTGTTCACTGACTTAACAGGTTCTGATAGCGTGAAACGTCAAAGCCAATAAAATTGTGATACATGCCCTAGTTAAATCAGTGTCACACTAATGGAATATGTTAAATTAGTGGACGAAATTTGACTGAATGGACTAAATTGTTTTTTTATCATACCTCAAGGACCTTAGAGTTCATTTTGATACCACATGGAGCTAATTGTAAATTAAGTAAACTACAAGGACTAATTTTGCATTTTTTCCTATATATATGTGCTATACGGTTATTAACCGCCTCTGCTTATCCTACCATTGCCAACTGCACTGCCTTAGGCAGTTGGTAGTTATTAATGATTAATAACCGCCTCTTGTCTTTACAGTCCTACTATACATGATATGAAAACTGCTTGTTCTTGTTATTGCTTTTATATTTAGTTACTGCTACTATGATTGCCATCATGATCAACATCAAAATTCAACTTGTAACTTTAAAGTGATGAAGAATATCAATGTCATATTGACTTGAATTTTCCTGATATCAATGTAGGGGTTTGATGTGCATACATCGGATGAAGATTGTTCATCGTGATATAAAGAGTGCAAACTGCCTTGTGAACAAGCATTGGACTGTTAAGATCTGTGATTTCGGGCTCTCGAGAATCATGACAGAATCACCCATGAGAGACTCTTCGTCTGCAGGAACTCCGGAATGGATGGCTCCTGAACTTATTCGAAATGAGCCCTTCACCGAAAAATGTGATGTTTTTAGCCTGGGGGTTGTAATGTGGGAGCTCTGCACGCTAAGTAGGCCATGGGAAGGGATACCACCAGAGAGGGTATATGCTTGACATATATGTCTAGTGATTCATTTCTTTGTTGTACTTTCATTCATGTTTTGACTGCACTGAATCGTTTACTGATATTTTTCTGTAATTATTAAAGCATGGACCTCTTTTTCTCTGCCCTTCAGGTTGTTTATTCTGTTGCTAATGAGGGTTCCCGGCTGGAGATTCCTGAAGGTCCTCTGGGCAGGCTAATTTCAGGTACTATAGTAATAGCAAAAACACTAAAAAAAATACCCAAAAAAAGTTAAAACCTTTGATTTAGCTTCACTCATTTTCTACTCCTCACAAGCTCATGTTCTTGTTTCTGTTGGCAGATTGTTGGGCAGAACCGCATGAACGGCCAAACTGTGAGGAAATACTTTCCCGCTTGCTCGACTGCGAGTACTCACTCTGCTGATGCACCCTGTTTGTTTGTGTATAGAAAAAAAAAAAATTACAAAAAAAAAAAAAAAACAAAAAGGAAAACCAAAAACATGGTAGAGGTGTTACATTGTGTTCCCGGCTTAATTTGTAAACTCTTAATGATTTTTCCAGTCACTGTGATAACATGAGATGGTTCATTTTCCATTTTTGACTGGCTCATACTCGTCCCTTTTTTGTGCAATCAAACCATACCAAGATCAGATTCTGGTCTTCTAATGAATTGATTGATCTCTCCAACAGTTGCAAATTACACATTCTTTGTAGACTGCCCTCAAAAATTGGCAAGAGAAAAAAGAAGCAGCAGCTTTTAAGACAACAAAAACGTGATTTGAAACTCATATATATATATATATATATATGCTTTCATGATTCACCCTGAACAATTTGGTTTCTTCTGAACTGGGTACTTCTCTCGATTAACAAGCATGGACCATTTACTTATTTCAATCCGGGATCAGACGCCTATTCAATGCGTCTTCGAAGCGACTGGTGGAGTCCACCCTCATCTCTGTACTCATGTCATTCTCCGGCGCCGGATAGTAGTCCTCTCTCAGCTGCACATCTCTCAGGTTAGGTATTCTCAGCATGAAATTCATGAAATGCTCATGAGCCGTGCCATGTATAAAAAGCTTCCTCAGAGTCCCACATTCTGCAAGCAAACCAGCCGCCGGAAGTGACAAACTCCTCTGATTAACATCCCGGTCTTGCGGTGGCCAATAGTCGAGCTCCTCCAGAAGACTCAAATCCCCAATTCCATTCAGGAAAAACCTCTCCCACAGGCTCAGATCCATTTGCCCCGACGGAGCGGTCAGTGCAAAACCTATTGTATCACCACAATCCAACTGCATCTTCGACAGCCGAGGATACTGTGCCAGTGTGCTCAACCCCAAGGCAGGCTCGGACGGCTTGGGCCTTTCTCTGCAATCTCCTTCAACCCGTATCTGAATCTCCTCCAAGTTAGGACAGTCCTCAAGACCCGCCATTGGCAAAGGAGACAGAAGGTCGCCAACAGCAATCCAAAGAGAGAGATATCTCAGCCGCTCCCAGCTCTTGTACCACAACCCATTCCCGTTACTTCCCCTATACGAACAACCTGCTTCCTCCGAGTACTTGCATCTCTTCTTCTTGTTGCTCACCCCCTCGAATTCACTCCCACCAAACAAGTCCATCACATGAGCTGCATTCTGGAACTCGCCCAATTTGAAATCACAAACACCTGCCTCAGCATCCTTCTCCCCATCTTCTTCCACGCTCTCCCACACGCAATCAATATGAAGCCGCTCGATCCGATCGCAAACCGGCTCCAGTGCTCTCAAAGACGCCGCGGCATCGAGATTGATACAATCAGAAATCCCAACCTCCACCAAGCTCCTCCTCAGTAAGGAAGCCAATGTCCTCACTCCCTTCCCAGTGATCCTCTTGCACCCAACCACCTCAAATTTCTTCAATTTCCAACACCCCCTCGCGATCGCTATCAACCCCATGTCGTCCAAGTCCGCCGAGTTCTTTATCGACAGCGACTCCAGCCCTTCGCACAACGCGACCCCATCCAACTGCGATCCAATCGGCGTGCACACGCTGTGAAAGTGCCCCAGCTTCAGCACCTTGAGCTTCCCACATCTGGACCCAAGCTCTTCCAACGCTAACCCACTATCCCTCACGTTCTTACAAACATCGAGCACCAGTTCCTCTATGAGAGGCAGCCCCGAGAAGAGCTCCACCAGCGTCGCGCGGCTAATCCTCGCGTCCTCCGAACTATACCCCTCCTCGTTGGGGTCCCCACGGGTGGTCGCCAACGACGCCGTGTCGGCCAGGTGGAGAAGCGTGAGCTTGGGGCAGCTCCTCGCTATTGACAGCAAGGCGTCGTCGCCGACGAACCCAATGTACCTGGGATCGAACACACAGGCTATGAGGAGGTGCCTGAGGTTTGGGCAAGCGGCGACCACCTGTTGGATCTCGTGGGATTTGAAGCCCTCTGTGAAGGACTTGGTCAGGAGGTTGAGCTTCGTAAGCGAGGCCGCGGTGGCCGGATAGGCTTGCAGAACCGGAGGGAGATCCTCGGTCCAGTAGTAGAATTCCGATAGGTCCAGTGACGTCAGCGAGGGGCAATGCTCAAAGACCGGAGAGAAGTCGGATCCGGGAAGGATTTGCGGCCGTTGGTGCCAGCGCACAAGCTTGACGTGGCGCAATCCCGGCCATTGAGGGGACAGGACTTCTAGAACGGAGGGCGATCTGGAATAGACGGTGAGGGAGGTGACCAGCGGGAAAACGTGCCGCAGGTGGCGAGCTAGGAGCTTGGGATCGTAGGAGAGAGAGGAGGAGGAGGAGAGCAGCGCGTGGCCCCAGGGGGAGAGCAGGGAGAGGTCGAGGCGCGTGACGGAGCGGAAACAGTGAGGGATCAAGACGAGGTCGCGCGCGTTGCCTCGGAGAGTGAGGGAGGTGCGCGTGGCCTTCTCGAGCTGGAGGAACTTGTGGCATACGAGGGAGAGGGAGTTGCGCGTACGGGTGTCGGAGAGTAAGGCGAAGATGTTGGTGAGAATAGCGTCCGGCAGGTCGTTGATGGTGGCGGCCATGGTGGCGTGGCGGGGGAGAGAGTAGTTGGATTTTGTTTTGTTGGGTTATTTGGATTTTTAGTGAAGCAGACGGCGATAATAATGGTAGAGCGATAAGGGGGGGTGTGGGGGTGGGTTTTGTCGGGGTGTGGAGGAGACCCACGTGAATACGATGTATTAGGATTTGGGATTTGGGGGAAAATGGGTGAGGATGGGGGAGGGGGTTGACAAATTCACATGGGCCAGGGTCACTCCTTTGTTGAATGTTGATACTCCCAACCAGCTTTATTTACAAACCAATTTCACTCTCTCTCTTTGATCCAAACAACCCTTTTGGCGTGTTTCCCTATACAGCCTATACTATTAAATCATATCTATTTATTTTCCTTTGCGTTTTGAGCTCTTCTCGATTTCATCTTTTTTTCTTCTTTTTCTATATATATATATATATATATTCGGAAAATGCCAATCGTTACAACAGTTTCCGAACATGTGGATCTACACGTCTGCTGCAAAACAAAAGAATTTAAGCAAAGGAGCTTGCCGGCAAAACAAAAGCAATTAAACAAAGGAGATTGTTGGATTTGCAAACCAAGTCTCACTCTAATGTTTAAGTCAGTATTTTGGGAGAAAAAGTTTGAGTTGAAATAGGACCGTTAGACTCAATTCTTCTAGATAGCGTAGAGTTTGCCTTGGACCCAATTGTATTTCCTACTCCAATTCAACTTGGAGTAAAAGTTTAATCTAGATTCTTCAAGATAATGTCTGGTTCCGAAATATTAGGGATTGAGACCTAATAGCATCATTCCTAGGTACACGGAATAGACATTTTGTGTATCTTTCGTGTTCAAGATGACTGTCTGGTTGTCTCGGGATACGCTTGTCCCAGAACTTTGCATGTAACATATGAATCTTCTTGGTCTAGGACTTGCCAATTTGTCACATTTTTCCGATGATGTATCTATGCGGTAGTGGACCTCTTTGTATCCGGGCTTTGAATCGGTAGATTTCTGTGGTTTATTCCTGGCACCAATCATGTTTGGAAAAACAAACTGTAAAAGAGTATGAAGTTGATATTTTTCATTTGAGACGAACACCTAATCTCCAATTTCACTACTTATTATTCACTCATTTTATTACACCATACGCAATGGCTAACATGACATAAGTTGAATAATATATAAACTAAATTTTTTTTATTTCCATTCGTCTTATTCATCACCTGTGTATGGTGATATAATTAAAAATGGGTTCAAAAATTAGAGACGTACATCATCAAAAAATGATGTATAGTGTTAAAAACAAGCCTACCCCTTATCGCCCTCCCTCCCTCCCTCCTTCCTTGTAACCACCACTTTCATGTCCACCACCCACATCCCACCTTTTTCCTTCCTCTAAAGACTTGAGATCTTCATTCACGGTTGTGGTAATTAAAGAAGCTGTGAAACAGAGAGAGAGAGGATGATAGCCTCATAGGAGTTTGGAGTGGGTGCGAGAAGCAGATGTTGATTTTATTATTATTATGGATGAAGACTGAAGTGATTGAGTTGGGCGTGGCTTCTTCTTTAGATAAGGATCAATTTTATTTGATGTGACGGGTTTTTTAGATAAAAAGGAGAGGAGATGAGAGAAAGTAAAACTAGAGGCCAGGCAACGCCCTTTTTTTTTTTTTAGATATCTACTATCTACACAAGAGGGATAAGTAAATAATATTGAAATTCAACGTTATTTCACAAACACGCAACTATATATATATCCCTCTTTTATATATATATATATATATATATATATCATAGTTTGGTTTTTTTTTTTAATCAACAAACATATTTTAAGATGCCTATTTTACACTAGTTGACTTGACATGAGTTGAATGACCCCTTAAAAAAAAAATCATTTTATCTTTATTCAATTCATGTCATGTCAACTATAACGCTCTTAAAATTAATTAACTAATAAGTAACTTGGAACACATATTTTTTTGTAAATCTCTTCGGAACTTATTTACTACAAAAATAAGTTCATGATTAGAATGAATTAGTGGGATCCCATGATTAATTAGAGGGCTAAATAGTGGAAGAAAAACATCATTTACATCATTAGATAGCCATACAACTAAATCGCATCCCATATCATATCTTAACGAAAAAGACAATAATGAGTATCTGTTAAGTGCCAAAATATATATATTTTAGCCTTTAATTTATATTTGTTAATTCTTTAGTTTTGCTAGTTTGTGCTATTTTATTTCTTTTTTGTATTTTCTTTGTTTTATAGGTTTTTGGAAGAAAATAAAGCATGAAGGTATCAGGTTTAAAGGACAAAATTGAAAAAAAGCTAGAAAATTTGAAGCAAGCAAAAGCATTCTGGTAGTGCGATCGATAGCAGGGGACCTGCGATCAAGCGCACTTCTAGAGAGGTCCAAACGAGTGAGCAAGGCGTGCGCTCGTGCACACAAGAGAAGACTCGATCGCATCTGCCATCGAACGCAGAAGATACACGATCGATCGCATCTGTGCGATCGAGTGCACACGGGCAGCGATTGAGCGCATCCGTGCGCTGGAGAATTCTAAGCTGTGGCTAGACTTATATTGCTTTCCATATTAGGGTTTTTCTAGTCTTAGTTGCACTAGGACTAAACCCTACGATTTTACTAGGGTTTCTAGGATTTCTAGAGTATTTCTAAGCCTATAAATAGACCTCTAAGCCTCTTAAAAAGAGGATCCTTCAATACACAATATTGGGGAGAGGAATTGGAGGCTACTTCTATGAGCCGTTTTTGGTTCTTTCTTTTGATTTTCTTTTCAAGCTTTATTTTAATTATGCGTAACTAACTCTTTAGTAGGGTTAGATTGAAGCTCTAATTATGTTTATTTAATATTTCAATATTGGCGCCTTTGTGATAATCATATTTTGATGCTTAACTTGATTAATTCCTATTTTATTGAATTCCTCATATGTGTGTGATTGGCCATTATATGCATGTGGTATGGATTAGTTAATTAAATCAATTTGGATTATTGAGTCTTGGGTTTAATAGAGTAACAAAAGATTTCCTCATGGGTTCTTGGGTTAATCAACATGAAAAATCGGGAGTATACACCTATGCCCTAGGTTCAGTGTGTTTGTCGATTTTCATAGATTTATGGTTTCTTAAAAAACAACTTAGTATACACCCATGCTAAATCCTTTAAGAAAGAAAAGAGTTAGAGTATACACCCATGCCTAATTCGTTGCTTAGGAAAATCTATAGCTTGAGCAGTATACACCCATTCCTTTAGGTTGGCAAACATTAGGTATTTATAATATAATTAAAGCATTGTCATATTGTTATATTATTTGAGCATGATTAGTGGTAGATATCAAAGCCCTGTCTTTTATTCATCTTTACTTCTTTTAAATATATCAATATCAATTTTGTGACAACTTTGATATTTTAATTATTTCGAAACAAAATCAACAATCTCTGTAGAAACGATCTTGTATTTGCTGCATTATACTAACGATTGATGTTGTGCACTTGCGAGTAAAACATACTAATTATTATCCATTAATTTAGGTAGTATTTGGCACAACAAGTTTTTGGCGCCATTGCCGGAGATTGTTTGGATTTTTTTTTTTTTTTTTTAGTTTTTTTTTTTAATTTTTTAATTTTTTTTTTTTAGTTTTTCCGCAATTCCTGTTCCACCTTAGGAGGTGCGCTCGAGTGCCCATTCCAGGGCGATCGAGCGCACCAGTGCGATTGATCACACATCTGGAAAGTAGCACACAAACTATTATAATTACAGATTTGATGTTTTTTTTTTCTTTTCCTTTCATGCAGGGTCAATTGAGTAAGTTTTATTTTAAATTTTGTTTTTATTTTTATTTTTCCTTTTACTTTTAATTTTAACTTCTTCTTTTTTTAAAAAATTTTTGATTTCACACATGTGGAGAGGCATTCTGACGCTCCATGGACCATGTTCATTTTGCCATGACCCTTATCACCATGTTAGCGAATGTTCTTCAATAAGACAAATTTCTAACAAATCTTTTGGGCATATGAATACATTGTTCTCTAGACCAGGGAACGATAACTATTATGATTCCTATAACTCGTCATGGAGCCAATAGTCCAATCTCTCATGGCAAGCTCAAGCTCAAGCTCTTGGAATTCATGCTCTACAATTTCATGGACTGCAACATCAATCATATTCGCAGTTCTATGATCATGCATATTCCTCTTAATCAGCTCCACAACAACAATATTAGGCTGAACCACCTGTTCTTGAGGTTTCTGAAGAGTTGTCAGATAAGATCAAAGTATTGACTGAGACTACACAGCAAGCAGTTAAGGAGATTAAGAACTCTCGCTTGCAATCAATTGCAAGGACGTAGGCCCACCTCAAACAAACAACATATTTTCTCGAAGCGGAAGAGCCCCAAAGTCAGTTGGTGATCAATCCCAATGGACACTACATGAAGGAATGTAGTATTTGCTATCATGAAGAGGAGCCATTTCCCATCAACTGATCTCAACAATATCATGAAGAACCACCTCTTCCTGAGATTTCTGAAAAGTTGTTAGAAGCAAGTTCTACCTTAGAAGAAGCAATGTCAGCTTTTCTTTGCCAAGCAGAGGAAAGTAAGCGATCATTTGAAAGGATGGAGCTCATTTCAAGCAAATATCAGATATCCTCAAAGAAGAAGAGTGTCAAGGTCAGTTGGTGGCCAATCTTAATGGATAATACATGAAGGAAGAGTGCACTAACTATCATGAGCAAGCTGTCACAATAAGGAGTGAAGAAGTGATTGAAAATCAAGTGGATGAGAGGAAGGAGGAGCAAACCGAAGTTCCACAGGAGCTACATCAAGAAAAAGAAGAAAGCACTGAGACCTCTTCAACATTAGCTCTGATTCCTGAAACACCAAGAGGCCATGAGAGAAGTTTGCTATAGCTACCAAATGAGCAAATTGAGGACATCAAGATAGAAAAGCTCCATGAGTTTTCTTCTTATTTTATTCTTGTTCATGATTCCCTTATGGATGAGAAACTGTTTGAGGAAACGCAGAGTGGTCCACCCCGATCTAAAGAAAATTGGAATCCCCCTGCTGTAGGAAAAATTCATTCTCTATGGTGCAAGAAAAAAAAAGATCGGTGCTTCAATTTTAAAGTGCCACAATCTGGCTGAAGACGTTAAACTTAGCGCTCATGGGAGGCACCCCACAGCATATCCTTTTTATTTTCTTTGTTTATTTTATTTTATTTTTATTTTATTTTATTTTTATTTTTGTTTTCCTTTGTTACTTTAGTGTTTTATTTTCCAGGAACAAGTGTGCTTCAATTCAAGTTTGGGGGTGTGCTATGAGCCATGCTATTCCAGACAGTTCGTCCATCTCCCAGGTAAGATCTTTCCATGTTATACACACATTGGGGATAATGTGTAATTAAGTTTGGGGGTATGGAAGACACTTTACACACACTTTGTCCCACTTTATATATATATATATATGCATGTTCATGTTTGTCTTAAAAGTTTGAACACATGATCTAATAATAGAGTTTTTCAGTTTGGTTACTTGTTTTTGATAGTTGAGAATTCACATGTTTAATATGATCTTACACAAGCACATTAACACATAATTTGTGAGGTATGGCATGAAAGTCTGATCTGTGTGTTTCTATGTCTTGGGTGAAACTTGATGATTTATTAGATAGATACTTTGGCATATAAATAAGTGATAAAAAGAAAAAAAAAAAGAAAAAAAAAAAGAAGAAAAAAAAAAAAGATTATTGATAAGCTTTTCACTAAGTAACTGGACATCTTGCCTCATTAAACATTGAGTGTTCACGTCAAAAGGTGAAGAATTTTGATTTGGTTAATGTCATGGTTAGTTTGGTTTCGTAGCCTTTTTGACTCGAGTTAGTGAGTCCTTAGGGGTGTTTTACACCTAATACCCTAAAACTATCTGGTTTGAGAATCATTGACTTAATACTCGCTACATGGGTCAATTAGAAAGCTTAAGGGAACCAAATATTGCACAGCCTAAAAAAAATAAAAAAATAAAAAAATTATGCCATGGATATTCATTCTAATGGAGATTTTAATGGACTTTGCGATATTGAGACTTTGCACATTGGAATTAATTTGAAGCTTTATATTTATGTGCTAGTTCACTTTACACTGTGTCGAACTTGTGATGCCTTACCGTGTATGTTTTAAGTAATTAGACTTGAAAATTCCAATTCATTGTGAAGATGGAGTTTATTTTTTTAAGCTTGCTAATGAATGAAAATCATGGTTTTGAGTGACACTTGAATTTTTGAATAACATAACTTTTGCATAATGTTTGTGGGTAACATTTCTAGAAAATCCTCACGAGACTTCACTCATCCTCTAGGAAATTCCTAGGGGTTTAAAAGGCTTGTTGCATATGCTAAATGCAATCGTACATCCCACGAAAAATGGATTTATCTTTTTTGTTTTCCATTTTGTTTTTAGTTTCGTATTGCTAAGGGACTAGCAATATGTAAGTTTGGGGGTGTCTTAAGTGCCAAAATATTCATATTTTAGCCCTTAACTTATATTTGTTAATTCCTTAGTTTTGTTAGTTTGTGCTATTTTATTTCATTTTTGTATTTTCTTTGTTTTATAGGTTTTTGGAACAAAAGAAAGCATCTTCGGAAGTATTGGGCTTAAAGGACAAAATTGGAAAAAAGCTAGAAGATTTGAAGCAAGCAAAAGTATTCTGGTAGTGCGATCGATCGAGCGCACTTCCAAAGAGGTCCAAACGAAGGAGCAAGGCATTGGCTCCTGCGCACAAGAGAAGACTCGATCACATATACGATCGAGCGCAGAAGATACACGATCGATCGCATACGTGCGATCGAGTGCACACGGGATGCGATCGAGCGCACCCGTGCGCTAGAGAATTCTAGAAGCTACGACCAAACTTATATTGCTTTCCATATTAGGGTTTTTCTAGTCCTAGCGCACCCTACCATTTTACTAAGGTTTCTAGGATTTCTAGAGTATTTCTAAGCCTATAAATAGACCCCTAAGCCTCTTAGAAAGAGGATCCTTCAATACACAATCTTAGGGAGAGGAATTGGAGGTTATTTCTAGGAGCGGTTTTGAGTTCTTTCTTTTCCTTTTCTTTTTAAGTTTTATTTTAATTATGTGTAACTAACTCTTTAGTAGGGCTAGATTAAAGTCTTAATTATATTTATTTAATATTTGAATATTGGCGGTTTTGTGATAATCATATTGTGATGCTTAACTTGATTAATTCCTATTTTATTAAATTCCTCATATGTGTGTGATTGACTATTATATGCATGTGGTATGTATTAGTTAATTAAATCAATTTGGATAATCGAGTCCTAGGTTTAATAGAGTAACAAAAGAATTCCTCATGGGTTCTTTGGTTAATCAATATAGAAAACCAGGAGTATATACCCATGCCCTAGGTTCCGTGTGTTTGTCGATTTTCCTAGATTTATTCTTTCTTAAAGAACAACTTAGTATACATCCATGCTAAATCCTTTAAGAAATAAAAGAGTTAGAGTATACACCCATGCCTAATTCGTTACTTAGGAAAATCTATAGCTTAAGGAGTATAGACCCATGCTCTTAGGTTGGCAAACATTAGGTATTTATAATATAATTAAAGCATTGTCATATTGTTATATTATTTGAGCATGATTAGTGGTAGATATCAAAGCCCTACCTTTTATTTATCTTTACTTCTTTTAAATATATCAATATTAATTTTGTGACAACTTTGATATTTTAATTAATTCGAAACAAAATCAACAATCTCCTTGGGAACAATATCATATTTGTCGCACTATACTATCGTTTGATCTTGTGCAGTTGCGAGTAAAACGTACTAATTATTATCTATTAATTTAAGTAGTATTTGGCACAACAGTATCTCGCTCGAGGACCGGCCACCAAGTTAGATATCAATATTACAATCTAAGTATAAGAGTCATAAAGTCATTAAATATAAGAGATACTAGATCCTTGAATGAACTCGGGGCAACAAAACAATTGATAATATCCCCACAAAAAGTCTCGAACGAATCATGTAGAGAGTAAAAATGATCGTGCCTGACAACTTTGGGTCAAACTCCTGAAAAAGCAACTTGACAAAGTTCTCTAATGACGTCTTCCTGCCTGGTCCCCAGATTCCACCATTTAGGGTATAACCCATTGTAAAACAAAAGTGTTTTACAAACGGAAAAGATAAAGTGTAGGTCCATGACTTAATGAGTTAGCACACAGGATGTGACATCCCACATCGCCTGGGTATGGAGATGATGATGTACTTAAATGTATACTACATCCTTAATGACAACAACGTGTTTTAAAGCCATGATAGTCATGATCCTATCAGAACTTCACAGTTAAGCGTGCTTTTATGGGTGACCTCCTGAGAAGTCTGGTTTGGGGGAGCCAAAAGCGAACAATATTGTGTGTCATTGAGGTGGGGTGTTACAAATGGTATCAGAGCCATTGCCCAGCCTGAGATGGGGGGAGCGTGCACAAGCCCATGAAGATTACTAGCGGGCACTCGTTGGGATGGACGCCAAGAATGGGCTAATCCCATGAGTGTCGCCAGCGGGGATGCTGGGTCTTAAGAGGGGGTGACTGTGATGTCCCGCATTGCCTGGGTATGGAGATGAAGATGTGCTTAAATGTATACTACACCCTTAATGACAACAACGTGTTTTAAAGCCGTGATGATCATGATTCTACCAAAACTCCGCAGTTAAGCGTGTTTCTGCTTGAGTAGTACCAGGATTGGTGACTTCTTGGGAAGTATGGTTTGGAGGAGCCAAAAGCGAACAATATTGTGTATCATTGAGGTAGGATGTTACACAAGAAAACATGTTATTATGTAGTAAACTCAGCAAGTTTGTAAAAGATTAATAAATTTTAAGCAGCATTATGCAATAGGGCTCTTATTAGAATAACAAGGAAGAAAAATCACGTTGATGCGTATAATAATAATATGTAATATCACATGTGAATAAGTCACAACTATTCCCTATATGGTCTACTGGTACCCTTTACACTCTAATGATAAGGTTTGTGCATCCTCGAAGGACATCTAGTACAACACTAGTTTTCCGGTGAGGTACAATGGCTAGCCGCTACTAGTGTTCGACTAAGTCCAACCCCAGGTGATCCACACCACTAGTGATACCTTTGGGTGTGGCTGTCATTCGTGAGTAATTCTATGTGGCCTACTTGTATCATACTAAGAATGATGTGTCTATTAAAATCACCATTGAGCTTGTGATTGATCATTATTGAATTTTGATCAAAGGATGATTTTAATAGCTACATCATTCTTAGTAGGATACAAGTAGGACACAAGTAGACCATCTAAAATTACTCGTCATTCGTGGATGGTTGTGTTGGTCACTTTGGCTAATGGATCCAAGGCAACTTAAAACTAATCTAAATATTGACCATACAGTTAAGCCAATACATTGACATGCATAGGATCCATATCCTTCACACATATTTCCCGTGGTAGCTATGTCATATGATACAGTTAATCATTGCCTTTTACATGCATATGCTTATAAAACTCACACGATGCATCAATCATTTTTTCAAACACTCCATTTACACAAAGATAGAGTTCACAATATTTATGCAAAATATTTCATGCAAGTATAATGATGTACGTTTAATAATAAAATCGACATACCGTAAAGGTTGATAAAAAGTTTCTACTTAATTTTTACTCACCTTGGTCATAAGGATCGTCATGGTATACATCCTCAAACTCTCCAAGACCGTCGGCTTGGGAAACGTTCTACTATTAGCTAGTCACATGTCTAGGACTTGAACCCATCTAAAAATATAAAAATTTGGATTTCTAGACATTCGGTCAGCCTAACTGTTCAATTGTTATTGGGATCATTTGAACATTTTGACCGTTCGATCGTTCCTCGCAATGTTTGAATGCTATAACTATTCGATTAGTGCTCGGATCATTTGAATGTTCTATTGGATAGAAACTTTAAATCTCCAAATATTTCTTACCTTTAACCTATCTAGCATGTTGTAAGGCCTAAACATACTTTCTAACACCGCTCTAAGTAGAAAGTAGACTTCATGACAAAAACCTATCACCAAGTTCAAACCTTTTTACCAAATATCCAACATTCTTTGTTTTGTAGGCCTTGCACGTTTAATTAACTGGATAGTTTGATGCCTTCCTTCCGGAGTTGTCCTTATTAATTCCTCAGAAGAAATAAAGAAAATGTCAGCCTCAGAATTGATCAACCTTGTTCTTCCTCGTGAACGTTTAGGTGCCATAGACAGAAAAACCAAACAACCAAAAAAAGATGGTCAAAGGTTTTGGCCTAAAATTTGCAAAGCGAGATCTTACACACATACACACACAAAGCTTAAAGAAAAATAAAAGAAGAGGAAAAAAAAAAAAAAAAAAACAAATCCTTCTTTAATCATTGATCCAAATCAGGAATACTACAACATGTCCCCAAACAATCATAACCCCAATTCGGCAAAAGCCTACAACATTTAAGCTGATAATTGTTGAGGAAGGTTAGTCCTTATTCATTATTTTGATTGGAGAATCTACGACACGTGCCATGTCATCAGTTAAATGATGTGCCAGTAAAAATCAACATTTATTTATTTTTTAAAATTTATAAAAATTGGTTCAATAATTGATTTTCATTGCTATATCATTATGGCAATGGTATAACTGTCTACTAAATAATATAGTACAAATATTTATAAAGGGTGGGCTCTGGGTAGTAAAGAACAATAATAAACAAAAACTTTTGAAAAAGAAAAAGAAAAAGAAAAAAAAGATGCATATACATGTAACACTTGCATAGGATGTCAAATTTTATTCAATTTATAAAATAAGAAGATAGAAAACTTTTGAAAGAGTATATGTATATAGCATCAAGCTAGCTAGCCTCTCTCGTATGAAGTATTTTGTTAGTCACACGAAAATAAAAAAATTTTGAATTTACTTTACCTGTAAATTGTTCATCTTGTACCATTTGAATTGGGTGAAGATTCTCAAAGGCTTACTTTATTTGTATTATTTATTTAATTTTAAGTTGTGGAATCACGGAAATGCATTGGGGGAGAGAAATAATAATAATAATAATGTGGTTAATTAAATTTTATGGTGGATCATAAGTAAGAGATAAATGATTTGTGGGGCTCACGTATCTCTATGTTTCTTTTCTTTTCAAACCTCAGCGCGATTATTGTTCCCTAACTTCTTGCTCTTTTATTTTTTATTTTTTATTTATTTTAATTTTAATTTTATAGTAACGAGTTTTAGGATCAGCATTAATTTATTAAGATTTTTTTTTCCCCTAAATTAGGCCCCTCAATTCTTCTGAAAGCTCATTTGTTTTTTTTTTTTTTTCAAAATAGGGCCCAATGCACTGCAGCTGGCCCCTCCATATTAAAAAAAAATAAATAAAAAAAAAAATTTAGTGTATGTTTCTTTTGGGCCTTTGGCGGCTACATGGTCTGATATTATTTATTAAAAAAATTTTGTTTTCCCCCTTTCTCAAATCTCAATTTCACGCATCTTCCTCTTCTCCCTCTCTCTGGCTCTCCCCCTCACTGCCCTCAATGACTCAGTCTCTCTAATATATCAATTTGAGCACATATTTATAAACTTTTATAGATATTTTTTTGTGATGCATATATTGTGTGAATTACAAAATTTTCAGTGTGAAAAAAAATTTTAGGACGCAAAAAAAAATTTTTAGGACGCGAAATTTTTTTTTTACGGCCCTACATTCTCAAACGTCTGGCTCTGCCACTGTTCTTAGAGCATCACATTGGATCCTTTATTTTTTTTTTTTTAAAAAAAAAAAAAAAATTGAAAATTAATCTTACTTATAAAAAAAAATAAAATTGAAGAACCATTTTTTAAAGGAAAAATTTCACGTAATTCCTTGATCAATTGTCGCTGCCTCCGCAATTTCCTCCAAAAATTTCAAAAACTCTTCATTTAGTGTATCTATTTTTTAATTTTTCTTCAATTTCACCCATATGTTAATGGTTTGGTGTCCAAATTTTTAAAATACTTTTTTTTTTTTTAGAAAAAAAAAGAAAAAAATTGCAAGGATTTAGGAGTTGGCCAAAATTTAACGGAACTTGCAAAAAGACCCACGCCTGAATCTTTTAAAAAATTTAGTACTGTTTAATAAAAAATATATGGATATTTTGAGAATTTTGACTAAATTAAACGGAAAATCTTAACTGAGGGGCGAAATTGAAAAAAAATGGAAGATGGATATACTAAATTTAGAGTTTTTGAAGTTTAGAAGTATAATTGCAAATGATGCGGCAATTTAAGAGGGTTATTATTTAATATTTATCCCATTTTTATCTTGGAGAATGACTCATTATTTATTTATTTATTTTTATTATTTCTCTATTAGGTAAGAGAGAGAGAGGAAGTTTTTTTTATTAAGTGAAAGAGAGAAAAATAAATAAAATAGGAGATAAAAAAGATCATCTCATTTAAAATGAACGATGGGATGCTTTTTTATATAATAAAAAAAAAGAACGAAGGATGGGAAAAAATAAAAATGAGAATGGATTTAAGATGGGGTTGTAAAAAATAGAAAGAAAATGGTTGTTCAAAGCATATATAAATAATAAATATGATGTGGATGCTCTTAGGTCTTTGATAAGTTCTAGCCGCCGCCATCATGAAACTCGAGAGATCGATAGAGATTCTTCTACAAGTAGATGAGTAATTGCGTGTCACAAGCTCAATGCATGGATATCAGCAGCTTAAAAAAAAAAAAAAAATGCTAAATGCCTAACTTTTTTGCCCAACAAAAGTTTAACTTTTGCCTTATTTTTTTAAAAAATAAAAAATAAAAAATAAAATGAAAAAAATGTCTGAAGTAACTCTATTTATTTTTGGCCTTTCTTTTATTTAATATTTTTTTTAAAATGAAAAATGGTATTTTTCTTCATAATAATGACATTTTCTTAAAAAAAATGACATTATTATGAAAAAAATACTATTTTTCATTTTTTTTAAAATACCAAATAAAAGAAAGACAAAAAATAAATAGGGAAAAGAAAAGGCAAAAGTTAAACTTTTATTGGGCAAAAAAGTTGGGTCCCTATCATCCCTAAAAAAATTTTTTTTTTAAAAAAGGCAAGGATTATTGGATTTTATCAGGAAACAGGCAAAAATATTGCAGTCAATGTCATCATGTTTTTTTTTTTTGTTATTTATTTATCTATTTATTTTTTAAAAGTTTTTCACATAAAAATATATTATAATATATAGATATAGATGCCACGTTACTTAATGCCATTCCACCGCTCAGCCACGATGAATTCGTCAAAATACGACCAGAGTTTCTAGAAGATTAAAACAGCAGTATATATATATAGTCTTTTGTTTTTTAATGTAAAAGAAAGTAGTAGTATTTAGAAGAATAATGGATCATCACGCCTCTTCCTTTATATATATATATGGAGTTAATTAAATATGGAAATAGTAATAGACTAATAGTGGTGAGGAATTTGCATAATTATTGTCAATCCTTCACGAAGAAAAAGTGGTATCCAAGATAACCCCACATTTATACTCTCAACCACTTGCTTCCAACAACTTGCAACTTCTATGCCAAAATTCTCTTCAACACTAAACTTTGTTCAAAGAATCACAATATCATATAAAAGGGAAGCTTTATACTACTAAATATTATTTTTAAACTAAAAGAGTATTATTAGATTTCTTTCGACGGAAAATATTTTTTCCAGCAAAGAAAATAAGTTCGGTTTCTCGTATGTAAAGTCAGAAACTGTTGGTGACCTCCGACAGTGGCTAGAAACGATCGGCCACTTCTGGTGAATACTTGTGGGGGATTCTAGCGACTTCATGCAACAATCGGCTAGAAAATGGCTGATGACTTTTGGTGAACTCCAGTGGTGGATCCCAACAATCTCTAACGGCGGCCGGTGGTGAATCTCGGTGATCTCTAATGACTGCAGAAAATAAACTGAGAGAAAGAGAGTGGAAAACTTGAAAAATGGTTTACGGAAATAAAAGGAAAAACAATTTTGAAGTAACTTTACTTTATATTTTTGAATTACTACTCAATTTGACAAATCTGAAAACTTCAAAACCTCTCAATTTAGTCTCTTGAACTTTTAATTAAAATCAATTTAGATCCCTCTCTTAAATTGAATCGTGAACCTCAAACACAAGCGTCAACACGTGACCTTTTTTACCCCTTTCGTACCCGGTACCCTCACTGTCATGCTCACCCTTACTAACTTAAGAGAAGACCCGCTCGAAGATGCAGTCCTTCTGACCCACGGCTGAAATCTGCTCTTGCTCCTTGACAAATCTAGAAACCGAATGCTTGGTAAATCACCAATAAACTCTGGGATTGACCCGGATAACGCATTGGAACTGAAATTGATCTTCCACAATGTCTGAATGTTAGCATATTCTTGTGGGATATTACCCGAAAATTGATTTCGAAACAATGTTAAAATCCTCAAATACTTCAGACCCCATAAAGCCGGGGATAATACCCCAGCAAGACTAGTGTTCCACAACACAATCCTTTCAACGAATCCAGCTGTAATATTGGCAAGGATCCCCACTCGAAACCCATGAACTTAAGCTATTGTACGGATCATTGGAAATGTTTCCCTTGAATTGAAGCAAAATCCCTTTCTCAGTTAGCGGCGAAACTGTAGCAATTCCAAGAAAGCAAGAAAGAAGGCACAAAAGAGCATGAGAAAGACGGAATTGATATGAGTCTTCTCATGCTCTCAAGGGCTGGTAATTGAAAGAGTCTATCCGTTTGGCATTATCATAGTTGTATCCAACATAGAAAGGATCTCGGTTTTCTTCCTGCTGAATGTTAACAATCTTTTGAGTATGAGAAATAGAGCATCGCGATCATGAGCAAAGAACAGCATATTTCTTTTCGAATGTGTTTGCCAAACTGTTTTGATCGAAAGATTTTTCACAGGTTAAATTTGAGTTTTTTTTTTTTTTTTTTTTTTTTTTTTTAAAGGAGGGTAATTTGGATATTTAAGTTAAATAAGTATGAGGGTATAATGGGTATGGAAGGGATAAAAAATCAAGTGAAGGTCATATGTTGAGCTTCCATTTGAAGTTAACGATTGAATTTAACGGATGAGTTCATCTAAAATACTGAAGCGTCACTTAATAAGTGGTGGACATAAAAGGGGTGGGATTACACCACCTCCTTAGAAGTCACTCTCTAAATCAATACACAATTATACCAAAAAATTAAAAAGAACCACCAACATAATTATAGAGGGCTTAAGACCGCAAGCGCACTGCACGGACTTTCTTGGACAGTGGCGCAGAAACTTCTTACCATTCTCATCATCCCCTGGCATTATTTTTAAAAAACTAAGTCAGCATCATATATATATATATATATATATATATATATATATATATATTTTTAAATAATAACCATTTAGATCACAAGAACACTATAAAAACGTAAGGAAAACAGCTAACATTCTTTATTTCGAAAATTATATATTTTCTTTGAAAAAGAATTATATTATATGTAATATATATAGAGAATAACTTTAATTAGGTCGTAGTGTAAATTAGTGTTGTTTATATTCCAATAGAAAATAAACACATTAACTTGAAACCCCAAAAAATAATATAACCCTTTACGCCAAATATATATATATATATATATATATATATATATATATATATTGCTTGACAATATACACATTGATAAAATCATTGATAAAACTACTGGAGTCACCGTCTTAGTTGGTTTTAGATGCACGGGCATTTAGGACTCGGAGGTGGGTGGTGGATGTTAGGTTAAAACGAATGAAAAAGTAATGAAATTGATTTAAATTAAAAATACTATACTTTCATCATTATTGTATATGATATTTTTACAGAATGTGTCAATTTTTTATTAAAAGCGATAAAACGAAATTTTACATCACATCGGGATAGAAACGACTCTCCATCAAAATCTTCAACTTCAAACTTTTGTTATGAATTATAATTTTGGAAAAAAAAATATGGACTATTCTAATATAAAACTAGGAGTGTTAAAACTAATCATACTTTTTAGATCAAAATGAAAAAAAGAAAGAAAGAAGAAGAAATAAATAAATAAAGAACACAAAGTAGATTGTAGATAAAGTGGACTAGGCTGCCTACTTTACCAAGAGTTCTTTTCCTTTTTGGGTATTGATGTCGTGCCAAGGACAAAGGTCAAAGAGTATGGGCCGCAAGTGCTTAGGAATTATCCTTTTTTTTTTTTAATTTTAATTTTTATTATTATTATTATTATTATTTTATTTAATATATATATTTTTTATAATTCTTAAAATTTAATTAAACAAATAAGCAAGTAAAGAATTGAGCATTTATTTTTGTGGTGATTAAATAAATTAATTTGTTGAATTAATGAATGAAAAAAATAAAAAATAAAAAAGGCAAAGAGATTGTGGATAATGGGCAGCTAAGCCTAAGAATGTGAGATTATGGAGAGGTTTATAGGCTTATCCTGTAGAGGGTGGGATTCTCTTGAGATTAGATTTTTGGTTCTTGTTGGGGCCCAAAAGAAATGCCTTTTGGCGTTGATTGATTTGGAGGGTTCTGGACTTTGAAGGCGTATTTGAATATATTTATGTGGAACAACAAGGACATTCATCATAACAATTGTCCACTAGGATACAGATTGATGTGGGATCCAATAGGATAGGGATTGATGTGGCATCTCTTCCATGTGCCACGTCACGGTCATATACCTGGCAATTTCTTTAGTGGGCCTATAACCCCTTCCTCCAGCCCACTTGGCATAGGTTGGCCCATTAAACTTTATTTTTAATATTTTAATTTTTTATGTCAGTCCAACCCAGTCGGGACTTTCATTGATTTAGCAAGAGAGAAAAAAAAAAAAAAAATGTTAAAGCAATTTTCTGCCTAACTATTTCCGAGCTGCACATTCGAGGTGTGAGTGTACTAGATTTGGAATATGCTTGTGAGGCTTCTTAATGACTGCAAAATAGTAAGAGAAACCCCGATGCCTAGGTTAGTTTCTTGGAGGAAGAACAACTTGATAAACAAAGCTCAATAATCAGATATTAGATTATGAGAGAGTATGAGAGGGGCTTATTTATAGACTAAAGAGTTGGGGTTGGGTTGAACTTAGTCTTCCTTGTTTGAGTTGATTTGGGATTCCTAAGAGTTGTAATTGGATTTTGGCTCTTATTTTCTTGTATACTTGGAATAAGACTCTTTTATTCCAATATAATCCTAATTGGAATATATTTTCTTCCAATTAATTAAAGGGTTAAACCATGATTTTCATTCATTAGCAAGCTTAAAAAAATAAACTCCATCTTCATAATGAATAAGAATTTTAAAGTCTAATTACTTACAAAAGACAGGCTAAGACATCACAAGTTTGAAACAGTGTAAAGTGAACTAACACATAAATATGAAGCTTCTAATTATTTCCAATGTGCACTGCCTCAATATCTAAAATTTCCATTAGAATGAATAACTATGACATAAATTTTTTTTTGTTAGGCTGTGCAATGTTTGGTTCCCTTAAGCTTTCTAATTGACCCATGTAGTGAGTGTTAGGCCAATGACTTCCAAACCAGGTAGTTTTAAGTCATTAAGTGTAAAACACCTCTAATGACTTACTAACTCGAGTAAAAAAGGCTACGAAGCCAATTTAACCATGACATTAACCAAATCAAAATTCTTCACCTTTTGACATGAACACTCAATGATTTGAGGCAAGATGTCCAGTTACTTAGTGAAAAGCTTATCAATGATCATTATTTTATTTTATTTTTTTTCTATTTTTTTTCTATACTCTTTTTCTCTTTATATATATATAAATACGCCAAAATATCTATCAAATAAGTTATCCAGTTTTACTCAAGACATAGAAACAGATACATCCGACTTTCATGTCATACCCAACTTATGTGCTATAATGTGTTTCTGTAAGATCAGATTAAACATGTGAATTTTCAACTGCCCTAAGCAAGTAACCAAATTGAAAAACTCTATCATTAGATCTTGTGTTCAAAATTTTAAGCTCACCAATGAGAATCAAATCATAATTTTTTAAGATCAACAAAAATTTTATGACAACATGAACATGCATATTTTTTTTCTTTTTCAAAAATGGGACAAAGTGTGTGTAAAGTGTCTCTCATATCCTCAAACTTAAATTACACATTGTCCTCAATGTGTGTATAATATAGAAAGATCTTACCCGGGAGATGGACGAAACTGTCTGGAATAGCATACCTCAAAACTTGAATTGAAGCACACTTGTCCCTGTAAAATAAAACACTATAGTAACAAAAGAAAACAAAAACAAAATAAAAATAAAATAAAGATAAAATAAAAAATAAAAAAGAAATAAAAGCAAAAAAACAAAGAAATAAAAAAGATATGCTATGGGGTGCCTCCCATGAGCGCTAAGTTTAACGTCTACAGTCAGACTGTTGCACTTTAAACTTGAAGCACCATTCTTTCCTTCTCTTGGACCAAAGGGAATGGATTTTTTCTATTGCAAGGTGATTCCAAACTTTATAGATCGGGGAGGACCACTTTGAGTTTTGTCCAACAGTTTCTCATCCGGGAGAGAATCATGAACTGGGTAGTACTCAGAGAATTCATCTATCTTGATGTCCTCAATTTCCTCATCACATAACCTCAGCAGACTTCTATCTTGGATTCTTGGTAATTCGGGAATAGGAGCTGATGTTGAAGAAGTCTCAGTGCTCTCTTCCTTTTCCCGATGTAGCTCATCTAAAACTTCAGTTTGCTCATCTTCTTCTTCCACCTTGTTGTTCTCAGGAGTGGAATTCAATAATGCCTTAGCTTGCTCATGTATCATGTTAAGGTCCATATCAAATTCATATTGAACAAAGTGCTCTTCCAATGGATCCTCTAGACTTGACTCACTAAACATCTCAGCTTGCTTGAAGAACTTGTCAAGATCCAGATCAAATTCAAATTGATCAAAACGCTCATTCAATGTATCCTCAAGACTTGGCTCATTAGAAGTCTCAACATACTGATGCGCAAATTATAATTACTCGCAAGTGCACGAATCGTGTGTAGTACAGCTTATGCAAGTGCGAGGTCGATCTACAGAGAATTGTGTTTGTGAAATTTAATTTATATCTAAACTAATCATATTTTAACCTAGTTCATAATTTTGAAAATTTGAAATTGAAAACAAAACAAATAAAATAAATCAAACTATAAAAACACTAAAGTTTTCATAATCCACCTCAACAAATCAAAGCACATACAATTATGTTTGTTCATACATCCGAATTTCAAAAAAATCTCATACATGTTCTTTTGATTTTATAAAATCCTATTGAAAGATTCAATGAATCCATCTCTATTAAAAAACAAAACATATCTGGTTTAGTTCAAAAGATCCAATATATCTATGCTTTGCACAAAAGACATTGGATATCTAAAGTAAACCAAAAGATGAAATGTATCCGTTGCATGAAACACAATGAATATCCAACGTTTTCATGATTTATAATCAACAATCAATCACAATTTTGTCACACAATTGAATTGAAGCGAACATACATTACATTAAACGACAGAATTGTATAGACTAAACATAAAAATATGTAAACAAATCAATGGTGAGGCTTCATCTTTAATCTTAGTTGAAGATTTAGCCTCTCATGACAAAAGAAATCATAAAGAAACTAATTTCCTTCATTAAAATTAAAAACTTACAAAAGAATTCGAGTTTCAAGCTACAAAAACCCAGAAAACATGAAAAACGACCAAGAACGGCGCCCCCGGGCTGTCTCCGTTTGTTTACAATGGAAAAGAATGATATTTATAATCTAATTTTAGGGTTTTAACGTTGCCAGGTCGGCCAACTTGTCTCCTACGGCGCAGGGTGCGAGTGCGCTCAATCGCACTAAAAGTGCGCTCGAGCGCACTTCCAGTCGGAATTAGCCTACTCTTGTGAAACATAACTTTGTAGATCTTTGAGTTAGTTTTCCAATGACACCAAGATCGCTTCAATCCAAGCTATACAACTCTAGATATGACCTTTTTAGTGGGACTCGTCGGGTGCAAATCATCGCTCGATCCAAATTTGCTGCCAATGTTCCATGAAGTGTCTTAAGCCCCAGAATTAATGGAATGAGTTGCAAATTTCACCTTAAAGCCGCATTTTTCTCTTAACAACATGCAAATCACTAAAACACCAAAACTAACCAAAACATCAGAACATAATAAAGTTAAAGGCTTAGCAAATGCAAATTAAGGGGCCTAAATATGCAATATTTGGCGCTCATCAAATACTCCAAAACTTACATTTTGCTAGTCTCTTAGCAAAACAAAATAAAAAACAAAATCAAAGCATGAAACATAAGTCCTCTGTCATGGGAGAGACGATTGCATTTAGCATATGCAACAAGCCTTTTAAACCCCTAGGCATCTCTAGTGGACGAGTGAAGTCTCGTGAGGGTTTAACAGAAATGAAACCCACAAATATTTTTAGCACTATGTCATTGACAAACACAATTTCCACACAAACACATGGTTCTCACATCATGAGTAGGTTTAACAAAGTAAACACCACAATCAAATCATCAAGCCAACCACAAATCATTCAACTCAAAGGTGAAAATTTGAGACAATACAAGCTCCAATAGGTGCAAACTGAGGCTAACACAAAGTTCAGAGGCTTTAATTTTTCTCAAAGTTTGGTGTACCTTAAAATTCATAGGAATTCACACAGATGAAAACACCAAAGACTTAGATCAATACATGCATTATATATATATATATTCTTTTTATTATTATTATTATTATTTTTTAAAATTTTTTTGTGTAGGCTGTGCTAAAAAATTTTTTGCGTAGGCTGTGCAATTTTCGGCTCCCTTAAGCTTTCTAATTGACCTATGTAACGAGTGTTGGGCCAGTGACTCCCAAACTAGATGGTTTTAGGGCACTAGATGTAAAACATCCTTAAGGCTTAATTATTCAAGTCAAAAAGGCTACGAAGCCAAACTAGCTATACAATCAACCAAATTGAATTTCTCATCTTTTTACGTGAACACTCAATGCTTAGTGAGGCATGAGGTCCGGTTACTCAATGAAAAGCTCAAACTGATGATCACACACACACACACACACACACACACACACATATATATATTTTCTATCCTTAATCCAAGGTTTCATCAACACTTCATCCTACAAATCGCAAGGCACACCCTAATCAATTCAAATCTCATACCTCACAGACTTTATGCTAGTGTGCTTGTGATAATCAACTAAGACATGTGAAGTCTCTCTAATCCACCAAATGAGTCAAAGGACTCAGATTTCTAATGACATGCAGTCTTCAAAAAGTTAAACACACTAATGACATGCAAACCACAGTTATGATGTAACTCATGCCCAATCAACAACATAGCACAATTTTTCTTTCTTTTTTATTATTTTTTTTTATTTTTTAATTTTTATTTTAACAAAACAAACAGATAAAAACAAACAAAAAGATAATGTGTTTTTCCATACCCCCAAACTTAAATGACACATTGTCCCCAATGTGGCAAGAGATACAATATCGTGGGATGAGGAAACTCGAGTGTGCAAAGGCCAAGGCGTCCCCCAAACTTGAACACCAAATCACTTGTCAAAATCTAACAGAAATATTTCCTCATAGAAACAAATATCAAAAGATTAATTGCTGATAGAAACAAAAAGAAAACGACACACAAAATAAAATAAAAATATGAAAGAAAGAAAATGTGCAAAAATAAAAATGGGGAAGAAATTTTACAGTGCTTTCCCCGATCATTTGGATGACCGACCAATCCCTTCCACCCTTTCTTCTTAAGAATTTGATATCCCTCTGGAAGGAGGTTTCACCATCTTATGTAGCCAACTTGCTTGCTCCGAAGGATCTTCTTGGGACGATGGTTCCTAGGTTTGCTCACTTGTTTGCAAAGATTCTTGAGAGTCTTGGCATAAAATGGCTCTTGGAGACATTGAATAAGTGAAGCTTGGGGTTCATGGAGTGTCTCAAGAGGGATTGTGACGAAGAAATGAGCTTCAGTACTCACTTCCTTGTCATTGGACAGACTTGGTGTTGGCAAAGGATCAATTTGCTCAACTTGCTCCTCTTTTTCTTTCTCCTCTTAGTGGCTTCCCCATTCTCAATTCGCATCTTGGGAGTGGAGCCCAATAAAGCATCAGCTTGTTCAAGTAACTTGTCAAGGTCTAGGTCACATCCAAATTGAGCAAAGCACTTTCCCAATGGGTCCTCCAGACTTGGCTCATCAACAGTCTCCTCAACAATTTTCTCTCACCCAATTGGGGTGGTGGCTTGGACATGCTCATGATAAAGATGCTGGAATCATCCTCATCAATCATGTAGTGCCTTTCAGCTATCAACAGAATTTGAAGCTCTTCTTCCTCTATTCCGGTGAGTTCAGCAACTAAATGACCAAGCTGTCTTCCAACTTTTCAATTGCTTGAGTGTTGGCTATGGTTGCATTCTTCACTTCATTTATGGCTTGGGAGTTGACCATGGTGGCATTTTTAAGCTCTTGCAAGGTTTGGCCATTAGACTATATGAACGCTTTGAGGGTGTTTTCCAATGATAAATCTTGTGGAGGATAATTGCAGGGTGAAGGGGTAGAGGATTGGTTGTCGAACTGCGGATATTAAGGATGGTGTAGTTCATCAAATTAGGGAGCATAATTTCCCGTAGCATTAGCTTGCCACGAGAAATTAAAATGGTTGCTCCAGTCTAGGGTGTAGCAATTGAAATTTGATTCAAACCCCAAACTGGAGAAGTTGGTGTTCATCTACTCATGTAAAAAATTGGAAAATTATCCCAAGGATGGACAATTACCTGAACTATGATAAGGGTTAGAGCAGTATGAACATGGTCCATGTGGGTGAAAATGGTGAGGATAGTTGGTAGGAGCGAGTATCCTACAACTAGAGGTAGCATTAAAATTACCTAAAGAAAAATTCATGCTTATCCTCACTCTTTAACCAAAACACACTTCCACTTGAAACGTTAACCAAAATTTTTTTGTTTTTTGTTGGTTTTTTGAAAATAAAATAAACAAAAATACCAAAAATTAAAAACAAAAACTCACAAAATGGACCAAACATAAATTTGGCAAAATTCAAGGTGCTGGCTCATTTTGGTGCAGTCTGCGGAGGTACGCTCGAGCGCAGGTGTGAGCTGGTCCAGCAGGTGTGCTGCTGTTGTGCGTGTGTGCTCGAGTGTAAGCGAATTGCGCTCGAGCATATGTTTGCTATGCGCTTGAGCTCAACTAGGGAGGATCGAGCACAGGCGCACTTCGTTTGCTTTCTTGTGCTCGAGTGCGAGTGGTGTGCGATTGAGCGCACTGGCAGGGAGTAGATTCCGTAGAACTGCAGAAAAAAAATGAAAATAGAAACCAAACACTTTTTTATTATTATTTTTTTTATTTTTTTACGTTTGTTATGGTTAGATGAAACAAAACAGAAACAGATAAAAATAAAAATAAACAAAAATTGCAAAAAGAAAATGAAACAAAAATCAACCTAAACTAGTAGAAAAATAAAATCAACTTAAACCAAAATCAATTTTCGTAAAAACAAACAACTCACCGGAAACGACGCCAAAAACTTGATGTGCAAATTATAATTACTCGCAAGTACACGAATCGTGTGTAGTACAGCTTATGCAAGTGCGAGGTCGATCCACAGGGAATTGTGTTTGTGAAATTTAATTTCTATCTAAACTAATCCTATTTTAACCTAGTTCCTAATTTGGGAATTTGAAATTGAAAACAAAAAAAATAAAATAAATCAAAAGATAAAAACACTAAGGTTTTCAGAATCCACCTCAACAAATCAAATCACATATAATTATGTTTGTTCATACATCCGAATTTCAATAAAATCTCATGCATGTTCTTTTGTTTTTATAAAATCCTATTGAAAGATTCAATGAATCCATCTCTATTACGAAAAACAAAACATATCTGGTTTAGTTCAAAAGATCCAATGTATCCATGCTTTGTACAAAAGACATTGGATATCCAAAGTAAACCAAAAGATGAAATGTATCCGTTGGATGAAACACAATGAATACCCAATGTTTTCATGATTTATAATCAACAATCAATCACAATTTTGTCACACAATTGAATTGAAACGAACATACATTACATTAAACGACGGAATTGTACAGACTAAACATAAAAATATGTAAACAAATCAATGGTGAGGCTTCATCTTCAACCTTAGTTGAAGATTTAGCCTCTCATGACAAAAGAAATCATAAAGAAACTAATTTACTTCATTAAAATTAAAAACTTACAAAAGAATTCGAGTTCGAAGCTACAAAAACCTAGAAAACACGAAAAAAGACCAAGAATGGCGCCCCCGACGCATCTCCGTCTTTTTACAATGGAAAAGAATGATATCTATAAGCTAATTTTAGGGTTTCAACATTGCCAGGTTGGCCGAGTGCACTCGATCGCACTCGTGCAACATGTCTCTTGAGGCGCAGGGCGCGAGTGCGCTTGATCGCCCTAAAAGTGCACTCGAGCGCACTTCTATTCGGAATTAGCGTACCCTTGTGAAATATGATTTTGTAGATCTTTGCGTTAGCTTTGCAATGACACTAAGATCGCTTCAATCCAAGCCATACAACTCTAGATTTGACATTTTTAGTGGGACTCATCGGGTGTAAATCATCGCTCGATCCAAATTTGCTGCCAATGCTCCTTGAAGTGTCTTAAGCCCCATAATTAATGGAATAAGTTGCAAATTTCACCTTAAGGCCACATTTTTCTCTTAACAACCTGCAAATCACTAAAACACCAAGACTAACCAAAACATCAGAACATAATAAAGCTAAAGGCTTAGCAAATGTAAATTAAGGGGCACAAATATGCAATATTTGGCGCTTATCACATACTATGGAGATGGCTCTTCTTCATGAAGTTGTGGTGCTTGAATTCTAGGAGCTTGAGCTTGCCATGAGAGATTAGACTGTTGGCTCCATGACGGGTTATAAGAATCAAAATAGCTGTCGTTCCCCGATGTGTTCATATGCCCAAAAAAATAATTAGAAATTTGTCTTATTGATGGACAATTTCTAACATGGTAATAAGGGTCATGGAAAAATGAACATGGCCCATTGGGTGTCAGAATGTTTCCCCACATATACGAAAACAAAAATAAAATAACAAACAGAAGTTAAAATTAAAAGGGAAATAAAACGAAATTAAAAATACTAACTTACGAAAATGCAGACTCGAATGACCCTGCATGAAACAAAAGAAAGAAAAATCAGATCTATAATTAAAACAGTTTCCGTGCTGCTGTCCGGATGTGTGATCGATCGCACTTGCTAGTCCCACTACAAAAAAAAAAAGGTTTAGTAACGCTTGGAATAGAGGCACTTTAATAAAACATCCTCTTATAGGGACGTTTTATTGTGTAAACGACACAAAATAAAATTAGCAATGCCTGCACAGAAAAACATCCCCTTAATTCGGCACATTCTAATAGGGCATGCCTCAATTTAGTTGATTAAGTGCGCCTGGTTGGCAAGCGCCCTTAATTCGGGATGCCTGCTATCTAGGCGCTCTTAGTTAGGGGCGCCTGAAAATTAGGGGTGCCTGCTAGCTAGGCGCCCCTAATTAAGTGCGCCTGGCTGGCAAGCGCCCAGGCGCCCTTAATTCGGGGTGCTTGCCATCTAAATGCCCTTAATTAAGTGTGATTGGCTGGGAAGCGCCCGTAATTAAGGACGCCTGGCTGGCAAGCACCCTTAATTCGAGGACGCCTACTATCCAGGCGCCCTTAATTAGGGGCGTCTAACCAGCTAGGCGCCCTTAATTAAGTGCGCCTGGTTGGCAAGTGCCCCTAATTAAGGGCGCTTGGCTGGCAAGCGCCCTTAATTCGAGACGCCTGCTATCCAAGCGCTCTTAATTTACGGGCGTTCTTAATTAAGTGTACCTGGCTGGAAAGCACCGCTAATTAAGGGTGCCTGGCTGGCAAGCGCCGTTAATTAGGGGAGGGGCGCTTGCCAGCCAGGTGCACTTAAATAAGCGAGCCTGGATAGCAGGCGCACCAAAATTATTTTTGTTAGTGCGCGAGCTTAATTTTCCCTAGGAAAATTAAGCTCGCCTATGATTCCTTAGCTTTCGCCTAATACTTTCCCCTTCAATATTTTCCCTCTCCCCGTACAATATCTTTAATTCAAATAAATCTTATGAAATTTTTCGTTAATTCTAGCCCAACGCCCACGCACTCACCACCGAATCCCTACCTATGAACAAGTCGCACATACGTGATGGCCAGTTGATCCTGTCCGACTAAACAACCTTGACTGACAGAATGTTGGTTTTTGGTAACGAAATGATAGTTTAATTTGATGGGGTCGTAATGTAAAGTTGGTAGTTGATGGGGGTATATGGTAATCGAGTGGTCGTAGTTCATTGGGGGGAAATAATAATTGCCCCTAAAATTTACAATTTTTTTTTTTAAAAAAATATGGGTTGGTTGCCGGTTAGTAGCCACCCCTGGGAGGGGTTGGCCAAGGAGCCACCCCGGTGGCTCGCCGCCACCCCCGACCCATTAGGGTGGCGAGCGGCCACCACTAGGCACCCTGGGGTGGCTTGCGTGCCACTCCGCAGGTGGGGTGGCCGTCGGGACGCTCCCAGATTTGGCTGGGGGTGGCTTGTGAACCACCCTTACGCCATGGGGGTGGCTGTGCACCACCCTCAGACCCCAGACAAATCAACGATCTCCCGAAGAACACCCCCACCTAAGGGGTGGCACGCGGGCCACCCCTTGGTGGCTAGGGGTGGCCACACGCCACCCCCGACCATTTCTTGGGGTTCGTTGGCCACCCCATCCCTCGCCGTCATTTCTCTAGCTTTAGCTTACCCTGGAATGCCACTTGGAAACGTTTGGAATGACATATTTTCTTTATTGTGTTCCTATCTTGCATCATTCACTGAGCATTTTTCAGCCTTAATTGATCATCCTAATGAAACAAATTTAATACCTTGATCTATCATTTCTCATTAAAATTTAGTATACTAGTAATGTAGAATTCCATATGAATGTTTAATACCTTCTTTGATGCCATCCTAATTTTATACAAATTTAATGCCATCTGAATCTGACATATTACTCCTCACATCCTGAGCTTACTTTAACTATGTGAAGATTATAATAGTAATTCAGCAACAGTCTAATTAAACAAACCTAAGTCTTATTCATTATAACTTGTAGACCTTTTATAATGTAGTCACGCTATGGACAAGAGTTGGGTGACAAAGTTTAGGGGTTTAGTTGGGTATATGAACGGAGCCAAATCATTTGTAGAATTTGCAGTTAGAGAGTATACAAATAAGGAGTACATAATCTGCTTATGTAAGAAGTGTAAATTCAACAAGAGCCTTAGTCCAGAGTTGGTTTACACACATTTAACAGGTGGAATAGGTATTATGCCTGGTTACTCCGAATGGGTGTTCCATGGAGAAAGGATGTGTGATCTTGTTACTCAAAGAGAACCAACAGTTAAAGGATCTTCTTCAACCCCTGTACCTGACGAGTCGAGAACTATGAATGCCATGCTCCTTGATGTTTTCGGCTTACACCCGTCAATAACAGACGAATTTACTGGTCACATGGAAGCTCAACCTAATGTTGTAGATTCAGTGCAGGACGCAGTTGATGATGAGAGTGCGAGAAAATACTACAACTTGCGTATGGAATCAGAAAAGCCACTACATGACAAAACCAAACATAGCAAGCTAGGTGCTATTGTACATCTATACAATTTGAAGTGTATGGGTGGAATTAGTAATATTATATTCACATTGTTGCTTGAGTTCATCAATCAGTTGCTCCCGAGGGATGGTGAAGCCTTGCCAAAAAATACATATGAGGCCAAAAAGTTTTTGAGGGACATGGGGTTTGGATATGAGAAGATTCTAGCTTTCGAAATAATTGTATGTTATTTTGGAAGGATCTTGAGCATTTAAATTTGTATACAAAATGCGGATTATCAAAGTGGAAGGACGATATTAGAGATGGGTAGTCTCGACCATCTAAAAGACGAGCCATTACGGTGTTGCGATGGTTTCCACTGATACCACACTTGCAGAGGTTGTTTATCTCGCAGTATACCGCTGCCTCTATGAGATGGCACGCTGATGGCGCACAAAAGATGGGAGTGTTGAGGCATCCGGCAGACGGTGAAGCATGTAAGTCATTCGTTGAGAAACACCCAGAATTTGCATCGGATTCACGCAATGTAAGGCTTGGACTAACATCAAATGGATTTAATCCATTCGGTAACATGAGCTCAACCCACAGCACTTGGCCTGTCATGGTAATTCCATACAACTTGCCACCTTGGTTGTGCATGAAACATCCGAATTTCATTTTATCCTTGATTATTCTAGGCCCAAGTTCACCTGGAATGACAATAGATGTATACTGATAACCCCTGAAATCAGAACTACTGGAATTATGGAATGTAGGGGTAAGCACATTTGATGTATCAATGAAGAAGTCCTTTGTGTTGCGATCGGCATTGATGTGGACAATAAATGACTTCTCTGCCTATGCAGATATGTCAGGATATAGTAGAAAGGGAAAAAAAACATGTCCAATTTGTAAGGGTTCAACACGATCTAAATGGTTAACACATGGGAAGAAATGTTGTTATATGGGGCATAGGCGATATTTGCCCATTGATCATAGGTGGCGAATGAACAAAAGAGCTTTTGACAGTACACAAGAATTGGATGGTCTGCCTGTTGTGCCAAATGGCGAGGACATCCTAAGGCAATCAGACGTATTATTTGAATGTGAGGATCATGACGCATGTAGAGAGAAAAGACAAAAGACCGCGCAAGATATAGATGGTACAAATGTTGATGTTGGGTGGAAGAAGAAAAGTATTTTCTTCACTTTGCCCTATTGGAAAGATAATTTGTTACGACACAATCTTGATGTGATGCACATAGAAAAAAATGTCATGGACAATATACTTGGCACATTGCTTGACATTATAGGGAAGACAAAGGACAACCATGAAGCCCGTAAGGATTTGCAAAAAATAGGGTTGAGAGAAAAACTTCATCTATTCACCGACAACAATGGGAAATTATATTTGCCCGCCGCTTGCCACACAATGTTCAATGTGGAAAAAACTAATTTCTTGAAAGTGATTAGAGATGTACGAGTGCTGAATGGATATGCATCGAATGTCTCTCGATGTTCAAACTTAAGGAACGTACCATAGTGGGTTTGAAGAGTCATGATAGCTGATAAGTGCCAAATATTGCATATTTAGACCCCTTTATTTACATTAGTTAATCTTTTAGCTGTGTCGTTATTTAATATTTTGTGTTAGTTTTGTGTTTTTAGTGTTTTGTAGGTCATTGAAGAAAAACTGCAGCTTTAAATGGAAAAATGTGAAGTTTGGAAGAAAGCATACTTTGAGAAAACCTAGATTGTGTGGTTAAGTCTAACCAAATCTAAGGAAAGGTTAAATCAGATTAAAGTTCAGATTGGATAAGATTTCGGATCGGATTCAAATTCAGATTCTGCACACTTCTTAGTATTTTGACCATAACTCTCTACTCAAATATCGGATTGAAGTGATTCAAACGGCATTGAAAAGCTAGCTCAAAATACTACAATTTGTTGTGAAATAGAATTTTCATAATTCGGACGGTTTCTATGTCAAAATCGCCCCGCAATTAAGAGACACAAATTTGGACGAATCCTATTCCGATTTCAGACTTCTATTTTGACTGGGAGACAGACTGCCGAATTATCTAGGTTTACTTGGGCTTCTAGGATTTTCCTAAGCCTATAAATAGACTTCTTTGCATTCAAGAAAAGATACACAATCCCAGAGAGCAAAATTCTTTTGTTTAATTTTTCTTTAGGTTTAGGTTTAGGTTTAGATTTTATTTTTATGTGGAGCTAAATTCCCAACTAAGGTTGGGGATGAAGCCTCACCGATGAAGAACAACATCACTTTTATGTAAGTTTTTATTATTATGATTTTATTGGGTTTTTTATTTCAATTGTTTTACTTTTAATCAATTGTATGGATTGATTCTTGGATATCTCTTGTGATTCAAGGATACATGTGATGATTTGAGATAATTTCATATGATTGATTGCTTAGCTTTTAACTCATAAAAATTGGATATTCCTTGTGATTTGTTCTACGGATACATCTGGTGTTTCAATTGAATTTGGATTCCTTTTGTGATTTGGTCAATGAATGGATACATGAGATGGTTTTGATTAATTCTTTGAAGCATAGTAAAACATATATATGATTTAATTTGTGAGAACTTCGGATTAATATTGATGAACATAAAGTATGTTGTTATGATTTGGTGAGTGTGAATTTCCAAACCTTAGTACCTTTATCCTTAGATTTACTTATTTTATTTAGTTTATGTTTATCCTTTAATTTTCAAAACTCAAAAAATCAAAACCCTTTTGGAACTAGATTAGGATTTAATTAGTTTAGATATAAATTGCTCTTTCAAAAATACAATTCTCTGTGGGATCGACCTCGCACTTGCAATCCATAAAACTACAATCGATTCGTGCACTTGCGAGTTAAATAAATTTGCACAACAATAGCCATATACTCATGCAACAAATTAAGCCTATTGGATTGCGCGGATCCTTGACAGACAAGGTTGTCAGGCCTCTGATAGAGATGTCGATATTCTTTCGAGGCATATGTTCGAAAACATTGTCAGAATCAGACCTAAACCGGCTCGAAAATGATATCATCATAATTTTGTGTAAGCTGGAACAAATATTTTCACCAGAATTTTTTACCAGCATGGTTTATGTTGTTGTGCATTTAGTTCGAGAATGCCGACTTGGTGGACCGGTAGCACTTCGATGGATGTATCCGTCTGAGAGGTATTCAAATATATAATATTATATATTTTTCTATATATGTATAATGAATTATTTCCATGAGCAAGGTGATTAAATGTATGTAGGAGTCTTGGAAGTTTAAAAAATGACGTGCGCAACAAATCTGCACCTGAAGAGTCTATTGCAGAAGGTTACGTAGCGAGAGAACTGGCGTCATCTGTTTCAATGTATTTAAATAATGCACCAACAGTACACAATAGGCCACAAAGAAACCCTGATGAGGCTAAAGGGGCAGTAACACAAGTTAACCTTGACAACCGCACTTTGGCACAAGTTCATCGATATATTCTGTTTAACTCGGACGAATTCCATCAATTGCGGATGTGAGTTGTATTCTTAGCACATGTTACTTCATTTATTACCGTTATTGGTGAATCATAAAACATTTATTTCTAATATATATATATATATATATAGAAGACACTTGGATACAACATAAGGAGTAATTTTGTGATTGGTATCGTGAATACGTAAGATGCAAGACATGTATTCCAAATAATAAGTTAACTTAAAAGTTTCAATAACATATTAAATATTTTTATTATTAATACTAAATCGCAGGTTAATCGAATGGATGCAACATGTCGCACTGAACTGGGGTTGAAGCTTGTATGCCATTTTAAAGGGCCTATTCAAAATGCTCTAGAATATAACCGCTATGTAGTTAATGGTTCATTGTTTCGCACTTTGACCCACGATGAAGGTAAAAAGACTTAAAACAGTGGCGCGTGTGTGCCAACCATTGATGGCTATACATATTATGGGAAGTTGACTAGAATAATCGAGGTAGAGTACTACGACACCACTAGATATGTGTTGTTCAAGTGTGATTAGGCGGACATAAGAAGGGGTATGGGCTACAAGGAGGACCAATATGGGTTCACGCTTGTGAATTTTAAAAACCTGATACACACAGGAGAGCAAATTACTAATGATCCGTATGTGTTATCTTCACAAGTGTCACAAGTATTTTACGTCGCTGATGAAAGGCACCCAGATTGGTCTTGCGTTATAAGGACTAAACCTCAAAATGTGTACGACATTGGTGAGGGCGAAGGCAATGATGATTCATGTGCCAACTACCATGAGAGTGAGCTGCTAAACCTGAATATTACTCATGATCCGAACGGTGTCGTTGAATGTTGCCGAAACGACCTACCGCCAACTGAACTACCCATACCCTCCAAACGACCTACCTCCAAATGACATGGGTTTGCATTTTTTTTTAAATTATTATAATTGTTTAAAATTACAATATATATATATATATATATATATTTGAATGTGATATCACCTTCCTTATTTATCTTGTAGGTGAAAAACATGTCAAGAAAAAGAGCATGGTCAAAGTTACCAGTATGAGATCAGATTCCAGCAATAATACTGCCATCACAACAATCAACTTCGTACGCCGACGATGATACATAGGGCCTGCAGGCCAGACTATACTGACCTATACCACCTCATGATCAGGTTCATGATGATGGTGAATGGGCTAGTGATCAACATGTACATACGAACATAAAAAGGTTAATCGATCCACAATTCAATCCGTTCGATGGTGATGATGAGAATAGGCCTCACTCCATACATGGGTGGGATCATGAGTGCAATGCCACACAGGAGCCGGATGGGCAAGATCATGATACATATGACACACAGGAGCTTGATGATCCTCTGTTAGCCCATAATGAGGTCCGAACAGTAGGAATGTATATGTTTCGTATTTATTTATGTTATAAAATCTTCTAATGATGTCATTCATATGTTATATACATTATATATAATCTTATACGTGATTCATGTGTTACACAAATATAGATGAAGAAGGAAAATTTCATGTGCGGATTCTAAATGATCTGCTTAATATGTGGAGTATCCCAAAGGGGGAGAGGATTGTCATTGAGTTCAATAGTGTGGGTCAGCCTGTAGGTATTAGCGGTCAAAAATTATGTAGGTGCGCTAGATGTTATGTATGTGGGCATAGGTGCACTTACTTTGAAGCAGGTTCCAAATGATAGAAAGGAAGAAATTTGGAACATGTTGATGGTATTTCTTTGATGTAATTATGTATGTGGTCATAGGTGCACTTACTTTGAAGCAGGTTCCAAATGATAGAAAGGAAGAAATTTGGAACATGTTGATGGTATGTCTTTGATGTAATTTATTGTTGTTTTGTGTTGTTTTTTATTTATTTTCTGCATGTTTCTACCTGTTGCGTCCCTGCTTGTTGTAGATAAAATTCTATGTATCACCCATCTACGAATGGATGATATTAAACAGTGTGCATTCATGGACTTCGGAAAAAAGTTGAGAAATTACAAGCATGTGGTGAAGAAATCTCTTAAACTCAAAGACGACGATACGAAGGAAAGCGTTCTATAGTCGACGCAACACTTTGGACAAGTCAACCCAGTGGAATTGGAAAGCGCCATCAGCATATGGATGACTTAGAAGAATAAGGTATGTCATGTTCGAGCCACTTACCATATTGATGCAATCGTATGAAGACTAACAATCATAATGTAATTTATGTAGGATATGGCTAAAAAGAACAAGGAAATACGAGATAAGTACAATATGCCACACTCGATTGGTTCGAGGAGCTTTGCCTATATTGCACACGAGATTGTATGTTATTTTCAACATATATAATTGTATTAGTATATATATCAGCAACACTAATAAATTTTATGTTTATTTATTATTATTTTTTTTAAGAGGAAAAAAGAGAAAACACCTACGAGGGCGGTCGTTTACGATATAACCCATACGAGAAAGGATGGCAGTTTCCTCAATGCAGACATTGAGGACAAAGTTGTATGTGATTAACTTGTATATTTAAATTGTATATGCCTGTGTTTATTTTTTCAAAAACACTATAATATGGTAAGTCTTTATGAGTCGATTAGTTGGTGCATAACACTTTTCCATATTCTATATAAATATAGGAGAAGATGAGAGCTTTGAGTTCACAGGACACTTCAGTAAGCTTAAGCTTGACACATGGATCAATAAATTGGGCAACTGATGACACTTATGCCAAGGTCATGAGGAATGCAGAATACACTGGCCGTTTACGAGGAATGGGACCTAAGCATCTACCAGTCAAAGGCAGCACACATGCAAATAAATCATCGGCCTCAGCTACACAAGTCCCTGCACTACTTGAGCGTATAAATGAACAAGAGCAACAGATTTCCAAACAAAATGAACAGATTGTCGTGTTAACATCTGCCTATGTCGACGTCTAGAAATTTATGGAAAATTATTTTGCGAGCCAAAGAACGAGCAATGTAAACATGTGTACTCCACATGACACTGAGTGTCCTGGTGTTGTGAGAGCAAGATCATTAGTTGCTAATCGACCTAGTAATTAGTTAACCTTTACATTATATTAGTTATATTTACATTTTCATGATTAAAAATGTTACTTAAGTACATATATATGATTACATAATATACATTTGCATCTATTTATATATAGGTGAGAATGGATTGACAAATGAAGATGAGCATGCAGCTGATGCAGAAGGGGACCATCGTGGATCATCACAAAGGATGTGTGTAGATCTTCATATCTTAGTCACTTGTAATATAATCTAATTATATATAGGTTTGCACTTTCAAAATAGTTGGATATAGGTTTGATTTAATATTTTTTTTTTTGGGTTTTATCATTTGCAAGTAATCGTTAAGTGACGTACGTATACTTGGCTTGTTAGGTTGGGTACGTATTTGACGCCAAATGCTAAGCGAACTCGTTGATATATTTTATTTCATATGCAATATACAATTTTTGTGAACTCTTTTAAGAGGTGGTACACTTTGTGTTTATGATATCGTTTTGGATATTTTATTTCATATGTATGGTACAATTTTTGTTAACTCTTTAAGATGTGGTACACTTTGTGTTTATGATATCATCATTTTGGATTTAAATGTCTTATGAGATATGAGATTGTATATATGATTAGATATGTATTGTGAGATATATATATATTGTATGAGATTGATGAATGGAGAAAATACGCAATACAATATTGTATTACGTATTGTATATTAGGATAAAATCAAAAATATATATGGATTGCATGGGGGAAATATTTTCTCTATATATTAATTATTGGAGGCGCTTCGTGGTGTGGAAGCGCTCCCATATAGAAATAGGGGCACTTTATACGCAAGCGCCCCCTTTTTAGAATGAGGGCACTTCCTAAGCAAGCGCTGCCAAAAGAAGTGCCGCCATTTGAAAAAGGGGGCGTTTTTCACCATTAAGCCCCCCTTTTAAAAAAGGGGGCGCTTTGTTCCAAACGTCTCATTTTCGAGGCATTTTTTAGTAAAAAAAGTCTCAAACTTAAATTCTAGTCGCCATAAAAACCGACGTGTCCCAAGTGCCCCTAATCAAGCATTGCGAAATCAATAGAGACGTTTTTTGGCCAAAAATGCCCCCAATAACCATGTCCCTAAACCTTTTTTTTTTGTGTGGTGCCTGCTCGATCGCACTGGTGTGCTCGATCGCCCTGGAATGGGCGCTCGTGCGCACCTCCGGAGGCAGAACAGTAACTGCGAAAAAACAAAAAATAGAAAACACAATTAAAACAAAAATAAACTAAGGGAAAAAAAAAATTCCAAACAAAATCAAACAATCTCCGGCAACGGCGTCAAAAACTTGTTGTGCCAAATACTAAATAAATTAATAGATAATAATTCGTATGTTTTAAATCGCAAGTGCGCAAGATGAAAACAGTAGTATAGTGCAGCAAGTACGAGATCGTTCCCACGGAGATTGTTGATTTCGCTTAGAATTAATTAAAATATCAACTTTGCCATGAAATTGATATTGATATATTCAAAAGAAATAAAAAATAAATAAAAGGTAGGGCTTTGATATCCACCACTAATCATGCTAAAATAATATAACAATATGCCAATGCTCTAATCATATTATGAATACCTAATGTTTGTCAACCTAATGGTATGAGTGTCTACTCCTTAAGCTATTGATCTCCCTAGGCAATGAATTAGGCATGTGTGTCTACTCTAATTTTTTTCTTTCCTAAAGGATTTAGCATAGGCATCTACTAAGTTATTGTTTAAGAAAGCATAAATTTATGAAAATCGACAAACACATGAGGCCTAGGTCTTGAGTATCTACTCCTGGTTCCTCATGTTGATTAACCTATGAACTCGGGGTGAGATTCTTTTGTTACTCTATTAAACCCAGGACTCGACCACCCAAATTAATTTAAATAACTAATTCATACCACATGCATATAATGGGCAATCACACACATATGAGGAATTCAATAAAACATGAATTAATCAAGTTAAGCATCACAATATGATTATCACAAAGGCACCAATATTGAAATATTTAAATAAACATAATTAGGGCTTCAATCTAGCCCTACTAAAGAGTTGGTTACATATAATTAAAATAAAACTAAAAGGAAAAGGGAAAGAAAGAACCAAAAACGACTCCTTGAAGTAGCCTCCAATTCCTCTCCCCAAAGTTGTCTTCTTGAAATTGTCTATTCAATTGTGAGGCTTAGAGGTCTATTTATAGGGCTTAGGAGAGTCCCATAAGTCCTAGTAATCCTAATTTAGAGATTTAAGTCATAATCCAATTAGGATAAAGAAAATCTAAGTCCAAATCGGAATAGGATTCGTCCAGAATTGGGTTCCTATATTGCGGGGTGATTTTGGTATAGTGGCAGTCCGAATTAGGCAAATGCTATTTCACAATGATTTATATCATTTTGAGTTGGATTTCCAATGCTGCTTGAATCACCTCAATCAGATATTTGAGCTGAAGGTTAAGGTCAAAATACTGAGATGTGTGCAGAATCCAGATTTGAATCCAATCCGATTTTGACTCAAATTTGAGAAATTTCGATTTAATCATTTCCTTTATTTGATTAAACTTAACCACATCATATTATGATTGGTTAAGCTTAATCATATCTTCTTGGTCTTCCCAATTTTCCCTTTAAGTTTGGAACTTTTTCGGAAACATTTTCTTTTCTTCCAAAAACCTATAAAACAAATAAAATACAAAAATGAAATAAAATAGCACAAACTAACAAAACTAAGGAATTAACAAATATAAGTTAAGGGTTAAAATATGAATATTTTGGTACTTATCACTAATTCGTTACTTAGGAAGACCTATAGCTTAAGGAGTATACACCCATGCCTTTAGGTTGGCAAACACTAAGTGATCTTGATATGATTTAAACATTGGCATATTGTTATATTATCTGAGCATAATTAGTGGTAGATATCAAAGCCCTACCCTTTTATCTCTATTGAATCAAAAATCAATCTTTTATCTTGTTTTATTTACAGAATTAATTTTAAGCATAATTTTAGCAATCCTCATGGGAATGATCTCGTACTTGCACCCTCTACTATTATTTTGATCTTGTGCACTTACGAGTTAGAACGTACATTTATTCGTCTATTAATTTAGGTAGATATTTGCACAACACCACTTTGGGGCAGCCAAACCAGAGTGGTGCCAAACCTAGGAAATCACTAAATGAAGATTCAGAGTTACAGAATAGATGATATTCATAACCTTAAGGACGTCTAGACTTAGTAAGAACAACAAGCTTCCTACCTTGTCTCCATCCTGATCATCTTCACGGAGTGCATTTCCTCACCAACCCTTTCGGTAGACTTCTTCCTTCAAGTAACCAACCAAGCAATCTTTGTATGGATGAACGAACATACAACATGCCAATCAAGATCAAAGAAGAGCTTGAAGCTTTTTCACGTCTTCTCTTGAACAAACACTCCTGAGACACTGAGCCCCAAGAGAAACTTTAAGACTGCATAGAGAAAAATCCTCCCAAAAAAGTCTGCAATGAACAATGCATGAAAATCCTTAAATTGGAGAACATTTCCGTCTTCGTGTCCTAACGGGATACTTTCTCGTTATGAGGGGAAGAACAAATTTGTAGATCTGAGAAATCCACGTCCTAACGAGAAAGTAATCCCGTTCTGAAAGGAAGAACAAATGTCCCGTCTTAACACACCTTTTGACGAGAAAACAGTAGGTCCAACATTGGTCCCATTACATGTCCCGTCCTGAAGAGGTTCTTGACGAGAAAACAGTAGCTTCACCTTTACTTCTGTTACATCCCCGTCTTGACGCAACTCGTGATGAGAAAACAGAGACTCTCCATTACATGTTATGTCTTGAAGCAACTCCTGACGAGAAAACAGTAACTCCCTATTACATGTCTCGTCCTGACGCGACTTTTGACTAGAAAATAGGGAGTGACAACAAAAGACCAGTTAGGGTATTTTGGCCATAACATTTTTACCTGAGCTCCAAATGATGCACACTCAACGGCTTTGGAAAATTTTTTCCCTGATCTACAACTTTATCTCTAATGGGCTTTTTCAAAAATAGATGTTTTCTAGGTCAAAAAGGCTTCCAACTTTTTGCGAAAACCAGCCACATCCTAACGGGATTCAGCTTCGTTATGACGGGGAATTGGGCAGTAACTTACTGTTTTCTTGTCACGTGTCCTATTATGATGCTCAAGTGACAGGAATTTCATTCCCAAGAGAGCTAATCACTTCTAAGTGATGCCCAAGAGATGTCTGGGTGCCGGAATATTGTAGAACACTTCTGTAAACACATCCAATGCTTTTCCAAGAGCAATGGGAAGATGAAAAGGGTTACATGCAAAGTTTTTCACATTAAATAAGGCCAATTTCTAAAACCTAACAATGTGTTTAAAGGGTTTTCCACTTCGTAAACAAACTTTGTGTTGTGTTTGTGATTGATGCTTTAATTCCACTATGCATGTTATATGTTTGTTGTGATGCTTAGCCCCATGTTTTGTTTATTTGGCAAATAGAGGTAGAACTCGATCCTAGTAATCTTTAAATTGGTATCAGAGCGGGTTCGTGTAGTTTTTGACTTATGTCTTGAGTGTGTTCATTGACCTCCATGGTATGGAGCCAAATACTTTATCTTCTAATGCCCCTCCCATTTTTAATGGGAATGACTATGCTCATTCGAATGTTCGTATGAGAGCCTAGTTGAAAGGGCTTAATGACAATATATGGATTGCTGTTGAAAAAGGGTTTGATAACTTGGATGGTATTTTGACAAGGAGAGTAAAGAAGATACGATAAAGAGCAACTAGAATAATCGAGAGTTAAGTTGGATCTTCAATTGTGTCTCTAGATGAGTTTCGATGAATCACTCTGTGTAAGACCTCGAAGGAAGCTTGGGATATTCATGAGAAAACCCATGAAGTTTCAAAAGGGGCGAGGAAGGCCAAACTTCAAGTGTTGACATCTCGGTTTGAGATAGTGAACATAAAGGAAGATAAAACCTTTGGTGAATTTCACACTAAATTAAGTGAGATTGTGAACTCTATGCGAGGGCTTGGTGAGAGAATTACTGAAGTTAAGGTGGTGGAAAATTTTTTTTCGATCACTTCCTTCTCGTTTTGATCCTAAGATAACTGTGGTTGGAGAAAGCAAGGATGTTGAACTACTGGATGAAGATGAATTGGTAGGATCTCTAATAACCTGTGAGAGTAGGAGATTCTCTCCAAAAGCAAAGAGCGTTGCTTTGAAAACCTCCAAGAAGGAAAATGAAGTGGTACATGAGGAATCCAGTGATGATGAGTCCTTTAATTCTAAACCAATAGCTATGCTAACCAAGAACTTTCAAGAGTACCTGAAGAACGTTAAAATAACTGGATGAAGATTTTCGGAGTTGCTATCTAAAGGAAAATCTCAGAGGGATTCAAGAGATAATTCATTTAGAGACAAGAGAAAATATTATCCTTAATGCTATGAGTGTCAAGGATTTGGTCACATTAGGGGTGACTATGGAAACCTGAAGAATGCATGGGAAAATGCCATGAATGAATCATTGAGTGATGAATCAGAGTCGAATGAATCTAATGACCAAAAAGGGAAGAAGGTTGTGTACATGGCAATTTCAGCCATCGCTCAAGGTTCCAGTGATCTGCAGATGTTGATGGTGAGTCATATGTGGAAGACTCAGATGATTCAACTAGTTGTTGTGCCAAATACTACCTAAATTAATAGATAATATTTAGTACATTTTAACTCGCAAGTGCACAAGATCAAACGATAGTTGAGTGCAGCAAGTACGAGATCGATCTCATGGAGATTGTTGATTTTATTTAGAATTGATTAAAAATATCAAGTTGTCACTAAATTGATATTACGAAAAAGAAATAAAAAGATATAAAGATAAGTAAAGGTAAAGGTAGGGCTTTGTATCCACCACTAATTATGCTTAGATAATATAACAATATGCCAATAATCCAATCATACTATGAATACTTAATGGTTGCCAACTTAATGGCATGGTTGTATACTCCTTAAGCTATTGATTTCCCTAAGCAATAAGTTAGGCATGGGTGTATACTCTAACTCTTTTCTTTCTCAAAGGATTTAGCATGGGTGTATACTAAGTTGTTTTTTAAGAAAGCATAAATCTATGAAAATCGACAAACACACGGAACCTAGGGCATGAATGTATACTCCCGGTTTTCTATGTTGATTAACCCAAGAATCCAGAGTGGATTTCTTTGGTTACTCTTATTAAACCCAGGACTCGGTCATCCAAATTGATTTAATTAACTAATCCATACCACATGCATATAATGGGCAATCACATACATATGAGGAATTCAAGAAAACATGAATTAATCAAGTTAAGCAACACAATATGTTTATCACAAAGGTGCTAATATTGAAATATTAAATAAACATAATTAGGGCTTCAATCTAGCCCTCCTTAAGAGTTAGTTACACATAATTAAAAAAAAAAAAACTAAAAAAGAAAAGGAAAAGAAAGAACCGAAAGGTAGCCTCCAATTACTATTATCAAGGTTTAGAGGTCTATTTATAGGGCTGTAGAAGCCCTTGTTACACTAGTAAATGCGCTCGATCGCAGGACTGCAATCGATCCTATGTGTGCGGCGCTCGATAGCAGATGCTGCATCGCTGCTTGTCTTCTCTGGTAGTGCACTCGATCGCAGGTTCCCTGCGCTTGATCGCACTGCCAGGGACTCCAATTTTTCCCAATTTCTCTCTTTGAGCCCAAATCTTTCGGATTTACTTCCTTATCTTCCAAAAGCCTACAAAAGCACGAAAAACACATAAAAGAACTAAAATAGCACAAATTAACCATACTTAAGGAATTAACACATATAAGTTTAAGGGCTAAAATATGAATATTTTGGCACTTAACACACCCCCAAACTTACATATTGCTAGACCCTTAGCAATATGAAACTAAAAACAAAATGAAAAAACAAAAAAACAAAAGGATAAATCGATTTTTCGTGGGATGTACGATTGCATTTAGCATATGCAACAAGCTTTTTAAACCCCTAGGAATTTCCTAGAGGACGAGTGAAGTCTCGTAAGGGTTTTCTTGGAATGTTACCCACAAACATTATGCAAGAGTCCATGTTATCCAAAAATTAAGGTATCACTCAAAACCATGATTTTCATTCATTAACAAGCTTAAAAAGATAAACTCCATCTTCACAATGAATTGAACTTTTAAAATTCAATTACTTACAAAAGACATGCTAAGACATCACAAGTTCGAAACAATGTAAAGTGAATTAGCACATAAATATAAAGCTTCAAAGCATTTCCAATGTGCAATGTCTCCATATCTCAGAGTTCACTGAAATCCCTATTAGAATGAACAACAATGGCATATATATATATATTTTTTTTTTCTTTTTTGTCAGGTTGTGCAATGTTTGGTTCCCTTAAGTTTTCTAGTTGATCAATGTAATGAGTGTTAAGTCAATGACTCCTAAACCAGATGGTTTTAGGGCATTAGGTATAGAGACACCCCTAGGACTTACTAACTTGAGTAAAAAAGGCTATGGAACCAAATTAACCATGACTTTAACCAAATCAAAATTCTTCACCTTTTGACATGAACACTCAATGCTTTGAGGCAAGAGGTCCAGTTATTGAAAAGCTTATCAATGATCAATTTTTATTTTATTTTATTTTATATGCCAAAGTATCCATCTAATAAATTATCCAGTTTCACCCAAGACATAGAAACATACACATCAGACTTCATGTCATACCCCACAAATTATGTGCTAATGTGCTTGTGTAGATCAGATCAAACATGTGAATTCTTAACTATCGTAAGCAAGTAATCAAACTTAACAAATTCTATCATCAGATCATGTGTTCAAAATTTTAAACTCACCAATGAAATCAAATCACAATTTTTAAGATCAACCAAAATTTTAAGACAAACATGATTATGCATATATATTTTCACAAATAAACAAACAAAACAAATAACATGAAAATGGGACAAAGTGTCTGTAGAGTGTTTCCATACTCCCAAATTTAAATGACACATTGTCCCCAATGTATCTAAAACAAGGAAGAATTTACCTGGGAGATGGACAACACCGTCTGGAAGAGCATGGCTCATAGCACACCCCCAAACTTGAATCAAAACACACTTGTCCCTACAGAATAAGAAAAACATGAAAACAAGTAAGAAGAACAAAACAACTAAAGATAAACAAAAAGGTTAAGTGAAACACACTAAAACAAAATAAAAAGATAAACTATATATGGGGTGTCTCCCATGAGCACTAAGTTTAACGTCTTCAGCCAGACTGTGGTACTTTAAACTTGAAGCATCAATCTTTCCTTCTCTTGCATCAAAGGGAATGATTCTTTTCTGTTGCAAGATGCTTCTGAGTGTTTGTAGATCGGGGAGGACCACTTTGAGTTTTCTCAAACAGTTTCTCATCCGGTGGGGAATCATGAACTGGAAGAAAGTAGGAAGAAAACTCAGGGAGCTTCTCTATCTTGATGTCCTCAATTTGCTCATGTGGTAGCTCTAACAGACTTCTCTCTTGGCCTCTTGGTGTTTCAGGAATAAGAGCTAATGGTGAAAAAATCTTAGTGCTTTCTTCTCTTCCCTGATGTGGCTTTTGTAGAACTTCGGTTCTCTCCTCCTTCCCCTCTTCCACTTGATTTTCAGCCACCTCTTCACTCCTCAATGTGACAGCTTGCTCATGATAGTAGGTGCACTCTTCCTCCATGCAGTGCTCATTAGGATTGGCCACCAACTGACTTTGGCGCTCTTCTTCTTTTTTTTTTTTTTTAAGTATGTCTGATATTTGCTTGAGGTGAGCCTCCATCCTTTTAAATGATTGCATGCGAGAGTTTTCCATTCTTTCAAGTGATCGACTTCTTTCCTAGGCTTTATAATGAATTTTAGGGAAGCTTCAAATTGACTAGTCCTTATGGGGTGATAGCGCAGATGTGGCTAGCGCTTTTCTCTGGGTCGTTACATATGGTATCAGAGCCATAGCCCAGCCTAAGATGGGGGGAGCGTGCACAAGCCCATGAGGGTCGCCAGCGAGGACGCTGGGTCCTAAGAGGGGGGTGATTGTGACGTCCCACATTGCCTGGGCATGGAAAAGATGAAGTGTTTATATGGAATATACTCTCTCTAAATGGTATGAGGGCTTTTGGGGGTAAACCCAATAATAAAACCGTGCGGGATTGGCCCAAAGTGGACAATAACATACCACTTGGAGCAGGGGTGTTACACAATAGGTGGTCTACGATTTCTCCTAGCAGTTCTTTCTATTTTGGGATCTAAAGGTATAATCTCTCAGTTCAAGGATCTCCGACCAAGCATACACCAAACAAAAAATACTAAAATAAATAAAACTAACAAACACAAAATAATCACAAAATTAAGAAAATCAAAATAGAAAGTAAATGCAAAAATAGAAAACAAAATACTCACAAAATGGACCCAAAAAAAATGGCAAAATTTTTTTACTTAGCTTCTGCCAGTCTGCTGATACTGTCTGCGGAGGTGTGTAGGTGGAGCAGGATCGAGCACAGGCGTGCAATTGTCCGTCAGAGGTGCTGCTTGTACGCTCGAGTGGCAATGGCTTGCGCTCGAGCATGCGTGTGCAGTGTGCTTGAGCGCAAGTGTCGAAGGGTCGAGCGCAGATGCGCTCACCTTGCTGCCTTGTGCTCGAGTGCGCTCGAGTGTGCTGAGGTGCACTCAAGCGTACTACACCTGGTACGTTCGTCCGAGACTGCAAAATCTGAAACCAAAAACAACCCAAACTTTTTTTTTTTATTTATTATTATTATATAATAACATAGAAACAAATAAAATAAAAATAAATTTGCAAAAATTAAAAAAGAAAAAAAAATCTAACTAAACTAGTAGAAATATAAAATCAATTATGACAAAAATTAATTTTCACAAACAAAAAACAATTCCCCAGCAATGGCCAAAAACTTGTTGTGAGTTTTAAATGTACTCGCAAGTGCACGAGTCGTTTGCAATATAGCTTCTGCAAGTGCAAGGTCGAATCCATAGGGAATTGTGTTCGTGTAAATAAATTTCTATCTAAATCAATTTAATTTTAACCTAGTCCCAATTTTGAGTGATTTTTCTTGCAAAAAGATGAATTAAATCGAATGATAAAAACACTAAGGTTTCGTAATTCATTTTTCCAAATCAAAACAACATAGTCTCGTATTTTTCTTATACAACTGACAAACAATAATGCCCTATGTGTTGTTCTATGTTTCTTATATATATATATATATATATTAAAACATTCAATGAATCCAACCATTAAAAAAATCACAACGAATACCCCATTGAAATCAAATTATCCAATGTATCCGTTTGATTTACAAATCACAATGGATATCCAATTTCAATGAAATGATTTGATGTATCCGTTGGATGAAACACATCGAATATCCAACATTTAACACATAACAATCACAACATTCAATTAAAAGAGATTAATCAACTAATTGAATTGGAATAAAACAACACTTTTATTAAGAATCGGAATTGTATGAACAAAATAACGAGAGTGCAATGATATAAATATTAAAGCCTCTCATGATTACAAAAAGCCTAATGAGATGAATTGCTAACATAAAAATTAACAAACATACAAGGAGAAACGAATTCAAAGCTCAAAAAGGACAAAAAGTAAAAAATATGGACTGAACAGCGCCCCTTTGGTCTGTTTACAAAGAAAAGAATGATATAAATACTAAAGAATTAGGCTTCGGCACTGCCAAGTCAGCCTGAGTGCGCTCGATTGCACACTAGGTGCGCTCAAGCGTACTCAGGCGTGCTTTAGGACTCTTGCGGGGCAGCGCTTGGGCGCTACTTGTTTAGGCTTAGGCGGTGCTGCGCTCAAGCATGGGTGCCATGCGCTTGATCCCGACTTCCAGAATTGCACTTTTTCCCGCTTCTTTGCAATTTTCACATTAAGACCACAAGTTTCTCTCAACAGCCTGCAAAACACTAAGACACCAAAACTAACCAAAACATCATAAAATAATATGGCTTAGCAACTATAAATTAAGGAGCCCAAATATGCAATATTCGGCACTCATCACTTTTCGTCTTAACGAGGATTTTCTTCCGTCAAGACAGGAAGGCTAAAATCTGATATTTTGAGCCATTCCCGTCATAACGGGAGTTAATCCTTGTTAAAACACAAAGAGTAAAAAAGTAGATCTAGATACTTGTCATGAGCCCGTCATAACGCATCAGCTGACGGGAAACTAGGGAGTCCAACTTTTATCCCGTTATATGTCCCGTCCTGACGGGGTTGTTGACGAAAAAATAGAGGCTTCAATTTTGCTCTCGTCACTTGTCCCGTTCTGACGAGGTTCTTAAGGAGAAATGCTCTCGCCCCTTGTCCCGTTTTAACAAGGTTCCTGACGAGAAATGCTCTCGTCACTTGTCCCGTTCTGACAAGGTTCCTGACAAGGAACCAATAGCCTCTCGTTACATGTCCCGTTCAGACGCGACTTCTGATAAGGAAATAGAAACTCCCCGTTACATGTCCCATCCTGACGGGGTTCTTGATGGGAAACCAGAGAGCACTCCTTCAGTGCTGTCACGAGCTCGTTTGACGCCCCATCCAACAGGGAAGGTAAAAAACTCTTAACAAACATCAAATCTTCACCCCGACACTTGAGGAAGAATGGGAAAATACAAACATATGTTTTGATCATTAAATAAGGCCAAACTAAACCTAACAATTTTAAACCTTGTACTACTCAAACAATGCATGAGTATGCCTACATACCAAATCGCCATCTTCAGATTATGTACGAAGTATCTTCTTGGGCCTGCTAGCACCAAACGCACAAACTCTTCTCCCAAAATCAAAATAAAAAACAGAGTAATTAGTGCAAGAATTTTACCCGAATTTGGCAGAACATGCTTGGATAGAATTCAAAGAAATATATACAAGAGTTGCAAAAAACAAGGGAACATTTCTGGTGCAGATAAAAGAAATTAATTCTCATTGGGCCATTACCGTGACCCAAGGGAATGTCAAGCTACTGGTGTGACAATGGGCTTTGCCTCATAGGCCCAAAGAAAGCCCCATTTGCCTCACAGGCCCAAGGAATGCCCCACACCTACACAAGCGCCAAGAGGCCTGAACGCCCCACCTTGAGGCCAAAGGCCCACGAAGCAAAGGAGGCGCTAAGGCATATCGAATTAAACAAATCCACCAAGATCATTCGGTTCAAACAAACTACATGTGTCCAACAATAAAGAAAGTCAGAATCTCTCCAAACAAACCCAATCTAAGTCCAACAACTAGATGCGGTCAAAGAATCTTCATATCACATTTCAAAAGGTGGTTACGAGGAAGATCCCAAAAATCAAGTCAAGTAAAAGTTCCACAATGACTCACACACTCTGCTGCATCTATAAAAGGAGCAGCCCACTACAACACCAAACACACAGTGATCCCTCTCTCTCTACTTTTATCTTGATATTATTTTCTCAATCTTTGGAACTTTTAGAGTGAAAGAGAAGGGAGAGAGGAATAGAGAGAAAATGGATCTTATGGGTTTCCACTCAAGAGGTGGTAATCTCTCTACTTAATCTTGTTTCACTTATACTATATTAGCTTTTTAATCTTAGATTTGCATGAGGTTGAGTAGATTTTAATATCTAGGTTGGTTTCCATGAAGTTATTGATGGGTTGATGGTTAGATAGTCTTGATATGTATTACTATGGGTTATTTGAGATATTATGAGTATTTAAGTTTCTGTTTATATGAATGGAAGTAAATTTATATGATTAAATTTAGATCCATGATTGTTTAGAGAATGGATTGAGGTTTTGATTCGCTTAACAAGCATGGATGATTTTGGAGGTTGTGTTTTCTATTAGGTCGGTGTTAATATATATTCATGATTGGACCATTAGTTATGTTTAGAACACGGATTAGATGGATCTAGAGGCATAATGGCATTTCTAGTAAATAATCGATCGTTTAGTTGCTTAGTTGATCGGACGGCCTTGATAAACAAATGATCGATGGTTTGGTAGAAAGACTATTTTGCCCTTAGCTCAAGGTTTATGACGTATTAGCTTAAATCTAGCTCTGATTAGTGATTCTTTCAATGATTTCAAGATTTGGGAGACCTTGGAAGGTTTTGTGGAGGAGCCTTGCAGTTCCAGTGAGTAAACTCACATAGATACCTGTTATTTTTAGATTACTTTATGGCATGACTATTTAATATGATAAACATGCTTATTTGCAACTTATATGAAAAATCTTTTAAAGCTGTGTGAACTCTAAACCTTAAAAGGTGACATCACTAGGGCTCCATGTTACAACCCCATGTCAAATGAGATACTCTCTTAGTATTTTTGAGGACAATTTTGTCATTTTACTTTTTTTTTTTGACAAAAATACCCTCTTAAAACAACTAAATGAATCCTCCATTTTAATTGGGATCTAAGCTCAAGCGGGCCTTTATGCCTTAGCAAAGCCAAGCCCGTTAAATTGGAAAAGGATCCTCTCCATTTCAAAATTAGGGTGCCAATTTTGACATTAAACGGGTTAGAATTATAAACGGATGAAGCAAGCGGCAAGTGGTAATCTCCGCCCTGAACCTCACGCTCGGCGTCATTATATAAAACTCTCAGCTGCTTTTTTGTGTCTCTCTTTCTCACACATGCATCTCACCGCCCTCACGCCGCGCTCGCTGCCCGCTCCGTAAAATTCATAAAACACACGCACTCACCTCCCATGGGCTCCGTGCCACGGCCGTCACACACCGTATTCCCGGGCCGCGAGGACTGTTGGAGCGAGGACGCCACGCACACTCTCATCGAGGCCTGGGGCGACCGTCACCTGGAGCTCAACCGCGGCAATCTCCGTCAGAGGCACTGGCAGCAGGTCGCCGCCGCAGTCAACGCCCGCCACGGCCGCGACGGAGCCAAGTCCCTCCGCTCCGATGTTCAGTGTAAGAACCGCATCGACACGCTCAAAAAGAAGTACAAGATCGAGAAGGCTAGGGTTTCCGAGTCGGGCGGCGACTACGCCAGCGAGTGGCCCTTCTTCGCCTCCCTCGACGCCCTGGTAGGATCCACCTTCTTCAAACCCTCGCCGCTGGCCGCCGGAGCTCACCGAGAAACCCTGCCGGAGGATTCTCCGCCGTGGACGCTCTCCTCGCCGGTGCCGGTGGGTCCCCGAACTAAGAAACGTCCGGCGGCGTCGATGGCAGAGGAGTCGGGCTCGGACAGGTGGAGGTGGAGCGGAGGGAGCAATAGGAAAGGAGGGGAAAGGGAGGTTGGGTACAGGGAATTGGCGCAGGCGATAGAGAGGGTGGGGGAGATATACGAGAGAGTGGAGGGGGCGAAGCAGAGGCAGATGATAGAGTTGGAGAAGCAGAGAATGCAATTCGCAAAGGATTTGGAGTGCCAAAGAATGCAACTCTTGTTGGAAACGCAGGTCCAGTTTCAAAAGATTAAGCGCGCCAGGTGGTCCGGTGAGAGAGAGCTCTTGCATATACTCTCATCTCTCGGTAACTCGGTTCATGTTTTGTAATGGGTGTGAGTTTTTTTGTTTTTGTTTTTGTAGGTGTTATTTTTCAGTCATTAGTTCCAAAATGTGAAAATTCTTGTTACTATTTACTTGTTAATGTTTGGTATTTGTTTTAGGGGAGTGTTTTTTATTCCTTCTGGGGGTTGGCTTCTATTGTTTGTGGAATTTTTGATATTTTACAGCTTTGGGGATTATGGTCCGCTAATGCAGTGTATTAAGAATATTCTTCATGATTTTTGTTTTTGTTTTTTAAATTTTATGAATGCAATATTTGCCCGTTAATAGAATTAGTATTGTGGAAAAGGAGGATATTTTGCAGAACTAGTTAGTTCTCTTAGAAAAGGCTCGCAGCAAGCATTACATGGAATAAAATGTGCATGATCAAATAGTGTAGTTTTGTTTTGTATTTTTTTATTTTTATTATTTTTTTTTTCATTATATGTTTTTGAAGTACTGATGCTTATTTAGACGAAAACGGGATATTTATTACCGACTTGCATTTTGGAATAAAATTGTTGCCTTCATCTTAGAGGGTCATGGAATTGTCATCAATAATACTTCATTCCTTGTGACATGAGCACATTGGAAGTCTGAAGTTGTTGGTACATATTGACTGGACACAGCTTTATCTGTTCTGCGGGTTAGTATCAATTCTTTTTTCATTGTTGACTTTAGTCATTTTATGGATTCTTTCATACCTTTCTTTGTGTGGATCTTTGTCAAATTGCTTTGATTTTATGGTGCATAGACTGGATTTTCTACAATGGTATCTAAAAATGAAACTTTATTTTATTCCAACACAAAGTTGAACCCAAAGTTTAACATGGGCATTTGTTTGTTAGGATGGATGCATTATTTCCTGTTTGAGACACTTGTAGCCATGCTAAAAGAATAGACTATTCATCTCTAATATTCTTTTTTTTCACTTATACTCCTGGTTCCATTACCAATTTGCTGGTGTGACATTATCTTACTCTACCATCCTACCATCATTGGCAGTCACTTGGAAAGATAAGCTTTGCCCTTCTGTTTGCCTTGGCTTTTGCGCCATTTATACTCTAATAGTATTGGAACCCCTAATTTCACATCAACAATACGGCCAACACCCCTGAAACTGTACACTAGCCGGAGTAGCCATTATACATTTCCCTTTAGAACATAATACCACATTTCTTGTGACAAAAGGACTAAATATAGAAAATTTGTCTGGCCGAAGCAGGTTTGCCCCTCCTGTTGAGTTGTGTTGCTAGTAATTTGCTCCAGCATTTCTGCTTTGTCCTCAGGATAAAGAAGTTGTGATTTTGATAAGGAGCATATCAAGTTAGAGTCTTCTGAGATCCTCATGTTGCTCACTTTTAAAATGATTGTGGTTATGAGCAACAAAAGTTAGTTCATGGATAGCAGTGCTGTGGTTTAATTCAACATTCCACAAGTGAAGGTGGTGGTCCCGCATTAGAAGCACAAAGGGAATTGGCTTTTATATTGTATCAGTGGCCCTAGGTCAAGCAAAAGGATACATATAGTGACAATGGGTAGTACGCTGGCATCAAATTCTATTGATAACTTTCCACTACCTGAGTCATGTTTTTTCCCCTCCTCTTCTTTTTCCGATTTAAGAGAAGCATCTTGTTGCACTCACAATCTCTGGGATAGGAAGCCTGGTTGCTGTCACATACTCTGCGGCCAGCACCCCTTTTAAGGTTCTTATGCATACAAGTCAGTGGCGGAGGAAAAAAAAGGGGAAGGGGGTGGAATACTCAGTAGTGAGAGATGGACACTTGATTAGTTACTGACATGAGCATGTATGTCTGCACCTTTTGGTGCATGCTGTTTATAAGCCAGTAAAATTTGTATGTTTGTCAGCATTTTGATTTATTTGTTACTATATCTAATAGCTTTGAGTATCATCAGATGTTATGGACTCATGTTTCTGCTTTTATGTCTGTTGAAATATTGAGTTACCTACCAATGTATTGTGAATATACTTGATCTTTGTCTGATGATGCTGTCATTGGTAAATTTTCTGATGCATGGAAGTATCATTTTGTTTGCTTATTGGGTTCACACCATCCAACATATTGTATTTCTTCTTTTATTATCTAATTGGTGATCGACTCTGGTATTTGTGCCAATGCTAGTGGTGGATTAAGAGATAAAGGAAGTATCTCTTTCCACTTTGTCACAGTCATTCCTCCCTCGTTCGTCCCTGTTCAACCAAATCACCAGGTGTAGTGGACTGCTTCATCCCTACTATTTCCCTTTCCCTCCCTCCATTCCGCCACCGTAGTGTAGAACATCTGTGTGTGCGCCCATTTGTGTGTGTGCATATGCATATGTTGTCTCATATTTTTCTTAATTCTGTTGAAGTTTGTTTCTCTTAGTGTTAGGCTGACGGGTCTCTGTGTAGTGTTTAACATCACTATGAACATCAATGCATATATGGTTACCATCTTCTTGAGATCACAACAAAACAATGGCAATGACTTTTGAGACTTTGACTTTAACAATTTGCGTTTTATTTAGTTTCAGTTTTTTTTTTTTTTTTTGGGGAATAGTAAGTGGTATTTTGTGGTGAAGGTGGTTATCGATAATGACTTCTTTGCAATTCTGAAATATCCCTTTCTAGATAAATTTTCCTTGATCTTGTTCATATTAGGCTTCCAATAAGATTTTATAATATCTTATAATTGTTGAAGAACTTGACACAACATGAATGCTAATGTTACACTGATTTTGAAATTTTTTGTTAACTTATCTTTTTTATTTTGAACTTCGCAGACAATAACTCATACCCAACAATGTGATGCCCCACAAGTATTTGTAGGTCGTTTCAATTGAACATGTCAACATTGACTTAATGTATATTATTAAATGTACCAACTTTAAAATCTTAACCATAAAATGAATATTATCAATTTCATTTGAAATTGAGAGCACTCTATTCTTATAGGACCCTATTATGGGAAATGGATTTGCGCCGTGGTGCTTGGAAGCAAAGAACAGACAAATTTGAAGTAAATTTGTTTCTTTTTGGAACATCATAAAGTCTGAGGACGCCTAATATTTTCAACTAAAAAAATTTTCGTTATGAATTCCTGTTTTATCTTTCATTGCTCTTGTTATGGTCAGACTTCAGAATGTAATGTGTAATTTGCGTTCTTCTACTTTTAGCATTGCATCCTTTACTCATTAACTTGAATCCGAAAAAGGGAAGGAAAAATGTTGAACTTTTGTAATACCTAAGAATATGTAATGGAGTCTAACGACCAGTATTTTGTGAACGGCCTTTTAGCCTTATGACAAATTCTGCACCTTTGCATATATCGAGCAACATCCTTTGAAGATTTGGCCAATATAAATTCTCTTCTACTATGGCTGTGTTTTTTCCCTTCGCAAATGTTCTCTAGGGTGTTACGATCCTAGTGTCCGACATAGGTTAAGAGTATGTTTAAGATTGTATTTGAGAAATAGTTTTTAAGTCAAAAAAACTTTTTTTTTTTTTGGGCAAAAGCTTTATTTTAAGCTTTAACTAAAATTGGATTTTGGCCATTTTTAGAGTAAAAAAGTCAAAAAAGTATTTTTGAAATTTTTTACTAAACATGCCAGTTTTTGTTTGGCACAACTTTTTAAGTACTAAAAGTACTTTTTAAGCCTCTCTAACGCAATCCCAAATAGGTCCCGAGTCTAATATTAACGATGCGTATATATAAGCTATTGGGCACCCTTTCCTTGCAAGTTGGTTTTCATGGGTGAATTTTACCTAAAATTTATATAATTTGGTATGCTATAGCCATCACGTAGAGTATGGGATCGAGCGCAGTTTGTCAAGTATGTGATCGAATGGGTTGCGGCTTTGTAATTAAGTCATGGAAGAGGTGACCTATTTGGGCACCCTTCCCTTTCAAGCCAGTTTTCAAGGGTGAGTTCTACTCAAGATTTGTATTACATGGTCACCTCCATGTTTTCGATGATTGCTTGCCATAGCGAGCAATTCGGCACACAATGCTTCCTTCCCTTGAACAAAGAATAACGCTACACTTACTCCCACTTGATTACACAATTTTTTCACATCCACATGTCACTTTTAAAATCACCATTGAATATGAGATGAATTTTTATTGGATTTTAATTCAACGGTAGTTTTAAAAGCCACTTGCGAGTGTGAAAAAATTGTGTAAAGAAGTGGAAGTAAGGCTTCATTTGGTTTGTGGAATGCGTATTCCATTAGGAAAAGTAATAGATACTATTGTGAATAGAAGAGTGTGGAATGAAATAATCACTTATTCCTATTCTTTAATTTGGTTACAACGTGTCTGTTCTAATTAGAATTGAACCATAATAACAAAAAACACCCACATTATTTATTTCTTTTTTAAAAACTCAAATTAAAACTAAAATAATTAAAAAAACAGAAAAGGTTGAATTTGCAGTGGTTGGCTGGCCACCCACTTGAGTACCTGGGGTTGGTGTGACCACCCCAGAGCACCTTGGGGTGGACCCCTAATGTGCTCTGGGAGTTGTGCGACCACCCCCGGCGGATTTGTGGTTGGCCAAGTGTAACACCCCGTGGAAATCCATTAACTGGTAATTGACTCCATGGTTCGCCTCCTAGCCTTATCCCTCACAGGACAAGACTAATGGATCTTAACCTCTTCTAAACGAAAGAATACAGCAGAAGACTTTAAAGTATAGGAATAGAAAGCAATAACTAAATACAACAATTATAATCACTAGAATAAAGATAAACACCATCACATAAATAGATCCGTCATCAAAATATATATTACAGACCAAAAGATAAATGTCTGGAAATAAGATAACAAGATCAATGCCTAATCTTGAGTAATGCTAACATGATGACAATCTCAATCATTTCCGCTCGTTTAGTTCCTCTATCATCCCACATGAACTTCAGCCATACCGAGTCCATATCTTAAAAAATGACTTGAATCAGGTCTTGAGCAACCACCATGATTCGGTTCGAAGGCATTCTCCTTTACGCTAGTTAAACCGCGCAATTATACTTAATGGAGGGAGAAAGATAAAAGGAGTAAGTCCAAATACTCAGTGAGTAATAATGCACATAATGCCTATGCCACTTAGTAATGAACTCCGTTTGGTAAAGTATGCAACATTTTAGGTATGACAGCTATCCATGAATGCAATATAGATATAGTATATGATATAATCATGAGAATCAGTGATAGTTCAATAGTATGGTGTACCCGAGATATTACCCCTTCTCAGTAGAGTTGATGCTATCCCAAGGCACCTGTAATAGACTGCCGGTGCCCCGACTATTGTACGCTACTGTCCATAAAACTAGCAGCTTGACCAAGTCCGACCTTGGGTGGCTTACGCTACTAATGATGTATGTCGTATAGTGACCGCTCGTTAAGGTTGCCCCGGTCACGAAGGCCCATATAACAACACACACATTTGAGCATAAGGTTAACATGTATAATAAGCCCATGGTCGTTATCCCGTACGTACCGGTGTACCATGTCATACGATACAATTAGTCTTGTCCGTATTTTATATGTATGCTTTTACAAGTCTCATTGTCATTATCTTGTTAAGTAGCACATTTTTACAAATGATATAGTTCATAGTGCAGCAAAGTGTATATCATGAGAGTTATAAATATGCATGTTTGGTACACGAAATAGTCATGCAATGCGGAAAAATAAATGGCGAGCATTATGTGAGTTAGAACTCACTAGGGTTGAACAAATTCTCCGAGTACTTTTCCAAGTGATCCGGGTTCTCCAAACCTGTGGAAAACCTACTACTAGTCCTAAGTCCAACTAAAACGAACCTAAGACTCGAAAACAAGGGTCGTAGGGTGCTCGACCAAAAAGGCATTCCCCTAAATGTCTTTGGCTGAGTGCTCGTTCCTTAGGGGCGAGCGCTCGGCCAGTGAGGTTCAGGTAGAACGTCATTTGGTCCAAATGCTTCTCGAGCCTCCTCGACTGGTCCTAAGGCTACAGAAAGGGTTTCTAACACCTCCTAACCAAAAAAAGTCTCCAGGCAACAAGATTAAGTTTAACGGAAAGGAAAAGCTTATAACGAGATTAAAGCTTAAACTTCTAGATGCTAACGACAAAGCTACTGTAAAACAAGAAGCTAGCATATAACCTAATGAAATAAGCAAGGAAAGGCAGTGGTTACCTCAACACAACAAGCTCTCCAAGAAGACCTCCTTCTTCTCCAAGAATACTCACAAACTTCACAAACTCTCAAAAAAAATCAAACAAGCACGGTTTCTCTAGAGAAACAGGGTCGGAATGGGCTGCAGAGGGCGTGGGAGGGGGGTGTTTATAGGGTAGAAAAGTTGTGAGCTTCGTAGGAGGATTTATGAAAAGCAGTGAGCACTTGTGTACTATAGTATCGAGTGCTCGTGTATTGTTTATCCAGGGTTTTTAAGTTGCAGGTGGCACACGCGGGCAAAAACCAACGGTCAACAAAAAGTCAACGAGCGCTCGACCTGGTCCCTATGAGCGCTCGTGTACTGTAGCCAGGTGAGTGCTTGTGTGGTCCCCTACGTTAGCGTTCGTGTATTGTAGCTCAAAAAGTCCAAAATTCCAAAAGTGCCCCTCTAGCTGTCCCTAGTGATCCAAAGTCCAAATTAACCCTCTAATCAAGTAGTCTAAGCCTTGTTAATTATTTGGGTCCCTACATTCTCCCCTCATAAAAATTTCGTCCTCGAAATTTTAAGATAAAATAGCAAAAGAACAGCACTAAAAAGGGGTGAAGTTTTACCTCTCGTCCTTAATATCATCGATATCATGCTCAGTAGGTTCTTGGGCTATCTCCTCCCTCTTACCAATTGGCACTACTTTGTCCTCAAACAAATGCGGAAAATCACCTCATAAATTGTCTAGAGCATCATACTCGATGTTGCCCACACTGTACTAGTCCTCATCAATCTCGACACCCAAGTCTATCAACTCACAGAATGAGTAGTTCGACATGCAATTTGGATCAACTCGCATTGGTGTCATAACCCTGTAGAGGAAAGCAAACTCTTTCTTAGTCAACTATTCCATTATCCAAAAACAGAAATAGGTATATTGTCCAAGTATAATCTTTTAAGAAAAGAGTCATACAAATCAAGTCTCAAACAAATGCGGATAACTATTCCGCATGTCCTGCTCTGCCTCCTATGATGCTTTAGTACCTTAATGATGGGAACCGTCTTGGTACGTAGTGCTTCCTCCTTTCGGTCCATGATCTTCACCGGCTCCTCAGTGTATATCAGTCCTTCCTGGATCTCCAACGGATCGTATTCCACAACCACGTCGGGGTTAGCAATGTACTTCCTTAACATTGAGACATGAAAAACATCATGCGTCCCTACTAAATCTGGGGGTAAGGCAACTCTGTATGCTAGTCTCCCCATCCTTTGAGGGATCTCAAAAGGTCCAATAAATCCGGGGCTGAGCTTCCCATTCTTTCGAAATCGCATCACTCCCCTCATGGGTGATATCTTCAGGAATACATGATCCCCCACTGCAAACTCCAACTAACGTCTCCGATTATCGGCATAACTATTCTGCCGACTCTAGGCTACACTCATCCTTTGTTTGATGGTAAGAACTTTGTCGCGAGTATCTTGAATCAATTCAGGCCCCAACGTTAGTCTCTCACCGATGTTGTCCCATTATAGGGGCGACTGACGCTTACATCCAAAAAGTGCTTCATAAGGTGGCATTCCAATAGTTGCTTGGTAATTGTTGTTATAGGCAAACTCAATCAAAGGTAGGTACTGAATCCAACTACCCTTGAAGTCTAATACGCAAGCTTGTAACATGTCCTCAAGAATTTGGTTAGTTTGCGTTGATTGACCATCTGTCTGCGGGTGAAAAGCAGTACTAAACTTTTGTTGTGAAAATTTTAATGTACTCGCAAGTGCACGAATTGTTTTGCAGTATAGTGTTGCAAGTGCGAGGTCGATCCCACAGGAAATTGTGTTTTTGAAAACAAAATATATATCTAAACTAATTAAATCCTAACCTAGTTCCAACAAAAAGATTTGATTTTGGGTTTTGCAATAAAAAGAAAACATAAACTAAATAAAATAAAAATAATCAAAAGATAAAGTACTAAGGTTGTGGAATCCATACTCACCAAATCATAGCAACACATCTCATGTTCATCAATATTATCCAAAGTTCTCACAATAAAATCTTAGGTATGTTTTACTTTCGCTTCAAAACGTTAATCAAAACCATCCCATGTATCCATTCTTTAACCCAAATCACAAAAGAAATCCAATTTAATTTAAATCATCAAGTGTATCCGTAAATCACAACAAGATATCCAAATTAAATCAAACATCAGATGTATTTGTAGAACAAATCACAAGGGATATCCAATTTTTTTATGAATAAAAAACCAAGCAATCAATAATGTGAAATTATCCTAAATCATCAAATATATCATTGAATCACAAATGATATCCAAGAATCACTCAACAAATTGATTAGAAGTAAAACAATTGAATATAAAAACTCAATAAAATTGGATAACATTGACTTACATGAATACAATGTTGCTCTTCATTGATGAGGCTTCATCATCAACCTCAGTTGAGAATTGAGTAACTAAACTAAAAGGGAGAAAAGTTGTAAAATTTCGTTCTTGGCAACCTCTCTCTTTTTCTGAAGCTTTTGGGGTCTATTTATAGGGAGCAAACAACCTTAGAAGCCATAGGAATCCCAGAAAAATCGTGCTTCAATCTTCTAGTCAAATTAGGAAGCAATCCTAGTACAAATCGGAATAGGATTTGTCTAGATTTAAGTTCTTTTATTGGGGGACAATTTTGGCATAGTGAACGTCCGAAATAGGCAAATCCTATTTCACAAGAAATTGTATAATTTTGAGTCAGCTTTCCAAAGCCACTAGTTTCACCTTAATCAGATACTTGAACAAAAAGTTATGATCAAAATACTCAGACATGTGCAGAATCTGAAATTTAATCTAATCTGATTTTGACTCCAATTAGAGAAATTCCGATTTAATTATGTCCTTGATTTGGTTCAACTTAACTACATCATATAGGTCTTCTCAAAGTGTGCTTTCTTCCAAAGTAACCTACAAAACACTAAAAACACAGATCTAACACAAAATATTAGATTAAGACACAACTAGAGGATTAACAAATGTAAATTAAGGGGCTCAAATATGCAATATTTGTTACTCATCAAACACCCCCAAACTTACATTTTGCTAGTCTCTTAGCAAAACAAAACGAAAAATAAAATGAAAGCATGAAAGCATGAAACATAAGTCCTCTGTCGTGGGAGAGACGATTACATTTAGCATATGCAACAAGCTCTCTAAACCCCTAGGCATCCCTAGTGGATGAGTGAAGTCTCGTGAGGGTTTAATAGAAATGATACCCACAAATATTTTCAGTGCTATGTTATTGAAAAGAATGAAGTTTCATACAAAGCATGACTCTCATTTATAAGCAAGCTTAAAAAAGATAAACACAACATCACAATCATTAGGGCATCCAAAATCAAATGGTTCATAAATGGACAATTGAGACATCATATGTTCTAATAGGTGCAAAGTGAAATTAGCATGCAATCATGAGGCTTCAATTTAATCTCAAGATAAAGTACCTCAAAATTCGTTGGAATCCCTATCAAATGAAACAACCAAGGCAAGATATGCATTTTTCTTTTTTCCTTTTCACTCTTTTATTATTATTATTATTATTATTATTATTATTATTATTATTATTATTATTATTTATGTAGGCTTTGCAATGCAACTCTCTTAAGCTTTCGAATTGACCTATGTAACGAGTGTTAGGCCAATGACTCCCAAACCAAATGGTTTTAGGACACTAGATGTAAAATATCCCTAAGGGCTTATTAACTCAAGTCAGAAAGGCTACGAAGCCAAGCTAGCCAGATCATCAACCAAACTGAACTTCACACATTTTTACCCAAACACTCAACGCTTAATGAGGCAAGAGGTCCGGTTACTTAGTGAAAAATTCAAAATGATTTTTTTATTTTTTATTTTATTTTTTTTATCTTGCAAGCGAGGGTTATTCATTAATAGGTCATCCACCAAATCTCAAAATAAACATGGTTAAGCTCAAATATCTTACCTCACAGAGTATATGCTAATGTGCACATTATAATTTCAACTCAAAACAAGTGAAGTCTCTTTAGCCCAAAAATAAGTCAAAGGACTCAGATTCCTAATGACATGATGATGTGTTCAAAATGTTAAGGAAGCCCATGAAATGCAAATCATAGTTTCAATTTAACTCAAACTTAACAACAATAAAGCACAATTTTTTTTTTTTTTTGACAAATAAAAACAAACAAACAGATAGAGTGTCTTTCTATACCCCCAAACTTGAATTACACATTGCCCTCAATGTGTAGTTAGAAATACATTACCAGAGGTAAGGAAACATCAAGGTGTAAAACATTAGTTAATTGATTTCCATAGGGCGTTATACCAAGGCCACCCCCAATGACGTTCGGGGGTGGCCACTATTGGGAGCAGAATAAAAATGATCCCCAAGACTTTTTACCATCAAGACAAACATGTTTAGATTTAAGGCAAACATATAAGTTATAATTACTTACATGTAGATCTGGTCTCTCCTAGGCATTGGGGCATAGAAGTATCCATCGATTCTTCCACTAGTGTTGGACTAAGTAGTTGAAGTTTCAACATGCTTGCAAACTTCAAGTATTCATCCATGCTCATCTTGCCTTAGTTGCGTTCTTCGTGTTCTTCATGAACTTGAAGAACATCTTTATGTTCTTCATCATATTCATGAAGAATTTCTTGAAGACTTGAGAGTTGATAAAAAACTTCAAGATTTTCTAACAATTGGGGTGAAGATTGCTCTATAGGATCTTATTTTTGATGACTGAATATGAGTGTGAGTGTGGTCTCATAAAGTTTTCTCAAAAACAAGAGAAAACTAGAAGCAAAAAGTTCGAGAGAATAATCTCCCTAGTGGTCGTGTATTCACCCTTGTGGGAGAGTGAAATTGTGTTTTTGTTTTCACAAAAATCACAAGCTTCTGAATTGTTTCAGATGCCTTTGCTTATTAATTTCTCCTCTATTTATAATACTAGGATCCCATGAGAAGAAGGAGTTTTAAACCATGTGGGACTGGGATTAGAAATCCCAGTCCTTGTAGTACACGGCCAAGAGGGGTCAAAATGACCTCCCTTGCCCCTTGAACTACACGGCCCTGGGGAGAAACTTGCGCCTAGGCTAGGGCTTTTAGGGCCCGCCCACTCCCACTTGGTTTAGCACTTGGGCTTGAGTTTTATCCTCAAGCCCAATGCTCATTTCATTAACTTTAGCTATTTGGAATTAATTCCATAAAGCCCAAAGTTATTTAACAAGCCTAAAGAATTGAAATTATAAGCCTAAGGCTTATTTTAATGACGAGTGCTACATATTCCAAATTTGTTTTCCAAAAGTTGGTTTCCAAATGATTTGTCACCATCTCATGAGATTTATTATTTTGGGAAGTGTGTCACCATCTCATGTGATGGTGACACATCATTTGGGAACGAACTTTTGGGAAATAAATTTGGGATGTGTAGTATTTGTCTATTTTAATTCCTTAGCCCGCAGGAATTAAATTGTGAGCCTAGTGCTCTATTTAATTCCTTAATACAATTTCTCCAAATAATCAACAAAATGAAATAAATCTTTTGGCACATATTTTATTAAAATAAAACATACCTGTTAGGTTTAGGTTTGGCCTAATTCAATGAAAAATCTAGTAATTTATTTGTTGTTTAAAACTTTGGGAAAAAGGAATTGGGTTTACAAGTGTTGGGAAGTGTTTGATGAGTGCCAAATATTGCATATTTGAGACCCTAAATTTTCATATGTTAATTCCTTAGTAATTTATTTGTGTTTTCAGGTTCCTAAGGAAAAATGCAATAAATTCCATTGATTTTGAGCTTAAAGCACACTTTGAGAAGACCTAGATGTTGTGGTTAAGTTTAACGAAATCAAGGAAAGGATTAAATAAGAATTTCTCTAATTGAAGTCAAAATCAGATTGGATTAAATTTCACATTCTGCACATGTCTTAGTATTTTGAACATAATTTTATGATCAAGTATCGGATTGAGGTGAAACTAGTGGCATTGGAAAGAAAACTCAAAATGCAACATATTATTGTGAAATAGGATCAGATGTTTGCTATACCAAACTTGTCCCACAATAAAAGAATGCAAATTTGGACGAATCCTATTCCGATTTGTACTAGGATTCTTGAAAAATCTTGGCGAATCCTATTCCAGTTGGTACTAGTGGGCAGCACCAACAGACTGGCAGTAGTTGAAAAATTTTGCTAAATTTATTTTTGGTCCTTTTTGGGAGTTTTTAAGTTTTATTTTTACTTTTTGGTATTGTTGTTTAATTTTATGCTTCTGTGTTAGTAGTCATTTTTGATTTTATAATACTTATTTTCGTTTATTTTATTTTTAAAAGAATGGTTAATGTTTTATGTGGGATATTTGCATGCTAAAAAGTGAGTGATCATGTATCCTTTTGATTGGGTGCAATATGGTTCAACTTGTGGCGGGGCACATTCTCCAAATGCTTAAAAGAATGAAGGTTTCTTTGATGAAAGTAGCTCTAGAAATCTGCATGCTAAGATCAATGCCTTATCTAACAGAGTAAACCAACTCATAGCAGTTGGATTTGCCCAGCCCATTTTTCTCACACTTACACGCCATATGAATCATGTTCATACTGCTCCAATCCTTATTATCGTATTAGTAATTGTCCATCTTGGGGACAATTTTCTAATTTTTCATATGAGCAAATGAACACTAATTTCTCCAGCCCGGGGTTTGAATCAAATTCCAATTTTTACACCTCGGGATGGAACAATTATTCTAATTTCTCATGGCAAGCTCAGGCTATAGGAAATTATGCTCCCCAATTTTATGAGTTGCAATATCTTGAATATCAACAATTCAATAACCAAGCTTCCCATCCTTCATCTTACAATTATCCTCCTCAAGATTCATCATTGAAAGACACTCAAAGCATTCATATAGTCAAATAACCAGGTAATACAAGAATTGCAAAAATCCATGCAAGAGATCAAAGATGCCAACACTCAAGCTATTGCAGGGTTGGACGAATGGATTGGCCAGAGTGAGAGTGAATATTCAGCTGAACATCAACTTCTCCCAATAACTCAATATTGGGACAATGAGATCATAGAGGATAACAATGAGGAAGAAGAGCATCAAAGTCAGCTAACGGCTAAAGGACACTACATGATTGATGAGGATGATGCTAGCAATTCTTGTGATGAGCATGTTCAAGACACCACCACACTTGGGAATGAGGAAATTGTTGAGGAGATTTTTTATGAGCCAAGTCTGGAGGATACTTTGGAAATGTGATTTGCTCAATTTGAATGTGATATAAACCTTGACATGTGTTGTGACAAATACACACCTAAATTAATAGGCAAATATTCACTACGTTTTACTCGCAAGTGCACAAGATCAAAACGATAGTATAGATAGCAAGTACGAGATCATTCCCACGAGGATTGGTAATTTTTGCTTGAAATTGATTTTCACATTAAAATATTTGAATTGTCACAAATTGAAATATTGAAAAGAAATAATAATGAAAGGGTTAGGGTTTTGACATCCACCACTAATTAGACTATTTAAGACAGCAATATGCCAATGTTCCAATCATACCGGTAATTAGGCATGGTATCTACTCTAATTCTTTTCATCCCTAAAGGATTTAGCATGGTATCTAATAAGTTGTTCTTTAGGAAAGCATAAATCTATGGAAATTGACAAACACATGAATCCTAGGGCATGGTATCTACTCCCGGTTTTCCATGTTGATTACCCCAAGAACCCATGATGAGATTATTTTGTCACTTTATTAAGCCTAGGACTCGGTTATCCAAATTGACTCAATTAATAGATCCAAACATATGCATATGATGTTTAGGCACATTCACATGAGGAATTCATTAAACCAGAAAATAACCAATTTAAATATACCAAATATTATTGTAACAAAGGTGCCAATATTGAAATCTTAAAAAGACGTGACTAGGGCTTCAATCTAGCCCCTAAAAAAATATTTACCTACACTTGATAAAACTAAAAATAGAAGAAAAGAAAAGAAGAAACTAGAAACAACTCCTGGAAGTAGCTCCAAATTCTCCTCTCTAGAATTGTATATTTCTCTATGAGGCTTAGAGGTGATAAGTGCTAAAATATACATATTTTAGCCCCTTAATTTACGTATGTTAATCTCTTAGTTATGTTATTTTGTGATGTTTTGTTTCCTTTTTGTGTTTCATTTTTGTGTTTTGTCTTTTCTAGGTTTTTGAAGAAAAGGAAATAATTCTGGAAAAGTCCAAGCTTAAAGGGCATTTTGGGAAAAGCTCGAGGAAGCATTGAGATTGACCACATGCTGATCTAGGCTTGAGCACATCAGCACTCAAGCGCACAAGAGGAATGATCGAGCGTAGACCTGTGATCGAGAGCAGCCACATGGGATCGAGCGCTCTCAGGGCGCTCAGATGCGGCCAGACTTGCTATTCCACTTATGATTAGGTTTTCAAAGTCCTAATTGGACTAGAAGTTAGACATTCGATTTTATTAGGTTTTCTAGAGATTTTACTATTTTTCTAAGCCTATAACTTGACCTCTAAGCCTCATAAAAAAATATACAATTCTAGAGAGGAGAATTTGGAGCTACTTCCAAAAGTCGTTTCCAGTTTCTTCTTTCTTTTCTTTCATTTTAAGTTTTATTAGGTGTAGCTAAATATTTTTTTTGGGGCTAGACTGAAGCCCTAATCATGTCTTTTTAGGATTTCAATATTGGCACCTTTGTTACAATAATATTTGGTATATTTAAATTGGTTCTTTTCTGATTTATTGAATTCCTCATGTGAATGTGCCTAATCATCATATGCATATGTTTGGATCTATTAATTGAGTCAATTTGTATGACCAAGTCCTGGGCTTAATAAAGTGACAAAAAAATCTTGTCACAGGTTCTTGGGGTAATCAACATGGAAAACCGGGAGTAGATACCATGCCCTAGGATTCATGTGTTTGTTGATTTCCATAGATTTATGCTTTCCTTAAGAACAACTTAGTAGATACCGTGCTAAATCCTTTGGGGAAGAAAAGAATTAGAGTAGATACCATGCCTAATTTGTTGTTTAGGGAGATCTATAGCTTAGGGAGTAGATACCATGCCCTTAGGTTGACAAGCATTAAATATACCGGTATGATTGGAACATTGGCATATTGTTATCTTATTTAGTTTGTTTTGTGGTGGATGTCAAAACCCTAACCCTAGTCCTTATTTTTATCTTTTATTACCTTTTTATTTTATGATTAAATTCAATTTGTGACAATTGATTTAATTCTGTTAATTAGTTATGAAATTACATTCTAAGCAAAATTACCAATCCTCGTGGGAATGATCTCGTACTTGCTATCTATACTATAGTTTTCTTTGTTTCTGTTTGTTTGTAATTCTGTTTTTAACTTTTATTTTCCTTATGTTTTTTTTTGTCGTTTCTGTTTTTGTCCGCAACTGTTAAGTGCCAAAATATTCATATTTTAGCCCTTAAACTTATGTGTGTTAATTCCTTAATATTGTTAATTTGTGTTATTTTAGTTCATTTTTGTGTTTTCCATAATTTTGTAGGCTTTTGGAAGAAAATGAAGTAAATCTGGAAGATTTGGGCTCAAATAGAGAAAATGGGAAAAGTTGGAGCCCCTGACAGTGCGATCGATCGCAGGTTCTATGCGATCGAGCGCACTACTAGAGAAGACAAAACATGAAGCGGCCACGAGCGATTGAGCGCACAGCAGAAGAGGCTCGATCACATATGTGCGATCGAGCGCACACGGGTTGCGATCGATCGCACCCGTGCGCAGGAGACACATCAGAGTTGCGGCCAGAATGCTACTATTTCCATATTAGGGTTTTCCAACTCCCAATTGTAATAGGATTAAAACCCTATGAAATTCCTAGGTTTACTAGTTTGTCAAGGACCTCTAGAGCATATAAATAAACCTCTAAGCCTCAAGAATAATCATGCTGGGAAAAGGCACAACTTTGGGGAGAGGAATTTGGAGACCACCTTTTGGTTCTTTCTTTCCCTTTTCTTTTTAATTTTATTTTCATTATGTGTAACTAACTCTTTAGGAGGGCTAGATTGAAGCCCTAATTATGCTTATTCAATATTTCAATATAGGTGCCTTTGTGATGATCATGTTGTGATATTTAACTTGATTAATTCCTGTTCTCATGAATTCCTCATATGTATGTGACTGGCCATTATAAGCATGTGGTACAGACTAGTTAGTTAAATCAATTTGGATGACCGAGTCTTGGGTTTAACATAAGTAACAAAAGTAATCCACACCGGGTTTTTGGGTTAATCAACATGGGGAACTGGGAGTATACACCTATGCCCTAGGCCTCATGTGTTTGTTGATTTCCACATAATATATGCTTTCCTAAATAACAACTTAGTATACACCCATGCTAAATCCTTTAGGAAAGAAAAGAGTTAGAGTATATACCCATGCCTAACTTGTGGCTTAGGGAATTCAATAGCTTAAGGAGTATATACCCATGCCCTTAGGTTGACAAACATTAGATATACATAACATGATCAAAACATTGGCATATTGACATATTATCTAAATATAATTAGTGGTGGATATCAAAGCCCTGCCTTTACCTTTTTCATTTATGTTTTTATTTCCTTTTTCACAATATCAATTCAGTGACAAGTTTATATTTTTAATTAATTCTAAATAAAATCAACAATCTTCATGGGATCGACCTCGTACTTGCTGCACTATACTATTGTTTGATCTTGTGCACTTGCGATTTAAAATGTACTTAATATTATTTATTAATTTAGGTAGTATTTGGCACAATAGCAACTCTGATCTTTTATGCAGCAGTGCGATCGAGCGCAAGCTCGTTGCGATTGAGCGCATCATTGCCAGATAGCAGTACTGATGCTGCTGTGAGTCCTTTATGCTATGGTGTTGTGACAATGTGCTCGAGCGCCCATTCTAGCGAGATTGAGCGCAGTTGTGTGATTGAGTGCATAGCCAGATAGCAGTACTAAAGCTGCAATTATGTCGAGTCCATTTTTTTATTATTATTTTTTCTTTATATAAACTATTCTGTTTTCTGTTTTATTTTATTTTATTTTCTGTCTCTGTTTTTTTTTTTTTTTTTTTTATTTGGTTTATTTCTGTTTTATTTCATTTTTTTTTCTTTTTCTAATCTTTCCTATTTGCTGTGATCCTATTTTTGATATGTAGTAGCGCGATCAATCGCAACTCTACCGTGATCGAGCGCATCACTACCAGACAGCTACAGTAAAGCTGCTGTAGCCGTTGTTCTATTTCTGCCTGTAGCATTGCGATCGCGCGTATGCCCTCTGCGATTGAGTGCACCACTGGCAGACAGCAGTATTGAAGTTACTATAATTCTATTTTACGGCAGTGCGACCAAGCACCCAACTAGAGGAATCGAGTGTACCAATGCGATCGATCGCAGTCCTTTAGCAATGGAGCATACCTCTAGGCAGCAGTACTGAAGTTGTTGTAAATTTTGAATCTGATTGGTTTCTTTGTCTTGTAGGGTCGTCGATCTAAGACTTTATCCATCATTCCATATGATGCCTGCTAGGGTCCAGCAGCGACATTCTAGCACTCCAAGGCTTCATCCTTGGGCCTTTATCATGGCCAGGGTACATGATCTCCTTCCAGGTTTTATCTTCTCCATTGTTTTTCCATTCTTTTATGATATTTTTACAATAATGTGTTGCACCTGACTGGCATTTGGGTGGAGTATCATTTATTTGTTTTAGGGACAAGTGCTCTTGCAAGTTTGAGGGTATGCTATGAGCCATACCTAGTCCAACTAGCATTCTCACAAGAATAGTAGTACTGAAGCTACTACGAATAGCACTCGAACTACTACACAAGGAATTGAGCATACCTATTGAGAACAGTGGTACTGAAGCCACTTCATGCATGAGAGTCACACAGTCTGGCTGAAGACGGAAAACTTAGCGCTCTTTTGAGGTAACCCATTCCATGACAAAGTGTCTTGCATTCAAGTTTGGGGGTATGCTAAGAGCCATACCTTTGTCCAACCAGTTTTCTCATCTCCTGGGTATGATCTTTCCATTTTTACACATTGAGGACAATGTGTAATTCAAGATTGGGGGTATGGGAGACACACACACACACACACACACACACACACACACACACACACACACTTTGTTTGAAATTTTAAAATGTTCAAAAATTTAAAAATTGCATATTCATGTTATTCCTAAGAGTGGTTGATCTACAAACTATGATTTGAATTTCATTGGTGAGCTTAAAATGTTGAACACATGATCTCATAGTTGGAATTTCTAAAGTTTGATTACTTACTTTTGGCACTTGAGAATTTACTTGTTTTGATTTTAAATTGCTACAAGCACATTAGCACATAATGTGTGGGGTATGACATGTGAATCTGATTGTGTATGTTTTAATGTCTTGAGTAAGCTGGGAGACTTGTTAGATGGAGACTTTGGCATATATTTATATAAAAAATATATAAAAAAATAAAAAAATAAAAAAATAAAAAAAAAAAGAAAAAGAAAAAATTGATCATTGTGAGATTTGCACTAAGTAACTGGACCTCATGCCTTATTAAGCAATGAGTGGTCACGTAAAAAGGTAAAATTTTTGATTTGATTAATGTCATGGCTAGCTTAGTTTCGTAGTCTTTTTGACTCGAGTTAGTAAGTCCTTAGGGGTGTCTTTACACCTAATGCCCTAAAACCATCTGGTTATGGAGTCATTGGCTTCACACTTGTTACATGGGTTAGTTAGAAAGCTTAAGGGAACTAAGTATTGCAAAGCCTGACCCCAAAAAAAGAAAGAAAGAAAAGAAAGTATGCCTTTGTTATTCATTTCGATGGGAATCTGAGTGAACTTTGAGGTATCAAGTCATTGCACATTGGAAATATTTTGGAAGCCTCATAGTTATGTGTTAGTTCACTTTACACTAAATTGAACTTGTGATGCCATAGCCTGTCTTTTGTAAGTGGTTAGACTTTGGAGTACCAATTCATTGTGAAGATGGAGTTTATCCTTTTAAGCTTGCTAATGAATAAAAATCAGTGTTTTCAATGATACTTTAATTTTGGGGTTAACATGTTTGCATAATGTTTGTGGGTAACATTTCTATTAAAGCCTCACGAGACTTCACTCATCCGACTAGGGATGCCTTGGGGTTTAAAAGGCTTGTTGCATATGCTAAATGCAATCGTACATTCCACGACATAAGGATTTATCTTTTTGTTTTTATGTTTTGTTTTTATTTTTAGTTTTGTTATTGATAAGAGACTAGCAATATGTAAGTTTGGGGGTGTGATAAATGCTAAAATATGTAAATATACATATTTTAGCCTCTTAATTTACATATGTTAGGCTTTTAGTTTCATTATTATTTGATGTTTTGCTTTGTTTTTGTGTTTCCTTATGTTTTTAGGGTTTTTGAAGAAAAGCAAGTCTTTTTGGCAATTTTCAGGTTTAAACGACAAATTGGGAAAAAGCTAGAAGCAATAGGATCGATTGCAGCCCAATCTAGGCTCAAGCACAAGACAGCCAGGATCAAGCGCACCAGCGCTCGATCACATAACAATCCAAGCGCGTACGCAGGCATGCGCTCGAGAGTCCAACACAAGGATCGATCACAGGAGTGCGACCGAGCTCACCTCTCCTATGATCGAGTGCACTCGTGTGCCCAGATACGCCAGAAGCCCCTTTTTGACATCATAGTGGAGTTTCAGTCTGCTAATCCAACTAGGAGACTGAACTACAATTCTATTAGGACTCCTAGAATTTTCTTATCTCTATAAATAGACCCTCTATTCATCAAAATATAGGGGGGAGAAGGCAGACACAAGCTCGGGATAAAGGATTGAAGGCTAGATCAAGAAGGATTTTGGTTTTTCTTCTCTTCCCATTTATTTTTATTATGTAGTTAGTATTTTAATTAGGGCTAGTTTGGAGCCATAATCTTGTCTCTGTAAGATTACAATATTGGCGCTTCTGCTACAATTATCTTTTGGATGTTTAACTTGATTAATTCTTCTTTGATCAAATTCCTCATATGCATGTGTGTTGGATTTGTTTTATTTAATTCAATTTGGATGACCGAGTCCTAGGCTTAATAAAGCGACAAAAGAACCCCATCATAGGTTCTTGTATTAATCAATATGGGGAACCGGGAGTAGATACCATTCCCTAGGCTTCATGTGGTTGTCAATTTTCATATATTTATGCTCTCTTGATGAACAACTTAGTGTAATGCTAAATCCTTTGAAAGAGAGAAGAATTAGAGTAGATACTATGCCTAATTCGTTGCTTAGGAAAATTTATTGCTTAAGGAGTAGATACCATGTCCTTAGGTTGGCAAATATTGGGTATCTTGTTATAATTGTAATGATTGCATATTGTTAATCTTATTTGAGTATGGTTAGTGGTGGATTTCAAAACCCTAATCCATTTTAGTCTTAGTTAATCTTCTAGTTTATTTTATTATTAAATTCAATCTCTGACAATTGTTTTAAAACCGTTAATTAAATAGGAAATTACATTCTAAGTAAAAATTACCAATCCTCGTGGGAATGATCTCGTACTTGCTATGTATACTATCGTTTTGATCTTGTGCACTTGCGAGTAAAATGTACAGAGTATTTGCCTATTAATTTAGGTGGGTATTTGGCACAAAATCTCGTGAGGGTTTAACAGAAATGTTAGCTACATACATTATGCAAAGTTCATGTTATCCAAAATATTAAGGTATCACTCAAAATAATGATTTTCATTCATTAGCAAGCTTAAAAAGATAAACTAAATCTTCACAATGAATTGGAATTTCAAAAGTCTAACTACTTACAAAAGACAGGCAAGGGCATTACAAGCTCAAAATAGTGTAAAGTGAACTAGCACATAAATATGAAGCTTCCAATTATTTCCAATGTGCATTGTCCCAATATCTCAAAGTTCATTGGGATTCCAATCAGAATGAATAACTCAGGCATAATTTTATTTTCTTTCTTTTTGGTCAGGCTATGCAATACTTAGTTCCCTTAAGCTTTCTAATCGATCCATGTAACGAGTGTTAGGCCAATGACTCCCAAACTAGATAGTTTTAGGGCATTAGGTGTAAAGACACCCTAAGGACTTACTAACTCGAGTCAAAAAGGCTATGGAACTAAACGAGCCATGACATTAACGAAATCAAAATTTTCACCTTTTGACGTGAACACTCATAGCTTAATGAGGCAAGAGGTCTAGTTACTCAGTGAAAAGCTAAAAAATGATCAATTTTTTTTTTTTTTCAAACTAATGCCAAAGTATCCATCCAACAATTCACGCAACTTCACTCAAGACAGAGAAACATAAACATCAGGCTTACATGTCATACCTTACAAAAGATGTGCCAGTGTGCTTGTGTCAACTCATATCAAACAGGTGAATTCTCAAATGCCTAAAGTAAGTAATCAAACTTAGAAACTCTATCATCAGATCATGTGGTCAAAATTTTTAAGCTCAACAATGAAAATCAAATCACAATTTTTCAGATCAACACAAATTTCAAGACAAATATGAACATCCATTTTTCAAAAATTAAGGACAAAGTGTGTGTAAAGTGTCTCCCATACCCCCAAACTTAAATTACACATTGCCCTCAATGTGTAAATAACATGGAAAGATCTTACCAGGGAGATAGGAAAACTGGTTGGACACAGGTATGGCTTAGAGAATACCCTCAAACTTGAATGCAAGTACACTTTTCCCAGAAAAACAAATTACTCAAATAAAAAGAAAAACAAAAAGAAACTAAAAATAAACAACAAAAATAAAATGAAAAACGAACATAAAAAATAAAAAAGGATATGATATGCATAAGCGCTAAGTTTAATATCTTTAGCCAGACTGTTGTACTTCTCACTGCTCATAGTGGCCACAGTACCATTAATCTGGGCAGACATGGTCGAGCCCCTTCAACTCGGGGCTCGAAGCTCTGGTAGTAGCTTCAGTGCTACTGTCCTTGGGAGATGTACTCAAACTCATCCAGTTGTGGCTCTAGCACTCTTGGTATTGCTGTATATTGGGCAATCGGGAGCGCCATGTCCTCATCTCTTGGCTCAAAGTCCGTCTCCAAATAGGGCTTCGCTCCGTGTCCATCAACCTTGAATGTTTGATTTTCTTTGGGGTTATGAAACTCTAAGGCTCCATGGGGGAACACTTTGGTGACAGTATATGGGCCATACCATCGTGACATAAGCTTACCTGGAAAAAGTCTCAACCTTGAATTGTATAGCAAAACTTTTTGTCCTATGTGAAACTCTTTTCTGACAAGTTGCTTGTCATGATATGCCTTGGTCCTTTCTTTGTACGGCTTGGCATTTTCATAGGCATCATGCCTCAATTCTTCTAGCACAACCAGCTGAAGTTTTCACTTTTCACCCGCCTGCTTCATGTCGAAATTGAATTTCTTTGTGGCCCAGTATGCTCGATGCTCCAATTCTACATGCAGGTGACATGCCTTCCCAAAGACTAACCAATATGGCGACATGCCAATGGGAGTCTTGTAAGCAGTTCGATAGGCCCATAGTGCATCATTCAATCTCAGGGACCAATCCTTTCGGTTAGTGCACATCATCTTCTCTAGGATGTTCTTGATTTCTCGATTGCTAATCTCCACTTGTCTAGGGATGATACGGAGTGCCCACTTTATGTGTGATCCTGTACTTCTTTATCAAAGAAGTGAAGGGTTGATTATTAAAATGGCTTCCTCCATCACTGATGATTGCTCTTGGTGTCCCAAATCGAGTGAAAATATTTTCCTGCAAAAACTTCACAACAACTTGATGATCATTAGTCTTTGAGGGGACAACCTCGACCCATTTGGTCACATAATCTACACCCACAAAATATACAAATACCCGAATGAGTTAGGAAATGGGCTCATAAAATGAATGCCCCATACTTCGAAGAGTTCGACCTCTTGAATGTTTTGTAATGGCATTTGATTTCTAGAAGAGATGTTCCCGGTCCTTTGGCATTTGTCACATGCACTATAAAACCCAAAAGCATCTTTAAATATATGAGGCCAAAAAAATCCAGATTGTAATACCTTGAGTGCTGTTTTTTTGGCTCCAAAATGTTTGCCGCATGCAAGCTAATGGCAATGCTGTAAGATGCTAGTATGCTCTTCCTCTAGCACACATCTTCGAATGATTTGATCAGGGCAGAATTTGAAAAGATAGGGTTCTTCCCAATGGTACTGTCTAGAAATGGATATCAATCTCTTCTTTTTGTGACTGGACATGCCTGGAGGGATGACCCTTGTACTAATGTAGTTCACATTGTCAGTATACCTTGGTGTGTGGACATTGATGGTAAATAACTGCTCATTAGGAAATTGTTCGCCTAAAGGAAGCTCATTCCCTTCTTCTTCTTCATCGAGCAGCCTGGACAAGTAATCTGCCATGACATTTTCACTTCCTCTTATGTCCTCGATTTCTAGGTCAAATTCATGCAGCATCAAGACCCATTTGATCAATCTAGGTTTTGCATCTTTCTTTGCAAACAAGTATCTTAGCGTAGCATGATCAGTGTAGATGATGACTTTAGATCCAATTAGATATGACCTAAATTTTTCTAGTGAAAAGATGATAGCTAACAACTCTTTTTAAGTGGTGGAATAGTTTAGCTGAGCATCATTCAGGGTCCTATAAGCAGAATAGATGGCATGAGGTACCTTCCTAACTTGTTGTCCTAGAACAGCTCCCAGTGTAAAGTCACTGGCAGCACACATAAGCTCGAACGGGAGGTTCCAATCTGGTGCCATCATTATTGGTGCAGATGTGAGCAACTTTTTTAGTTTGTTGAAAGAATTCATGCACTCATCAGTCCATAAGAACTTGACATCTTTGGCCAACAGTGCAAAGAGTGGCCTAGACATCTTGGAGAAGTCTTTGATGAATCTTCTACAGAATCTAGCATGTCCCAGAAAACTTCGCACACCCTTTACTGTCATAGGAGGAACGGGAGTTTGGAGATGATGTCAATTTTTTCTTTGTCCACCTTAATGCCCCTGCCAGAGATGCCATGACCTAACACAATTCCTTGTTGTACCATGAAGTGGCACTTTTCCCAACTAAGCACTAGATTACATTCTTTGCACCTCTGAAGGACCATTTACAGATGGTGGAGGCATTCATCGATGTTAGTGCCAAAGACTCTAAAATCATCTGTAAATACCTCAATGAACTTTTCCACCATGTTTTAGAAGATTTTTATCATGCTTCTTTGAAATGTGGCTGGTGCATTGCATAATCCAAATGACATCCTTCTGTGGTGCTATTGCAATTTGATTGTAACCACTGTACCCATCCAAGAAGCAGTAGTGGTTGTAGCTGGCCACTACTGATAAGCGCCGAATGTTGCACATTCAATCCCCTTAATTTACATGTGTTAATTCCTTAGCACTGTTATTTGTTTGATTTTGTTTTGATTTTGTGTTTAAGGTCTCATTTAAGAAACCATTGGAAATTGGGCTTAAAAGGACAACAAGTTGAGCATTCTGGATCTAGGATCGATCGCAGCACTCCTGGGATCGAGTGCAGGTACGCTCGAGCGTTTGTGGCCAGGGATCGAGCGCATGCCTGCGCTCGTGCGCACAACAGTTAAGCTCGAGCGCACTGCGCTCGAGCACATAAAACCACGGATCGAGCGCACTCGAGCGTGTACAGCACGGCAGCAATCCTTTTCCAGCATGGACTTGGTTTTCAGTCTCCCAATTGGACTGGGAGACTGAGCTCCGGTTTTCAGAGGATTTCTAGGGTTTTTAGGGTTCTCCTAATCCCTATAAATAGGGCTCTAAACATTGTAAACAGACACACCGCTTTCTAGAGTTTAAATTTCAGTAAATTGTCTGTGGAGCTTAGAAGATCATGAGCGGCTAAACCAAATTGTTGGGTATTGATGTAACCCTATCTAAGCACAATGGTTTTGATTGTATTTAATTTCTAGATTTTCAATTTATGCATGTTGATTGTGTGACTATGAGGATTGCTACAATTGACTTCTGTTCTTCATATTCAATTCAATTGTTCTTAAATTTCAAAATCAATATTTGTGAAATTCTTCTATTGTCTTAGAAAGTATTTTACTTTTACTAAGGATGATGGTTATACAATGGGTTTAATTGACATATGATCAATAGGATTTGATAGGCCATGCCTAGGGAAGATGGATTGTACTACACCCTAGTTTGGTTTAATTTATGTCGACAGTCTGTGCCAACCGAAGATAGGTTACAATTATTCATTGATTGTATGTATCCTGTCAAAGAATTTGATAATTTATACCTAGGGAAGGCGGGTCATACCGTATCTTACTGGTTAAGTGGACGATCCGTGCCAACCGAAGATAGATTATGCTTATTCTTTAATAAGGTAGTTTCTTGTTTATTTATAACATGCATAGAATGAATTTCTGGGATTAATTATGATTAGCCATTGTTGTGCGGATAGAGGTGAAGTCAATACCCTACACTCTCTCTTATTTTAAATCTCTTTTATTTTCATGCACTTTAGCTATAAAGAAAATCAAATGAAATATCTTTTTAATGAAGTTAATTTTAATCTTTCGAATTTTGATAATAAAACCCCTGCAGTCCTCGAGGTGCGATACCCTCAATATAGCCGTATCCTACAAAGATTCGTCCTATTGCGAGTGGTTATTTTTATTATTGATATTTTTGGTCACAAAAATACCACATCAATTTTTGGCGCCGTTGCCGGGGACTGCTTAAGGGTTTCATTATCAAATTTTAAGGATTAATTTTAGCTGAATAATCTAATTTCCTGTTTTCCGTTGCTAACTTTAATTCTATTTTTGTGTTTTATTTTTATATTTTTAGAATTCTCAAATAGGTCCGTAGCTGCCTTCTCTGTGACTGCGATCGAGCGCACGGATGCAATTCAGCAGTAATCAGGCCAGCAGCGCTCGAGCCCTCCCCTCTACGCTCGCAACCATCTGCGGCAGTACGCTCGTGCGTACCCTGCCGTGCGATTGAGCGCACCAGCAGCAGCCTGCATCCAAAATCCCAGCGCGTCTAAGGGCCGTTTGTGAGCTTTACTTTTCTGTTTTAGCTTAGTTTTTCTTTTCCTTTTGTTTTGTTTTTGCTCGGTCGTCGTTCTTTGTCTTTTCCATTAATTTCTTGCGACCTTGAAATTGAATGCAGTCTTAGACAAATTAGATCCCAAAGGACCCCTAATTTGCTAGAAGAGCGTTCCACTGAGACCATGGGAGACGGTAACCACGTAGCTTTGCAAGATCATTATCTTCCCACGACTTACACTACTTTCACATGTCTCAGGCTGCTGGAAATTACAGCAACCCATTATGAACTTAAGCCCAGCACTATACGAAGTTTACCTTCATTCCTAGGACTTAGCACTGAAAATCCTTATGACTTCCTCAGTGATTTCGAAGCAATTTGTGATACCACTAAAATGAACAGATTCACTGAGGATGCCCTAAGGATGCATCTTTTTCCTTTCTCCCTCAAGGAAAAAGCCAAACATTGGTTCTAGTCCTTAACACCCAACTCTATCACTTTTTGGGCTCAATTGCAACAAGAATTTCTTAAGAAGTATTACCCCATAGGAATGACCAATGACACTAGGAGAACCATCACTACCTTCTCCCAATATGAGGGAGAAGATTTCCATGAGACTTGGGATAGGATACAGAGCTTGCTTAGATCATGTGCACACCACACTGTCCCAAAATGGCAGCTAGTGCAGTGTTTTTATGATGGCCTAACTGAGTCCAATAGAAAAATGGTAGATGCATCATGTGGGGGAACTTTCATGTTAAAAAGTGAAGATCAAGCATGGGCTATGTTTGAAAATTTGAGTAACAATTCTCTTCAACAGGTCTCCACCAGACGAAGGGCACCAGCACCTAAAGCAATCAAGACAGAGAGTTTGTATGAAGTAGGCCATCCCCCAAATATGGCTAACCAAGTAGTTGAGGCTATCACCAAGAAGCTAGATCAATGGAAGATTGCTGGTTTTGCTCCTAATGCTGCTCACATGCACACACTACCTGAACCATGTTCAATTTGTTCTAGTCCTATGCATCATGTAAATAATTGCCCTGTTACTGGAAATTGTACTGATATTACTAATGAGCAGGTTAATGCAGCTTTCTCTAGACCGGGTAATGATCCATACTCCAATTCTTACAACCCCGGGTGGAGAAATCATCCAAATTTCTCATGGAAGAATGCACATTTAGGGAACTTAGCCCCTGGGCCACACAATCAAGCTCTATCCAACAGGCAGCCCTATCAACCTCAGTCCACTTACCGGCTTCCACAGCAGCAATACCAGGCCACAAAGTCTAATCTTGAGGATCGGGTGCTCAAAATAATGAGTGAGCTGGCGGGCGAGATAAAGCAGACAGTCAAAGCTCAAGAGGAAATAGCAAACTCGTACTCCCAATCCATTGCCAAGCTACAAGCTCAAGTCGGACAACTTGTGAACACCCTCAATAGAAGAGACAAATGAAAGCTTCCAAGTTAGCCTGTGGTAAATCCTAAGGGGCACTACATGGTAGATGAGGGCACTTTATACCATCAGCAAGTTCAAGCCATCACCACCTTGAGAAGCAGAAGAATAGTTGACAATCATGTGGAGGAAAAGAAGGATGAGCTCACGGAGGTTGCACGGAATCTGTAGAATGATAAATGTAATCAAGTGAGCAATGAGGCTTCGTCATCAGTAGCTCCCACTCTAGAGATTCCATATGAGGCACGGGCTCCCTTCCCAGAATGTCTCAAGGCACCAGCCCACTTTGGGAAACAAGGAGAGAAAATACAAGGAATGATGGAGATGTTCAAACAGGTAAAAATCAACCTTCCTCTTCTTGATGCCATCGCACAAGTGCTTGCCTATGCCAAGTTCCTTAAAGACTTGTGTACTCAAAAAAGGAAGACCAGAAATAACATCCCCAAGAAAGTCCTTTTGATTGAGCAAGTGAGTTCATTGATTAGGCATAACACTCCTCCGAAGTTCAAGGATCCCGGGCTCCTACAATTTCATGCACCATCGGAAAAAGGGAGATTGATAAGGCACTCTTAGATCTGGGAGTTGGTGTGAATTTACTTCCATATTCAGTATATCAGCAGCTCGGCCTAGGGGAGCTGAAGCCTACCACAGTGATTATGCAACTAGCGGATCGTTCGATTAAGAAGCCTAGAGGGATTGTTGAAGATGTGATCATCCAGGTGGATAAGTTTTTCTTCCCAGTTGACTTTATAGTGCACCGAGCCTGTGCCCAATCCTGAGAAGCTGGTTCCTGTCATCCTTGGGCATCCTTTCTTAGCCACAGCGAATGCCTGTATCAATTGTCGAACTGGAGTCATGGAGATCTCATTTGGCAATATGAAGGTTCGGTTGAATATCTTTACTGCATTTCAGGATGCTCCTGATCAGAACGAGTGTTTCTTTTTGGACAGCATTGAAGAATATGTAGAAGATTCACTACCTAGTCTCCCGACAAAGGATCCAGTGGAAGCCTACCTGAATTACTTCGACTTTGAAGAATTCAACACTGACCGGTACATCAAAGAGGTCCATGAGTTGCTAGAAACAGCTGCAAGTGCCAATTTCCACCCATGGAGAGTAGTAAAGGAGCCCCTACCTATGAAATCGAGCACTCCTCCGGTTCCATCTCTACTGTCTCCACCGAAGCTTGAGTTGAAGCCTTTGCCAGCAAAGCTCAAGTATGCATTTCTTGGGTCTAACAACACTTGCCGGTTATCATTGCTTCTGACTTACAAAAGGACCAAGAAGACAATTTGCTAGCAGTGTTAAAGCAGTACATGGAGGCCATTGGATGGACCATGGCAGATTTGAAAGGCATCAACCCCTCTATCTGTATGCACCAGATCCATTTGGAAGCAGATGCTCGACCCTCCCGTGAGGCACAGCGCCGGTTGAATCTCAACATGAAAGAGGTAGTGACGAAAGTGGTAGTCAAGTTACTTGATGCAGGCATCATCTACCCTATCTCAGATAGCAAATGGGTGAGCCCCACTCAAGTAGTTCCAACGAAATCTGGTATCACCGTCGTGAAGAATTCTGCTGGAGAGTTGGTTCCACAGTGCACAACCACGGGATGGCGCGTCTGCATCGACTACCGGAAGCTCAATTCCCATACCCGGAAGGATCACTTCCCACTCCCATTCATTGATCAAATTTTGGAGCGTCTTGCTGGCCAAAGCTACTATTACTTTTTAGATGGCTATTCCGGGTATAATCAGGTTGCAGTTGATCCCCAAGACCAAGAGAAGACGACATTCACATGTCCATTCGGCACCTTTGCTTACCGACGCATGGCCTTCGGCTGATGCAATGCACCTGCCACATTCCAGAGATGTATGATGTCTATCTTCTCCGACATGGTGGAGAAATTATTAGAGGTATTTATGGATGATTTTTCTATTTTTGGATCTTCTTTTGATCAGTGTCTCCATAATCTTTCACTTGTGCTTCAACGTTGCAAAGAAACTAATCTGATTTTAAGCTGGGAGAAGAGCCACTTCATGGTGCAGGAAGGTATAGTTTTGCGCCATATAGTGTCCAAAAGAGGTATTGAGGTGGATCGGGCTAAGGTTGAGCTAATTGAAAATCTACCGCTGCCTACTTCAGTGAAGCATATCCATTCCTTCCTAGGGCATGCCGGCTTCTATCGTTGCTTCATTAAGGACTTCAGTAAAATTTCAAGGCCCTTATGTAACTTGCTTGCTAAGGACGCCCCTTTCCACTTTGATGAAGCATGTCACGAGGCATTCCAGAAGCTCCGGTCTTTGTTATCTTCTGCCCCCATCCTACAGCCTCCTGACTGGTCTTTGCCCTTTGAAATCACGTGTGATGGATCTGACTATGCTGTGGGTGCAGTTTTGGGACAACGGGTATGCAAGCATGTCACGGCTGCCACCTGATTCGAGGGCATCCTCTTCTGCACCACAGTGATAGGCCAGGTACTTCTATCCCTTGCACTGTTTTACTGTTGTTTTCCACACACTGAGGACATTGTGCATTTTAAGTTGGGGGGTGTGGGCATACATGTTAGTTCTGAGCATGCAATTGATTTTCCTGTTGTGATTTGAAATTCATTGATGGGCTTAATATGACAAACACATGATCACTTGATTAAGGAATTAAAATTGTGTTACTCTCATTGGCAGCATGAAATATTACTTGTCCAATTTGATTTTCACAAGCACACTAGCATGTAGTCTGTGGGGCATAAAATCTAGAATCAATAATGTCTGGGTTTAATATTCGGAATATAGTTGGGCAACTTATTGGAAAAATGACCTTGGCATAAATTCCAAAAAAAAAAAAAAAGTAGCTTAGCTTTTTAGCCTTTTTGACCTGAGTTAGTAAGTCCTTAGGGGTGTCTTTACACCTAATGCCCTAAAACCATCTGGTTAGTCATTGGCCTAACGCTCGATACATGGGTCAGTCAGAAAGGTTAAGGGAGCTAAGTGAGCTTGAAAAAAAAAAAAAAAAAAGAAGAAGAAGAAGAAGAAGAAGAAGGGAGGAAATTTCTGCCTTTGTCGTTTTATCCGATGGGGAGTCTAATGAATTTTGAGTATTGATCCATGCATGATTGAGATTAGTTTTGAAATCCCTTGACTATGTGTTGAGTTCACATACACTAGTTGAATCCTGTAATGCTTCAGAATTGCCATGATTGGAGATAATTTATGGTTCCTGAAATTGTGAAGATGGTGTTTGTTTTATTAAGCCTGTTAATGACTGAGAACCATGATGGTCATGATATTGCATTCTTGGGAACTACATGGTTATAAAATGTTTGTGGGTATCATTCCTGGAAAACCGTCACGAGACTTCACTCGTCCTCTAGGGAACTCCTAGGGTTTTAAAAGGCTTGTTGCATACGCTAAATGCAACCGTACATCCCACGAAAGCTGGATTTATCTTTTTGTTTTCAATTTTTTTTTCTGTTTTGTATTCCTAAGGGACTAGCAATATGTAAGTTGGGGGGTGTGATAAGCGCCGAAAGTTGCACATTCAAGCCCCTTCATTTACATTTGTTAATTCCTCAGCATTGTTATTTGTTTGATTGTGTTTTTTTTTTTTTTTTGTGTTTCAGGTCTCATTTGACAAACTATTGGAAATTGGGCTTAGAAGGACAACAAGTTCAGCATTCTGGATCTAGGATCGATCGCAGCACACCTGGGATCGAGCGCAGGTACACTCGAACGTCTGCAGCCAGGGATCGAGTGCATCCCTGTGCTCATGATCACAACAGTTAAGCTCGAGCGCACTGCGCTCGAGCGTATAGAACCTCGGATCGAGCGCACTCGGGCGTGTACAGCAAGGCAGCAATCCTTTCTAGCATGGACTTGGTTTTCAGTCTCCCAATTGGACTGAGAGACTGACCTCCGGTTTTCTGAGGATTTTTGGGGTTTTTAGGGTTCACCTAATCCGTATAAATAGGGTTCTACACATTGTAAACAGACATACCGCTTTCTAGAGTTTAAATTTCAGTAAATTGTCTGTGAAGCTTAGAAGATCTTGAGCGGCTAAACCCAATTGTGGGGTATTGATGTAACCCTATCCAAGCACAATGGTTTGATTGTATTTAATTTTTAGATTTTCAATTTATGCATGTTGATTGTGTAACTATGAGGATTGCTACAATTGACTTCTATTCTTCATATTCAATGCAATTTCTTAAATTTCAAAATCAATATTTGTGAAATTCTTCTCTTGTCTTAGAAAGTATTACTCTTTTATTGAAATCAAATCTTTCTTGTTTTCTGTGATTATGAGGATGATAGTTATACAATGGGTTTAATTGACATATGATCAATAGGATTTGATAGGCCATGCCTAGGGAAGACGGATTGTACTACACCCTAGTTTAGTGTAATTTAGGTAGACAGTTTATGCCAACCGAAGATGGGTTACACTTATTCATTGATTGTATGTATCCTGTTAAAGAATTTGATAATTTATACCTAGGGAAGACGGGTTGTACCGCATCTTAGTGGTTAGGTGGACGATCCGTGCCAACCGAAGATAGATTATGCTTATTCTTTAATAAGGTAGTTTCTTGTTTATTTATAACATGCATAGAATGAATTTCTGGGATTAATTATGATTAGCCATTGTTGTGCGGATAGAGGTGAAGTCAATACCCTACACTCTCTCTCTTATTTTAAATCTCTTTTATTTTCATGCACTTTAGTTATAAAGAAAATCAAATCAAATATCTTTTTAATTAAGTTAATTTTAATCTTTCGAATTTTGATAATAAAACCCCTGCAGTCCTCCAGGTTCGACACCCTCACTATAGCCGTATCCTACAAAAATTCGTCCTATTGCGACTAGTTATTTTTATTATTGATATTTTTGGTCACAAAAATACCACATCAATTTTTGGCGCCATTGTCGGGGACTACTTAACGATTTCATTATCAAATTTTAAGGATTCATTTTAGCTGAAAGTTTTTCTCAGTAGCACCTTGAATTAAATAGACACCAAAACAATCAAGGTCATCTTGGGGTAATTTCCGTGCATCAAAACTTTTGAACTGTATCTTCACATTTACCTTCATACTTATAGTACCCTTCTTCATGCAGATTTTTGTATCTGCGGTCCTTATAAAGGGTCTTCCCAAGATAATAGGTAAGGGTAAAAGCATAGGAGATTCTTCCATATCTAACACAATGAAATCAGCTGGTAGGATAAATTGATCTACCTTAACCAGGACATCCTCCAAGATACTTCTCGGTCTTCTAATGCTTTTGTCTGCCAATTGTTGGGTGATTGTTGTTGGTTGCAACTCCCCCAGACCCAGTGTCATATACACATTGTATGGCCATAGATTGATACCCACTCCTAGATCCAATGGTGCACTCTCAAACAGTTGATCTCCGCAAGGGATAGTGAAACTACCTGGATCTTTCAGCTTGGGTGGTAACTTTCTCAACAACACTGCACTTACCTCTTATGTGAAAATCACTTTTTCATGATCCTAAAACTTCCTTTTATGAGTACAACAGTCCTTTAAAAATTGAGCATAAGTAGAAATTTGCTGAATTGCATCTAATAAAGGAATGTTTATTTGAACTTTTCTCAAAGTTTCAAAGATATCCCGAAGTTGCTTTTCTTTCGTTGGTTTTACTAACCTCTGAGGGAAGGGTTGTGCATTCATGTTATACTTTTCACTTACCTTGGAAGTTGAGGCTTCAGCTAGAGTTTCTTGTATTGTCTCCTCAGTTCCCACCTTGTTATCAACACTCTTACCACTTTTGAGGGTTGTTACAGCCTCTAGTTGCTCTTGACCTTTTGGTATAGTTTGGGTTGGACATTCATCCCTCTTTTCTTCACTCAGTTCCTTGGCCAGGTTCTCTACTTGTGCCTCCAATATTTGCTGCTGTGTAGACAAGAATTGGATCAAGGCATCTTGAAAGTCATTGTTTTTGGGACAAGTCTCAGTGGTATGGTCAAATTGAGAACGTATGGCGTGATACATATGGCATCTTCAAAGTCATTCATTTTGGGACAAGTCCCAGTGGTATGATGAAGCCCTAAACATGGGACAATTCTCAGTGGTATGGTCAAATTGAGAACATATGGCACATACCTAGACTTGTGCACTTTGTTGAATAGGGGAGATGTTATGACTCGTTATGGCTTTCACTAGCATATCCCGCTTTCTCTCTATGGTGGCCATTTGAATCTGAACTCCACTATTTGTGCTCTCTTTATGCATGCCTTTTCCTTTTAGTTCATTCCTCCCTCTTGGTGAGAATTGTTGGGAGTTCTCACTTATGGTCTCAAAGAGTTCTATGGCTTTTTCACTACTTTTCTCCATCAACATGCCGCCACATGCTAAATCTACAGGACCTTTTGTAATGCTCCAGAAATTAATTAACTGGTAATTAATTCCACAGTTTGTCTCCTAGCCTTATCCCTCACAGAACAAGACTTAGGGATAGCTATTCCTCAAAATAGAGGAAACTAAACAGCAGAAACAAAAAGATTCTATAAACATTAATCATTAAACTAGAGCATCTACCAAGGAACACCAAAGTAGCTGAAATACTATAAATATCAACATCTTTACAAGGGATTCATGCTACACCTTAATATGCAATCATACATCAAAGCTCTTGCATCTACAGCATAACTCAAAAGTACTAGTTACCATAAGTACGCGCCTAAGCTTGCAATAAGTCTTCAAGCATCACTTGGGTCGAATCCTCCACAATAACTGGATGCTTCACAGTGTCCATCTCTGCTAAACTATCTATAACCACATAGTTGTATATATGGAGAAGAAGGGGAAATAATATAAGGGTTAGCCCGATGACTTAGTGAGTATAAATGCACATGACGTACCTGTCACTAAATAGTGAACTCAGTTGTTCATAAAGCACATGCAACATTATGAGATGACAATTTGTCATGAATGTTATATAGATATAATATATGCTTATAATCATGATTAACAGTAATAGTTCAACCGTATGGTCTACTCGAGTTATTACCCTTTCTCAGCAAGGTTGGCACCATCCTGAGGGACCTGTAATACAACACCAGTGCCCTAGATATTGTATGCTACCGTCCATCCCATTATTGGCACGACCGAGTCTGACCTCGGGTGGCCCACACCACTAATGATGTCCGTCCTATAGTGACCATCCATTTGGTAATGGTTGCGCCTGGTTACGAAACCATTGCATCCGAAGCCCACACATACACACATTTGACCATAAAGTTAACTTGTATAGTAAGCCCATGACCATTATCCCATACGTACCGGTGTACCATATCATACGATGAAATTAGTCTTATTAGTTTTTTACACGCATAGTTTTACAAGTCTCATCATTATCTTGTTAATCAACACACGTTTCACAAAAGAGAGTTCACAGTAGTTCCAAAATGTATTCCATGAGAGTTGCAAAATATGCATGTTTGATATATATATATATAAAATACACGTGCAATGTGGGAAAAGCAACAACAAGAATCCATGTGAGTTTGTACTCACCCGTATCGTAAGGCACCTCCATAAAATTCCCTTGAGGTTCCATAACCTCGAATACTGAGAAAAGACCTATCATAAGCTCTAAATCCAACTAAAATGAATTTAGAACATGAAAATAGAGGCTATTGGGTGACTGGCCGAAGTGGCATTCCAAGAGTCTCAAAACTCACAAAGGCACTCACATAGGGGTTTCAGAGAGCCTGGGGGCAAGAATGAGGCTTAAATGCTCGAGGGTATGGGGTATTTATAAGTAAGAAAAAATAGAGGGCGCTATCAACTATTCTGAAAAGTAGCGGACGTCCGGTACTATTAGGGCATACGTCTAGTACTATTTACCCAGCGGTCCAAAGGCTGCAGTGTACGTCCATGTATTATTAACGGGTTAACCCAAAAGTAGGGTACGTCCAGTACTATTGGGGCATACTTCCCCATACTATTTGTAGAGTACAACGTACTATTGGTAGAGTACGTCTGATGGTCCCCCCAGCGTACGTCCTCACTTAAAGACAAGAGCGTACGTAAGGTGGTCCCCGGGCGTACGTTTGGTCGGAAAGTCTAAAATTCTCAAAATGCCCTTCCGGCTGTCCCTAGTGACCTAAATTCCAAATTAAACATCTAACTAAGCTACCTTAGCTTAGTTAATTATTTGGGTCACTACATTCTCCCCTCCTTATAAAAATTTCATCCTCGAAATTTTGTAGCCCATAAACAGGAGAAGAAACAGTAATGTCTTTGATAAGTGCTAAAATATTCATATTTTCATCCCTTAACTTGCATGTTTTAATCCTTTGGTTTTAGTTAATTAGGCCATTTTAATTCCTTTTTGTGTTTTTCATACTTTTGTAGGCTTTTGGAAGAAAATGAAGTAAATCTAAACGATTTGGGTTCAAAAGAGAGAAGATGGAAAATTGGGAGCTCTCTGACACTGCGATCGATCACAGGGTACCTGTGATCGAGCGCAGTACCCGAAAAGACAAAGCATAATCTAGGCCAGGAGCGATCGAGCGCATGACAGAAGAAGGATCGATCGCAGACCTGCGATCGAGCGCACACGGGCTGCGATCGATTGCACCCGTGCGCAGGAGACACATCAAGTGGCGGCTAGAATGTCCCTCTTTCCATATTAGGGTTTTCCAACTCCCAATTGTAATAGGTCTCAAAACCCTATGAAATCCCTAGGTTTACTACTTTGTCAAGGACTTCTAAAACCTATAAATAGACCCTTAAGCCTTTAGAATAGATATGCTTTGTAAGGAGAAGAAGAGGAGCTCTTGAAGTTCACGTCTCGGGTTTTTTCTTTTCCTTTCTTTTCTTTTATTTTATGAAGATGTTTAACATCAATTTTATGTGTAGCTAATTTAATTAGTAGGGCTAGATTGAAGCCCTAGTTATGTTTAGTTAATATTTCAATATTGGCGCCCTTGTGATGATCTTGTTGTGCTATTTAACTTGATTAATGCCTACTTGCATGAATTCCTCATATGTGTGTGCCTGATCAACATATGCATATGGTATGGACTAGTTAGTTAAATCAATTTGGATGGCCGAGTCATGGGTTCAGCATAAGTAACAAAAGAATCCACACCGCGATTCTTGGGTTAATCAACATGGGGAACCGGGAGTATACGCCATGCCCAAGGCCTCATGTGTTTGTTAATTTCCGGAGTATATGCTTTTTTCCATCATTTTCTGCAATTGTGGGTGTTCATCCACCCACATTGCCTCTCTGTGTTGGGTTTTGTTGTTTTGCAGGGAGTTTTGGGCAGTTGTTGCCGTGCCTTGGTAACCTTGGTCATCAGAAGTGCGCACCACCTGTTCGACAAAAGTCCCCAGGCAAGCTCAAAATGCCTAGAACCCGTGCTTCATCCTCCTGTGGGTCCGAGGCCCAAGCTATTTCTCCCCCGCCCACTTTTGAGGAGCGGGAGCTGCTGTTTGAGACTACCTTCGCCATTCGCGAAGACTTTCAAAACCATGAGGCGACTCAATAGGCGGTCGCTGAGTTTAAGTGAAGGGGACTCAAGAAGCTCTTCAAACAGGTCACCTCCACCGCCTACCGGAAGTTGGTCATTGAATTTTATGCCAAGCTTTCCCATGACTGTGACAACTCGGTTGCTCTCTCCTTAAAGGTGCAAGGCCAAGTTATTGATGTGACTAGGGCCGACATTGCCGCCACCCTTTAATGCAATGATGAGCATCCCCCAGAAGCTGCACATCTTGCCGAGCAACCGCCCTGATACTATGTGGCAGAAATCATTGAAGATATGTGCCAAGGGCACTATGCGGATGCCTATCATAATGCCGGTAGCTGGTCCAAGCTACCTCGAAGGCTGTGTTTGTGGACTCCGTTTTGCACCGAAATGCCTTCCCCTTAGAACACAAAACTCAAAGGCGTGATCAATTTCTCCAAACTTTTTACGCCTTCCACAAGGATGATTGGTACTCCATTCCTGACATCATGTGGAACCAAATCCATAAATTTTGGAATGGAGTGCACATTGGGCGAGTAGAGTCCACACACTCATGGGGGTTGCCTTTCCTATACTTGATCACATACATTCTTCGAAAAAAGGGCATCAAGGGCACTGCAGCTGATGAACCAGTCACTACTACTCCAATATTTGGCATTCGCCCATGGAACAAGAGCTTCTCCCATATGCCCCGGGCACCTCCAGAAGCTGGTGAAGAGGTGGATGAGGCCGAGCCAATGGCAGAAGATGAACCGGCAGCTGAGCTGGTAGCAGCAGATGAGGAGGAGGCCTCGTTTGACTTTCGAGCCGCCCAATACCGCTCCCTTTGTGAAGAAATGGCGGACCTTCGGAGAGAGCTGGTTGATGAAAGAAGGGAGGCTTAGGAAGATAAGGCACTAATGGATCAACGCTTAGCTGCCTTGGTAGAATTGATGCAAACCATCCTAAGCTATTTGCCACCACTATCTGGAGCATCTACTTCTGGACAGCACTGAGATGGGACCACTGTCTAGCTGAAGACATAAAACTTAGCGCTCATGGGAGGCACCCCATAGTTTATCCTTTTCTTTTGTTTAAAGTGTTTTCAATTCAAATTTTTTTATTTAGTTTTCATTTTGTTCCTTTTTACTTGTTTGTGTGTTTTCTTATTTGGCAAGGACAAGTGTGCTTCACTTCAAGTTTGGGGGTGTGCTATGAGCCATGCTTTCCACGACCATATCGACCATCTCCCGGGTAATTTCTTTCCTTTACTTAGACACATTGGGGACAATGTGTCATTTCAGTTTGAGGGCATGGGCACACATGTTCACACACACTTTGTCCCAATTTCATGTTATTTGTTTTAAGTGTTTGTTTGTTTATTTGAAAAAAAAAAAAAAAATTATTTATGCATGTTCATGTTTGCTCTAAAATTTTAAGTTGATCTAAAAGAATTGTGGCTTGAATTCATTAGTGAGCTTAAAATTTTGAACACATGATCTGATGAGTGAATCTGTTAGTTTGGTTACTTGTTGAGGACAGTTGAAAAAAATTGCATGTTTGATCTGATCACACAAACACATTAGCACATAATTTGTGAGGTATGACATGAAGTCTGATATGTGTGTTTTTGCATCTTGGATGACTTATTGGATGACACTTTGGCATATTTGAAAAAAAAAAAAAGAAAGAAAGAAAGAAAAAATGAAATAAATGATTATTGATGGCTTTTCACTGAGTAACTGGACCTCTTGCCTCAAAGCAGTGAGTGTTCACGTCAAAAGGTGAAAATTTTGGATTTGATCAATGTCATGGTTAGTTGGTTTTGTAGCCTTTTTGACTCGAGTTAATAGGTCCTTAGGGCTGTGTTTACACCTAATGCCCTAAAACCATCTAGTTTAGGAGTCAGTGACTTAACACTCACTACAAGGGTCAAATAGAAAGCTTAAGGGAACCAACATTGCACAACCTGACCAAAAAAAAAAAAAAAAAAAGAGAAAAAGATAGAAAAAGATATATGCCAGTGTGTCATTCTAATAGGAATTTCAGTGAATTATGAGATAAAGAGACATTGCACATTGGAAAGATTTGGAAGCCTCATAATTCTGTGCTAGTTCAGCTTACACTGTTTTCAAACTTGTGATGATTTAGCACGTCCTTTGTAAGTAATTGCACTTTGAGATTCCAATTCATTGTGAAGATGGAGTTCATGCTAATGAATGAAAATCATGATCTTGAAGTGATACTTTAATTTTTGGGATGACATGAACTGTGCATGATGTTTGTGGGTAACATTTCTGGAAAACCCTCACGAGACTTCACTCGTCCACTAGGGAGTTCCTAGGGGTTTAAAAGGCTTGTTGCATACGCTAAATGCAATCGTACATCCCACGAAAGATGGATTTATCTTTTGTTTTCTGTTTTTCCATTCTTGTTTTTTGTTTTGTATTGCGAAGGGACTAGCAATATGTTAGTTTGGGGGTGTGATAAGTGCTAAAATATTCATATTTTCAGCCCTTAACTTGCATGTTTTAATCCTTTGGTTTTAGTTAATTAGGCCATTTTAATTCCTTTTTGTGTTTTTCATACTTTCGTAGGCTTTTGGAAGACAATGAAGTAAATCTAGCCGATTTGGGCTCACAAGAGAGATGATGGAAAATTGGGAGCTCTCTGACACTGCAATCGATCACAGGGTACCAGCGATCGAGCGTAGTATGCGAGAAAACAAAGCACAATCCAGGCCAGGAGCGATCGAGCGCATGATAGAAGAAGGATCGATCTCAGACCTGCGGTGGAGCGTAGACGGGCTGCGATCGATCGCACCCGTGTGCAGGAGACACATCAAGTGGCGGCCAGAATGTCCCTCTTTCCATATTAGGGTTTTCCAACTCCCAATTGTAATAGGTCTCAAAACCCTACGAAATCCCTAGGTTTACTACTTTGTCAAGGACTTCTTAAACCTATAAATAGACCCTTAAGCCTCTAGAATAGATATGCTTTGTAAGGAGAAGAAGAGGAGCTCTTGAAGTTTAAGTCTCGGGTTTTTTCTTCTCCTTTCTTTTCTCTTATTTTATGAAGATGTTGAACATCAATTTTATGTGTAACTAATTTAATTAGTAGGGCTAGATTGAAGCCCTAGTTATGTTTAGTTAATATTTCAATATTGGCGCCCTTGTGATGATCATGTTGTGCTTTTTAACTTGATTAATGCCTACTTCCATGAATTCCTCATATGTGTGTGCCTGATCAACTTATGTATGTGGTGTGGACTAGTTAGTTAAATCAATTTGGATGGCCGAGTCCTAGGTTTAACATAAGTAACAAAAGAATCCACACCGCGATTCTTGGGTTAATCAACATGGGGAACCGGAAGTATACGCCATGCCCTAGGCCTCATGTGTTTGTCGATTTCCATAGAGTATATGCTTTTCTAAGGAACAACTTTGTATACTTCATGCTAAATCCCTTAGAAAAGAAAAGAGTTAGAATATACGCCATGCCTAACTCGTTGCTTAGGAAAATCTATAGCCTTAGGAGTATACGCTATGCCCTTAGGTTGATAAACATTAGATATGCATAACATGATCAAAGCATTGGCATATTGTTATACTAGCTAAATATAATTAGTGGTGGATATCGAAGCCCTACCTTTTATTATCATCACTTAAACAATCAATCTTTGTTTTACTTAAGGAATTTATTTTTAAACATAAATTCAGCAATCTTCGTTGGAATGATCCTGTACTTGCACCATATACTACTATGTTGACCTTGTGCACTTGCAGGTAAAACATACAATTATTTACCTATTAATTTAGGTAGATATTTTGCACAACAGTCTTCTTAACATCTATAGTCTTATAATGTTCGTACTCAGTCCATCATTGGGAAAAAATCTTATCCCATCTGTTCTTTTGGCACTAGGCTCCTTCGTCCAATATAAAGTGATCCACGTCAGCATCCTCAAAAGTTGTAGCAAATCCACTCGTAAGTCACCACGGGTGTCGTAGTCGATGTTACCCACACTATATCAATCATCGTCGAACTTGACGACTCCTAAATACATCACATAAAGTAACTCCACATGGAGTCAAGCCCGTGGGTATCTTTTGTAACACCCCACCCTAATGACACACAATATTGTCCGCTTTTGGCTCTCCCAAACTAGACTTCCCAGGAGATCACCTATTCTGGTACTACTCTCGCAGAAGCACGCTTAATTGTGGAGTTCTAATGGGATCATGACCATCATGGCTTTAAAACGCATTGTTGTCATTAAGGATGTAGTTTACATTTTTAAGCACATCCCCATCTCCATACCCAGGTGATGTGGGACGTCACATCTTTGACATGATGCTATACATCTTAGCCAGAAGCAAACTTATCTTAATCGACTACTCTTAAACAATCCAAATGTAACAGTTACCCATAACCATAATGGATAGGCATATAGTCCAAAAGAAATTAACCATACAAATAAAATTCTTAAACCTCAATGTAAAGTCATGAAGGGCAATGATGTTTGCCAAATATTACACATTTGGACCCCTTAATTTACATTAGTTAATCCTTTAGCAGTGTCGTAATCTAATGCTTTATGTTAGTTTTATGTTTTTAGTGTTTTTAGGGTGTTAAAGGCAAACTGGGCATTTAAAGTGTAAACTATGGAGTTTGGAAGAAAGCTGGAAAAAGTGCCATCAAAGTAGGATCAAGCACATCATCCAGTGCTCGAGTGCATGTGCGTTCAATCCCAGATGGGTCGCGCTCGAGCGCACCCACATCTACCAACAAGCCACAAGCACCCAAGTGCCGCGCCGCAAGGAAGAGCTACATGCTCAAGTGCAATTGAGCGCACTGGCCATGCGCTCGAGCGCACTCGTTTGCCAGATATGACCTAGTGCCATTTTTAGGGTTTTAAAACCTAGAAGACCCTATAAATACATTGTTAAGCTTCAAGAAAAGGGGGCCACAGATCGAGTCTGAAATTCTCTACAGTTTTTCTTCCTTTAGTTTTAGTTTTCTTTAGCTGTAGATTTATTTTTAACAATCATGTGGAGCTAAATTCTCAACTAAGGTTGAGGATGAAGCCCCATTGATGAAGAAAGACAACACTTTTGTAAGTCCATATTATTCTGAGTTTATGGGTTTTTAAAGTTTCAATTGTTTTGCTTTAATTCAATTATTGAAATTACTTTTGAGTATCTATTGTGATTCCCGGATACATGTGATGTTTTAGGAGAATTTCATTTAATTGTTTGCTTGGATTTTTATTAAAATAAAATTGGATATCTATTTGTTTTTCGTCCGACGGATACAATTGATGATTTGGTTAAATCCGGATATCTTTTGTTATTTTGTACAATGGATGGATACATTAGATCTTTCGATTGATTTTGTGAAGTATAGCAAGACAAACATAGGTTTGTATTTGTGAGAACTTAAGATTTTATTGATGAACATGAATGTGTTGTTCCGACTTGGTGGGTGTGGATTCCATAACTTTAGTATTTTTATCTTGTGATTATTTTTATTTTATTTAGTTTATGTTTGTTTATTTTCAAAATCAAAAACCTTTTGGAACTAGGTTAGGAT
>NC_081545.1:15278255-15279541 GCF_901000735.1 Corylus avellana | reverse complement strand
ATAAAAATTTAAAACAAAATCAAACAATCCAGGCAACGGCGCCAAAAACTTGATGTGCAAAATATCAACCTAAATTAATAGGTAAATAATTGTACGTTTTACCTGCAAGTGCACAAAGTCAATATAGTAGTATATGGTGCAAGTACAGGATCATTTCCACGAGGATTGCTGAATTTATGTTTAAAAATAAATTTCGTATGTAAAACTAAGATTGATTGTTTAAGTGATGATAATAAAGGGTAGGGCTTTGATATCCACCACTAATTATATTTATCAAATATAACAATATGCCAATGCTTTGATCATGTTATGCATATCTAATGTTTGTCAATTTAAGGGCATGACGTATACTCCTAAGGCTATAGATTTCCCTAAGCAACGAGTTAGGCATGACGTATACTCTAACTCTTTTCTTTTCTAAGAGATTTAGCAAGATGTATACTAAGTTGTTCCTTAGAAAAACATATATTCTATGGAAATCGACAAACACATGAGACCTAGGGCATGACATATACTCCCGGTTTCCCATGTTGATTAACCCAAGAATCGCGGTGTGGATTCTTTTGTTACTTATGTTAAACCCAGGACTCGACCATCCAAATTGATTTAACTAACTAGTCTATACCACACGCATATGTTGATCAGGCACACACATATGAGGAATTCATGCAAGTAGGCATTAATCAAGTTAAATAGCACAACAAGATCATCACAAGGGTGCCAATATTGAAATATTAACTAAACATAATTAGGGCTTCAATCTAGCCCTACTAATTAAATTAGCGACACATAAAATTTATGTTAAACATCTTCAAAAAATATTAGAAAAGAAAAGAAAAGAATAAACCCGATACTTGAACTTCAAGAGCTCCTCTTCTTCTCCTTACAAAGTATATCTATTCTAGAGGCTTAAGGGTCTATGTATATGTTTTAGAAGTCCTTGACAAAGTAGTAAACCTATGGATTTTGTAGGGTTTTGAGACCTATTACAATTGGGAGTTGGAAAACCCTAATATAGAAAGTGGGACATTCTGGCCGCCACTTGATGTGTCGTCTGCGCATGGGTGCGATCGATTGCATCCTGTGAGTGCTCGATTGCAGGTCTGCGATCGATCCTTCTTTTGTCATGCGCTTGTTTGCTCCTGGCCTGATTTGTGCTTTGTCCTCTCGGGTACTGCGCCCGATCGCAGGTACCCTATGATCGATCGCAGTGTCAGGGAGCTCCAATTTTTTCCATCTTATCTCTTTGAACCCAAATCATATAGATTTACTTAATTTTCTTCCAA
>NC_081545.1:15273309-15278155 GCF_901000735.1 Corylus avellana | reverse complement strand
TAGGGTTTTCCAACTCCCAATTGTAATAAGTCTCAAAACCCTACGAAATCCCTAGGTTTACTACTTTGTCAAGGACTTCTTAAACCTATAAATAGACCCTTAAGCCTCTAGAATAGATATGCTTTGTAAGGAGAAGAAGAGGAGCTCTTGAAGTTCAAGTCTCGGGTTTTTTCTTCTCCTTTCTTTTCTCTTATTTTATGAAGATGTTGAACATCAATTTTATGTGTAACTAATTTAATTAGTAGGGCTAGATTGAAGCCCTAGTTATGTTTAATTAATATTTCAATATTGGCGCCCTTGTGATGATCATGTTGTACTTTTTAACTTGATTAACGCCTACTTGCATGAATTCCTCATATGTGTGTGCCTGATCAACTTATGCATGTGGTGTGGACTAGTTAGTTAAATCAATTTGGATGGCCGAGTCCTAGGTTTAACATAAGTAACAAAAGAATCCACACCGCGATTCTTGGGTTAATCAACATGGGGAACCGGGAGTATACGCCATGCCCTAGGCCTCATGTGTTTGTCGATTTCCATAGAGTATATGCTTTTCTAAGGAAAAACTTTGTATACATCATGCTAAATCCCTTAGAAAAGAAAAGAGTTAGAATATACGCCATGCCTAACTCGTTGCTTAGGAAAATCTATAGCCTTAGGAGTATACGCTATGCCCTTAGGTTGATAAACATTAGATATGCATAACATGATCAAAGCATTGGCATATTGTTATACTAGCTAAATATAATTAGTGGTGGATATCGAAGCCCTACCTTTTATTATCATCACTTAAACAATCAATCTTTGTTTTACTTAAGGAATTTATTTTTAAACATAAATTCAGCAATCCTCGTTGGAATGATCCTGTACTTGCACCATATACTACTATGTTGACCTTGTGCACTTGCAGGTAAAACATACAATTATTTACCTATTAATTTAGGTAGATATTTTGCACAACAGTCTTCTTAACATTATAAGACTAAAATATTCATATTTTTAGCCCTTAACTTGCATGTTTTAATCATTTGGTTTTAGTTAATTAGGTCATTTTAATTCCTTTTTGTGTTTTCCACACTTTTGTAGGCTTTTGGAAGAAAAGGAAGTAAATCTGGAAGATTTGGGCTCAAAGAGAGAAGATGGGAAAAATGGGAGCCCCTGACACTGCGATCAATCACAGGTTCCCTGTGATCGAGCGCAGTACCAGAGAAGACACAGCACGAGCAGGCCATGAGCGATCGAGCGCATAACAAAAAAGGATCGATCTCAGACATGCGATCGAGTGCACCAGTGCGCAGGAGACATATCAAGTTGCGGCCAGAGTGTCTTTCTTTCCATATTAGGGCTTTCCAACTCCGAATAGTAATAGGTTTTGAAAGCCTACGAAATTCCTAGGTTTACTAGTTTGCCAAGGACTTCTAAAGCCTATAAATAGACCCTTAAGTCTCTAGAAGAAATGGGGTTTGAAAGGAGAAGAAGAGGAGCTCTTCAAGTTCAAGTCTCGGGTTTATTCTTTTCTTTTCTTTTCTTTTATGAAGATGTTTAACATCAGTTTTTTGTGTAGCTAAATTATTTAGTTGGGGTAGATTGAAGCCCTAGTTATGTTTTGTTAATATTCAATATTGGCGCCTTTGTGATGATCTTGTTATGATATCTAACTTGGTTAATACCTAGTTTCATGAATTCCTCATATGTGTGTGCGTGATCAACATGTGCATGTGGTATGGACTAGTTAGTTAAATCAATTTGGATGACCGAGTCCTGGGTTTAACATAAGTGACAAAAGAATCCACACCGCGATTCTTGGGTTAATCAACATGGGGAACCGGGAGTATACACCCATGCCCTAGGCCTCATATGTTTGTCGATTTCCATAGAACATATGCTTTTCTAAAGAACAACTTAGTATATACCATGCTAAATCCTTTAGGAAAGAAAAGAGTTAGAGTATACACCCATGCCCTTAGGTTGACAAACATTAGATAGACATAACTTGATCTAAACATTGGCATATTGATATATTAACTTAATATAATTAGCGGTGGATATCAAAGCCCTACCATTTTATCATTATCAATTCAAATCTAATCTTTGTTTTATTTTACTTTGGGAATTTAATTTAGACAAGATTCAGCAGTCCTCGTGGGAATGACTCCGTATTTGCACACTATACTACTATGTTGACCTTGTGCACTTACGGGTAAAACATCCAGTTATTTGCCTATTAATTTAGGTGGGTAACTGTGGAAGAACCGGGATGTTTCTACATTTAGTGCTCTAAAACCATCTGGTTTAGGAGTCAATGGCCTAACACTCGTTACATGGGTCAATTAGAAAGCTTAAGGGAGCTAAACATTGCACAGCTTACACACAAAAAATAATAATAATAAAAAAGAAACAAAAAAGAAAAATGCATATCTTGCCTTGGTTGTTTCATTTGATAGGGATTCCAATGAATTTTGAGGTATTTATCTTGAGAATAAATTGAAGCCTTTTGATTGTATGCTAATTTCATTTTGCACCTATCTGAGCATATGTTGTCTCAACTATCCATTTATTAGTTCTGTGATTTTGGATTCCCTAATGATTGTGATGATAGTGTTTGTCTTGTTAAGTTTGCTTATGAATGAAAATCATGATTTGTGTGAACCTTTCAATGACATAGCACTAAGAATGTTTGTGGGTATCATTCCTGTTAAGCCCTCATGAGACTTCACTCGTCCTCTAGGGATGCCTAGGGGTTTAAAAGGCTTGTTGCGTATGCTAAGAGCTACATGCCCATGCGCGATCAAGCGCATTGGCCATTCGCTCGAGCTCACTCGTCTGCCAGTTTTAAACCCTAGAACCCCTATAAATATATTGTTAAGCTTCAAGAATAAAGATGCAAGAAATTCCGATCATTTTGGGCATAAGACACACTTCAGGGAGCATTGACAGCAAACTGGATCGAGCTCATCACCACTACGCTTGTGCACACATGCACCCGAGTGTCACTCCCACTGAGCTTGAGTGCACACGCATTGACCTGCTTGACAGAAATGTGGAATTAATTTGGAAATTAGCCTAGGTATCCTAATTCGACTAGGGGATAGAAATCCAACGTTTCTGGGACTTGAAGGGCCACTAGGGTTTCTTTTAAACCCTATAAATAGGCCATAAACTTCAAGAGAAAGGTGTGATTGGGTTTAGAGAGAGATTTCACATAATGATCATTTTGGAGGCTTGAAGAGTTGAAGAGAAGCTGGACATGGCAGAAGGCCATCCCAACACCACCAGGAGCAACTAATTTTATAATAGGGTGTTGATGTAGCACTTTTCAAGTAACAATGGTATAATTGTATTCTAATTTGGGTTTTTCTATACGCATGATGGTTGTATAACTGTGAAAATTGATCTTTAATGTTTATATTCAATCGTTATGAAATTATTCCCTTGTCTTATAAAGTTTTTAATATTGATTGAACTCAATCCTTCATATTTTTTGTAATGATATGAATGATTATTATACACCGGTTTTAATTGATACATGATCAATAGGATTTGATAGGCCATGCCTAGAGAAGGCAAATTTGTCTACGCCCTAGTTTAGTATAATTTAGGTAGACAATTTGTACAACCTGAAGATGAGTTATGCTTATCCATTAATTGTGTGTAATTAATTAAGAGATTTGATAATCCATACCTAATGTAATACCCTGAAATTTATATCTTAGAATAAAGGTGATCTTAACATCAAGGATAAGGAGGATTTACAATTTTATTAAGACTTATATAGAGTTAGGTAAATAGACTTAATATAGTAAATGATGGAAATGGCTAGTTAAAGTATATCAAGTTAAAGAAAGAAATGCCATGTTGTTTTGGGCACTGAAAATTGGATAAGTGACCTTAAATAAAATGGTTTTCAAGACCTTGTATAATGATGATAAAGGAAGATTTTGAAAGTAGTTTCATGATTTTTGGACACTTGTAGAAGGAGTTATGATTTTTAGAAGATGCAACTGTCAAAATTGAAATTTCAATCAAACAGAGCCATAGAATTTCAAGGAACGTTTGAGGTACCAAAATAGTTATGGTTGCTACGTTTTTTGCATATGTGGTGACCCTTTTAATGAGGAAAATTTTTAGCCAAATTTTGTGTCATTTGGAGTTAAATTGAAAGAGTTATGATTTTTCTAAGTTTAATAGGTCAAGCTGTCAAGTAGTTAAAGTACCTATGATTTGGGAAATTAATTGGATGGGTTAATGATGTCCGTAGGCCACGATTTTTGGGTATGTGGTAGTCAAAAGGTTTAGGTTGATTGAGGATTAATTGTAGATTTTTATGACCACATTCTAATGTAAATGCATAAGGAGTTTTTTTTAAAAAAAAAGCTGGACAAATCGTCAAGCTCAAGATGACACATGGCCTTGCATTATAAACTACTTGGGGACCAAGCTAGTCCCCAACAATGACTTATTTAAAGAAGGGGCTTGCCCTTGTTCTGAAAGCAAGAAATGTAACACATAAGAGAAAGAAAAGAAAGGGGGGGAAAAAAAAAAAGAGGAAGAAGAGAAAGAAAGAAGAGGAAGAAGAGGAAAAAAGAAGATGAAGAAGAGAAAGAGGAAGGATAGAGAAACCCATAAGGTTTTGCAAGGTAATTTCTTAATCTCAAGCCTTGTGATTAATTTTGAAGAAATTTGGGTGAGCTTAGTTGATTGTGTTGATTTATAGGTAACATATTTTGATTCGTGGGTATCTCTATTGATGGATATTATTAATTTGTGGGTATGTTGGACGAAATTGCGAATGGGTTTTGATTTGTAGTCTTTGGTAATGATGATTTTTGGGTTGTTAAGTGATTGG
>NC_081545.1:15187947-15273209 GCF_901000735.1 Corylus avellana | reverse complement strand
TGACGAAGCACTAAGGTTTCGGAATCCGCACTCACAAATTCATAACAACATAATTTCATGATCTATAATATTCCCCAAAGTTCTCACATATAAATCTTAAGTTTGTTTTACTATTGCTTCAAAGAATTAATCAAAAGATCCCATGTATCCATTCACAACCCAAATCACAAAAGAAATCCAATATTCGATCAAATCATTAACTGTATCCGTAAATCACAAGAAAATATTTAATCTTTATCAAAACATCAATTGTATCTAGAGAATAAATCACAGAGGAAATCCAATTTTTAACAAAGAAAACCAAGCAATCAATTGTATTGAATAATCTTAAATCATCAAGTGTATCCTTGAATCACAAAAGATATCCAAGAGTTATTCAATCCAATTGATTAGAAGTAAAACAATAGAACAATTAAACCATTAAATTGGGAAATATTACATACATGAAACAAAGTTGCTAATCATAAGTGAGGCTTCATCTTCAACCTTAGTTGAAGGTTTAGCCTCTCATGTTATTGAAAGACAAAACAAAATTGATTGAATTCATAATGTAAAATCGAGTACTTTCAAATAAGAATCACAAAGTAGAGATTCAAAAGTTAGGAAAACCTTAAACTCTCTTCTTTCTCCTCTGCAATCTTCAAATTCGTAGCCCCCTCAACTAATCTGATAATTCCCTATTTATAGACCTAAAACTTAGGGTTTTACAAGTTGAAATCGGATACAATTCGTCCAGGTTTGTCCCATTTAATTACGGGACGATTTTGGAATAGTAAACGTCCGAATTAGCAAAATCCTATTTCACAATGAATTGTAGTATTTTGGGTTAGCTTTCCAACGCCACTTGAATCACCTCAATCGGATATTTGACCGAAAAGTTATGGTCAAAATACTGAGACGTGTAGAATCTGAATTTGAATCCAATTCGAAATTTTATCCAATGTTATCCTTAATCCGATTTACCCATTTCTTGGATTTGGTTAAACTTAACCATATCATCTAGGTCTTCTCAAAGTATGTTTTCTTCCAAAAAGTAGTTTTTTTCTTCAACACCTACAAAATATTAAAAACACAAAACTAACACAGAACATCAGATAATAACACAGCTAAAGGATTAACACAAGTAAATTAAGGGGTCCAAATATGCAATATTTGGCACACATCACACCCCATAGCATATCCTTTTTATTTTGTTGTTTGTTTTATTTTAGTTTGTTTTATTTTATATTTTGTTTTTGTTTTTCTTTGTGTTTTGTTTTACTTTGCAGTCTTAGCGTTTCAAGTCTTTTGTCGGTGTTTATTCTGTTACAAGCTTCTATATCTTGGCCACTTGATGTTTCAGGAATGAGAGCTAATGGTGAAGAAATCTTAGTGCTCTCTTCTTTTTCCTGTGGAACTTCGGCTTACTCTTCCTTCTCCTCTTCCACTTGATTTTCCGCCACCTCTTCACTCCTCAATGTGACAGCTCGCTCATGATAGTAGGTGCACTCTTCCTCTACGTATTGTTCATTGGGGTGTTCCATCAACTGCCTTGATATTCTTCTTCTTGGTATTGGTAAGGCCTATTGATGCGGAATGTACTCAGCCCCTTGGCAAATTGTTCTATTTGTACTTCCAGTCTTGAATGGCTTGATCATGCCTTGTATTGATTTGTTCTTGCGCAATCACAAATTGCTATTGTGAAGTCACCAATTGTCGTACAAGATCCTTCAAGTCATCCTTCTTTGGCTTTTGAGCTGGTTGGACTGCTGGTTGGAAATTGCTTTGCTGTCCTTGAGGGTTCCGAATCTTCCTACTTTTACTCCATGAAGAATTGAGGTGGTTGTGCGACCCTGAATTATAAGTGTTGGAGTAAGGATTTTTTTTGGGAGGATAAGTGTGCTATCCCACATAATTCACCTCTTCTTTTTCTGCATATGGAGATAAAGGACACGTCTCAGTGGTGTGATCTAGATGGGAACAAATAGCACATACCTGGTTTGGTGTGTCCCGTTGCAGAGGTGAGATTTTCTGGGTAGTCATGGCCTTGACAATCATGTCCAACTTCTTCTCTATGGCAGCCATCTGATCTTGTAGTGGTGGATCCGATTCAGAGCAATATGCATGATTTCTAAGAGCTTGAGCTTGCCATGGGAAATTTGACTATTGGCTCTAGGTTGGGTTGTAGGAATCAAGATAGTTGTCGTTCCTCGGTCTAGAGATCGATGTGTTCTTATGCCCAAAAATTTTGTTAGGAATTTGTCTTATTGAAGGACATTTTTTAACATGGTGATAAGGGTCGTGGCATAAAGAACACGGTCCATGGGGTGTCGGAATGCCTCCCCACATATGTGAAATTAAAAATAAAATAACAAAAAGAAGTTAAAATTAAAAAGGAAATAAAATCTTACTAATATGCAAACTCGAATGACCCTGCATGAAACAAAAGAAAAAATCAGATCTATAATTAGTACAGTAACTATGCTGCTCTCTGGATGTGCGATCGATCGTAACTCCAGAGGCAAAACAGGAACTGCGGAAAAAACTATAAAAACAGAAAAATTTTAAACAAAATCAAACAATCCCCGGCAACGGCGCCAAAAACTTGATGTGCCAAATACTACCTAAATTAATAGATAATATTTACTACGTTTTAACTCGCAAGTGCACAAGATCAAAACAATAGTATAGTGCAGCAAGTACGAGATCGATCCCACGAGGATTGTGATTTTATTTAGAGTTAATTAAAAATATTAACTTGTCACTGAATTGATATTGAAAAAGAAATAAAAAGATCTAAAGATAAATGAAAAGGTAAAGGCAGGGCTTCGATATCCACCACTAATTATATTTAGATAATATGTCAATATGCCAATGCTTTGATCATGTTATGCATATCTAATTTTTGTCAACATAAGGGCATGGCATATACTCTTTAAGCTATAGATTTCCCTAAGCAACAAGTTAGGCATGGCGTATACTTTAACTCTTTTCTTTTCTAAAGGATTTAGCATGGTGTATACTAAGTTGTTCCTTAGGAAAGCATATACTCTATGGAAATCGACAAACACATGAGGCCTAGGGCATGGCGTATACTCCCGGTTCCCCATGTTGATTAACCCAAGAATCGCGGTGTGGATTCTTTTGTTACTTATGTTAAACCCAGGACTCGGCCATCCAAATTAATTTAACTAACTAGTCCATACCACATGCATATGTTGATCAGGTACACACATATGAGGAATTCATGCAAGTAGGCATTAATCAAGTTAAATAACACGACAAGATCATCACAAGGGCGCAAATATTGAAGTATTAACTAAATATAATTAGGGCTTCAATCTAGCCCTACTAATTAAATTAGCTACACATAAAATTGATGTTAAATATCTTCATAAAAGAAAAGAATAGAAAAGAAAAGAATAAACCCGAGATTTGAACTTCAAGAGCTCCTATTCTTCTCCTTACAAGGTATATCTATTCTAGAGGCTCATGGGTCTATTTATAGGTTTTAGAAGTCCTTGACAAAGTAGTAAACCTAGGGATTTCGTAGGGTTTTGAGAGCTATTACAATTGGGAGTTGGAAAACCCTAATATGGAAAGAGGGACATTCTGGCCGCCACTTGATGTGTCTTCTGCGCATTGGTGCGATCGATTGCAGCCCGTGTGCGCTCTATCGCAGATCTGCGATTGATCCTTCTTCTATCATGCGCTCGATCGCTCCTGGCCTGATTTGTTCTGTGTCCTCTCGGGTACTGCGCTCGATCGCAGGCATCCTGTGATTGATCACAATATCAGGAAGCTCTAATTTTTCACATCTTCTCTCTTTGAGCCCAAATCGTCTAGATTTACTTCATTTTGTTCCAAAAGCCTGCAAAAGTATGAAAAACACAAAAAGGAATTAAAATAGCCTAATTAACTAAAACCAAAGGATTAAAACATGCAAGTTAAGGGCTGAAAATATGAATATTTTAGCACTTATCAGCCCTATGCATTGGACATTGAGAGAAGGGGCCTATGATTAAATCCCAGGCCCAGCTCCCAAGGCCATGAGGCATATGGTCCAGTGGGATTTTCTCCCTGGCCCATGCGGCAAAGGCATGGGGGCTAGGGTGAAATCCTTGTTGTCCATTCCTTGTCCTAGTCCGACTAAGACTTCACTTTTGCTCCTTGTCTCTTATTGCTAAGATCTAGAAATTCTCTCCCCTGTTAAGCCTATAAGTAGAGAAGTTCCTAAGACTTTCAAATCATCCGATCAAGTTCTCTTGACACATAGTTTTTAGAAACTGTCTGAAAATTATTAGTTCATTGTGTTAACACATGAAGAACAAAAGTTTAAGATTTGAAGAAAAAAGTAAGAGCCCACAGTCTCTTGGTTATAATTAGTCATTGGTGAGAAGATCTAGAGGTCTTAATCAACTGTGTTTTTGGAGTAGGAAATGAAAAGTTCTTTGCTCATAGCCAAGGCCTGGCCTATTTGACACTCTTGATCATGTGTCAGTTAAAACCGTTGTATAACAATCATTCATGTAACCACAGAAAATATGAAGGATTGAGTTCAATCAATATAAAAGACTTTCTAAGACAAGAGAAAAACTTCATAATGATTGAATATAAACATTAAAATCAATTCTTACAGTTATACAACTATCATGCATATAGAAAAACCCAAATTAAAATACAATTAAACCATTGTTACTTGGCAAGGGCTACATCAACGCCCTGTTATGAATTAGTTGCTCATCCTGGTGCTGGGATGGCCTCCTGCCATGTTCCTCTTCTCTTCAACTTTCCAAGCCTCCAAGAAGATATTTTATGTCTAAAACTAAGCACACATTCTCTTGAAGCTTAGAGGTCACCTATTTATAGGGTGTAAAACAAACCCTAGAAGCCTTGGAAATCCCAGAAAAATCTTAAGTTAGCCTCCCAGTCTCATTATGAGATCTAAAAAGGTTTTCCATAGCAATTCTGAACTCCAGGGCGTCTCTGCCAGCCGTGTGCGCTCGAGCGCGTTGTAGCTACAGTAACTTGCTAGAATAATTTCCTATAGTAACTTGAAATGCATTTTGAGCCAAAAATCAATGGTTTTTCTTGTATCTTTATTAAACACCTGAAAACAATAAAACAACACAAAATTAAACAAATAACAATGCTAAGGAATTAATATATGCGAGTTAAGGGGCTTGAATGTGCAACATTTGACGCTTATCAGTTATCTTTGTTCTTGCTATTTGTTGAAATAGCAACCGTTCGTCATATCTTCTTCATAAAGTTTTCTTGGGTATGAGAATATGATTCATTCTACGGCACAAATTTTGATTTGCATACTTATTCCTACCACAACCATAGTTTAAAGAATTAGTAAGAGCTATTTTACTCTGGAATGTTTTTAAAACTTGCAAAAGTCTAGTTTTGCTTAAATATGCGTGGATGCTTTTATGAAGATTATCACAATTAAGTGGCAACATTTTTAAAGGGTAAAATGTAGTAGTTGATCATGATTAGAAGCACGCTTTAGTGGAAGATTATGACGAGTAGCAACATTTGTAAGAGACAAAGGACATAGATGAGTAGCACTCCACAATAACTTTGTACAAATGTGTTATAAGGTTTAAAAGAAAGGGAGGCCATTCACATAAAAAAAAATGAAAAAAAAAAGAAAGGGAGGGGAAATGGAAGGCGATAATGTATCATGAAAGAAGCAATGAAGACAAAATAGAAAACCACGGTGATACTACTATTATTTTTAACACAGCAAGTAGCAAACATAGTCAAAATCAACGTACAATACTTACATTTGGAGTCTCTAATCTAATAAGTACTTTTACATTCCAAAATGGCAGATGAAATAGAGGCTTCTAAGATCATCATACCATGAGAGTAATATAGATCAAATTCCCTATATACCTTGAAAGTTACAAAAAAGTGGTCAAAGTATAAAGACCGCAACTTCAATACAGTTTCCTCTTAAGTGCAAGCCCTGCCAAATTATTCATTTGCCATGATTCTGCAAGGAGTTGATGTAATCAATTCAAGAGTTCAAAAGCCATATAATAAAAAATAAAATAAAAGAGGTTAGATGACATTTTGATGTCCCATGAATGATGGATGGAAGCAAAACGTCTGTTCTATATTGCTTAACATCCAATGCGTGCAACATCTATTCTTTAGTCTGAGTGTTGCAAAGTGATAATATAATCACTCATCAAGAACTCTGGAGCCATAATTAATTATAATATTAAAATTCTAAGTTTTGGTTCTATTTATTTGTGTATATATAGATGAGATGCATGGTTATAAGTAGCTTCATATCATATACCATGTAAAAGATTATGTGATATGACCCAAGGATGTTAACCATATCTATGCAATACCTATAAGCAGCTTCATCTCATATACTAGGAACCAAATGGCTTTTGGCTGAAAAGCGATGATCTCTATCTCCACAAGTTTTAAATAGTGCTATAATAAGCAACGCTAAAAACCAATTAGGCAAGATTATGTTGGATAATTGTGGATGGCATAACAAAATGTTATTTTCAATCGTGTGTCAATGGACGAATTTTATAGAATATCCAGTTTTAAGTCCACTAAGGTAACTTGGATGTTTTAGTGGTGACTTATGAAGGTACTACCATAGTGAAAATCTTCAAATCCCAAAGTTTAATAACTCAATTTGAAGACACTATAATGGATGATAATAAAAGCTTTGATGCTTTATGTAAGAATCCATGGACCTGATATACCCCCAAATTAATAAACAAGAAATATAAATCTGAAAGTAAAATCATTTAATTAGAAAATATAAACAACACAACCACAAGAAAATATACACATTGACAACAAAAAGATTTGTTGATGGAGTGGAAAACCTTTTGAACAAATCAAAGAGAAAAACAAGTCCGAGGCAACCAAACTCAGGAAACCATTATAACTAAAAAATCCACATTACAGACAATAGGCAACTTAGAACCCTTTGTAACTCCTAGGCTCTATAAGATCAAAAGCTTCCGCTCGTGTCATAGCTTGACAATCTTCTTGTTGGTGCATCTCCTTACCAATTCATTAGTTCGTTCTTTGCGGTTAAATGATGTGTATGGCCATGGTTTGAACAAAGTAAAATCAATGCCAATGAGTGAAAGCTTTAAGCTTTTTAGAGAACCTCACTTGGTACAATAATGGTGAAGGGGGAAATCATCTAGATGGACTCAAGGAACAAGGAACACTCTCACTTCCTCATCAATACACGGACATCCAAAGATTTGGTGAAAGCAATGGGAAGCATCAAATCATCAAGAGAGGGTTAGGGGTAAAGATGGAATTTTGTGAAAATGAAACCAAACCACTCAGAGTATCTTGGCCATAACATTTTGTCCCGACCTCAAAATAATACAAACTCAATGGCTTTGGAAAGCCCATGCCTAATCTACAACTTTGTATTTCGTGAGCTCCTTCACATCAGGACGTTTGCTATGTTGAAAAATGGCCTGCATGATTCCGCATAAGCAGAATTTCATCATGAGGAAAATCCTATTGATCTTACTGCTTGATTTTGTCTAGAACACATCATGATGACCAGAGGATGTCAGGAAACTTCTTAGGAAGATTATAACTTCGTCATGACGTCTATATGACATTCAAAACTATCCTAATGACCCCAAGGTGATATCTAGGTGATGTCTAGGTGCCAGATCTCCCTAGAACACAAACTCTTCGGAAAAGGGACATCAACACCTCAATCTTGATCATGTCGACAATAGCCTCTCTGAGCTTACATTGTCATGAAGGTGGCAGAACATCTTCATGACAGCATCTAGGGTTTCATCCTTAAGTATCTCAGGCTTGGTAGGTCTTGGGACTTTCCATCACGATGGGATGTTGACATCGTGACGATGGAACTTCACAGTGAGCTTTAGATATTTTTTTACCAGATTTCGTCATGATGAAAACACATAGTAAGCTTTGAGGCATAGAAGGCTGATTTTGTCATGATAGAATGGTGACGTCGTCATGACAAAATTACACAATCGAAATTAGTAGCTTCAGACCAACTTCGCATGACGGCTTTCCGAGAACCATCAACCAACTACCTTTTCAACACCAAACCATTGTGATATGAAAAGACCAACTAGACAAGTTTTAACACACCAAACATGGCAAATTTTTAACATCTAATAATCTCTCCCTTTGTGAATTTAGTGACACAACTTTAACAATAGAAAACCCACAAAATTTACAAGAAAATACATCAGTTAAAAACCCACCTAGTCTAACTAATCACAACTAGAATAAGGAAGATGTAAATGGCAACGATCTATTCTCTTGAAAAATTGAACAAACTCATAAAAGCTTGGGGAACAAAAATGATTAATCATAAAAGATACATAATAATTTAATAAACAACTCCCATAATATCTCCTCTTTTTCTCACGAAAGACAAAGGGACATACAAAAGAACACATTCTCCCCAAAATCGACAAATTAATAGATAGGACAAGAGGAAAGAGACTAAATAACAATTCATCAACAAGGCTGACACATGTAGAAATATTTAAATAAAGAAACATATATATACATACATGTGTCATAAAACAAATAGGACAAAGGCATCATGTAAACTCTCCCTTAACATAACCCATTTCTCCTTTGCCGGTGTCTCGCACCTAGAGAGGAACAAAAAAAGACTCATAGATTGACATGAAAAACAATGCGGTCCTTAATGGGATACCACAACAAAACATCATAACACATCTCAACCATTTGAAGCCAAGGAAAACACAAGATGTATGAAGACAACATCTATAAAGTAAATGGACTGGAGACAACAAAACAATAATAAACAAGAAGCACAACAATCAACTCCCCCTCAATGTAGGCAAACCTTCGTAGCAAGTGTCCTAAATTGTTGTCCACATTCTCCCTTGCTACATTACAGTACATGGGAGGAACTCAAGCAATCTCTCCTGCAACCTGGGGAGGATCAACCTAAAGGGAAGTAGTAAAGACAATAGCGAAGTGCAAGATGGAATAACCGCAAGAAGGAAATTCACCAACAATACATAGACCCCATCAATGTTCACTACTAACAATTTGGAACATGCTTATAAGCACATGTGAAACAAGTATCATTCACTACATCCAAACATAACACAAAAATAATCTATAAAATGCCTAAGAAACGAACAAAGGGATAAAAGAGTATGAACTTGATATGAAGTATTAACAAAACTAGAAGCATGTAAAAACACAACACGATGTAATAAAAAATACAAACCAATCACCTGAGCGAAGGTGATGCACAACACATAAGAGTGCACATGTGTGGACAACTAAACACATACTTAGGCCAAGACAACACTAAGTGTGACAAGTTCTTAAACTCAAACTTGCATGTAAATGTGATGATCACGTGATGAACACAAGGCACATGTTTTCAACTTGAATGAAAGTTCATCATGGTTCAACCATTATCCACAAAGAGACAAACAAAGACAAAAGGTTGAGAAAATGTCCTCTAGTGTAATGCTAACAAAATTCAATCTCAATTTGTAACCCAAAGTTTATGCAACACAAGATGAATGCAACCCTAAGTTCTAAATCACATGAAAATGAGACACAAAGCATGATGAAGACCCTAAATGAATGCAAGAAAGAAACATAGAATCAACAAAATGGTTTTAGACAATAAAACATCTTTTTGTGAGACGGAAGACCAAGATTGAAGAGGGAGAGAGAAAACTCAACAAAATTTTGAAAGCAAATTTCTTTCTTTTCAAGCACATGCCTCTTTAAGGAAGTTCAAAACACATATGGCAAATAAAGAAATGGATATACTCAAAGTGATCACAATATGTACCAATACGCACAAAAGTTTCACAAATATTATAGTTTTTCAACACTCAATGCAATTATATAAATGGCAAGGCTAAAGCACGTCAAGTGTTATGGGTGACAAATCCCACAAGCGGAGGCATTAAGTTACATAAGTATGGAGGTAAACACATCTCAAAACAAAAGTAAAACCTTTTTCCCTTGGCTTTAACAAAAAAGTCACACGCCCATTCCTTTTCAATTGTCCAAGGTATTTGTACACATTAAATGACATAGGTGTTTCGACTTTTTCTACAATGATTTAACATCGGCTCTTTCTATAAGGATTCAAAAAGCAAATTTGAAGTTTATATTTACTCATGAAATTTAACAATTCTCGATAAACATTTGATCTTTGATCATATTTTGCTTGTTATTGAAAGAGGTGATGCCATCAAAATTTATACCTCACGTTCAACTTGTAGGTCAATTTAAACTTAGTTAAAACACAGTTTTACACAATAATGTCTATCTGGTCTTATACAGGTAGCTTCCCTCAAACTTGTGAAATAGTGTGCAAGAAGATGACAATGCTTATACAAGCCAAAAGGAGCAAATGCACACACACAATAAATATATCCATCATATACAACAATTTCCAAGCGAAAGGGTACACCATGACATAATGAGTGAACCACTCAATGAATGACAAGTTAAAATTGAGATACTTTGAAAGTGTAATTTCAGGTCATCTCTCATTTTCTTCAATAGAAATAACGACACAAAAGAAAGGAATATAACAAAAAAAAAAAAAAAAAAAAGCAATGCAAACAAAATAAAAATGCATGTCTTGACATGCATGAAAATGTATGAAGCTCAAAGGTTAGCATGCCACCAACTACCTTCCCTTGGAAGGTCTCTTATCACACACCCTATCAAAGGCCTATTGCCCACAAAAACTTCCTTCCCCTTATCGACAATTCTAGGAGCAAATTGTCAACACAAGTGAGGGGAACAAAAAAAAAATTCCCTTTGTTGACAAGTGTACTGTTAAGAACATAAGCACTTTTATCAAAACCAAGCTCACACTTATCCCTAAGGAGTAATGGGGAACTCAAGATGCAATTAACATAACAGTTGAAGAGTTAATCAGATTTGCACACATTAATATCATCTTCTAGAGATTTCTCTTTATTAGCAAGCACTGAGTTCTCATATCTCAAGGAATCAATAACAAAATTTTAGTCAAAAATTTTAATAAGCTAGGATTCCTTAGAGTCTTTTAATTCATTCTCAAGGGATTTTACCTCATCAATAAGTATAGAACTTTTAGATTCTAAAACATCAACCAAAGCATGTAAATCAGATATTTTAGCAAGCAAAGATTCATTTTCATGCTCAACCTTCTTAATCCTTTTCGAAAATAAAAAAATTCAACTTTTCAAATTTAGTGCATTATTTGAAAAGCTTAATGTAGTCCTTTTGAAAGTCCATTTTCTCGTCAAAATCATCCTAAGATGACTTACCATGGTTACAACTATTATCCACACTAGAGTTTCTATCACTTCTCATAACATGAGAACTCACATTAAGGGATAGAGAAGAACCAATAACAAAAACGGGTTAAGAACCACGCTCAAGATTTGAGTAAAAATCAAGTAAACCCACTCTAATACCAATTATAAGAATCCAAGGACTGGTTCTACCCTCAAATTATTAAACAAGCAATATAAATCTCAAATTAAAATTATTTCACTAGAGAATATAAACGACACAACCACAAGAAAACATACACATCCACAGCACAAAGATTTATTGATGAAGTGGAAAACCCATTGAACAAATCAAAGGAAAAAATTAGTCAAGGGAAGCCAAACCCAGGAAATCATTATAACAACAAAATCCACATTACAGACAACATGCAACTTACAACCCATTGTAACTTCTAAGATTTATTAGATCAACAAGCTCCTACTCATCTCTTAGCTCAACAATCTTCTTGTTGGCACATCTCCTTACCAATTCATAGGTAGACTCTTTGCGGTTAAATGATGTGTATGGATGTACTTTGAAAAAAAGTAAAATTAACCCAAGTGGGTGTGGTTTGAACAAAAGTAATACCCCGGACCTAACCCTAGTTAGGAGACAGAGTATTTTGGACCCTAAGTTTAATGGATATCAAGTTCGGATGGCTTGGGGGAGTTTCTGAGCCCCGGTAGGACCTCCCGGCTTGTTTTTGACTTGGAGGATCAATCCTTCACAAGAGACGTTCAATTCTCTCTACAAAGGATAGATCCCTAGGGCCAAAATCCAAAGGATCAATCTTCCTACGTTAGAATGCAATTGTATGGTTTTCTTAAGCCCTAGTGCAGTTGTAACGTCTATATGTTCGTCCTTAACCTTTACAAACCTAGTTGCACATATTTCAAGGTTTTAAGAGGTTGAAGGAGTGCCGTGGTGAAGAGAAAGGCTTTGTTTCATCAGTTTGAGATTGCCTTCGGGAGTTTCTGAGCCCTACGAGGTTAGTAAGATGATTACTTTAATCATTCTTCATCATTTAGATTCTCTTCCACCATAAGTTAGTGTTGTTAGGGTTGTGTTCTTGAGTTTTATTCGGTGTTAGTGTTTGTTTATATTATCATAGATGAGTTGAGACCATACCAAACATGTTTGATAAGTTGTTATGATTTAAGATTGGAGGTTTTGAATAAATTGAACCCTAGATTATTCTTGAGACCTTAAGAGTCATTCAAGGGTTTGTTCAACTCGTTTCTACTAGTCCGGATTGATCCCAAACCCTCCAAGATCAAATCCTACCCCCTTCAAGAATGTTGTTTCGTTGGTTTTTAGGTTTTAGGTTAGTGTCTTTGGTCTAGGAGAGTTGTCTAACATTAGGGTTTTTGCAGCAAACCATCTTATTGAGTTCGAGTTTAGTTTTTGAGGACTATGCCCATGACTCAGGTGAGTGAATCTCACTTGCATACTATTATATTATTGGTATTGTTTTAGCATACTATTTTGATATGAATTAGAAAACATGCATGACTTTTATTCCACGAACTCTATTTTATGAACTTGTGAACTCCCTTTTTTGTGTATGATGTAATTGTGATTACGAGATAAACTGATATTCTTGTAAGGATTTTACGTCAAACATGCATGTAAAATATTGTGAAGATAAGTGCATTTAGTTGATATGTTCTTGTGTCATGGACTACCATTAAACAAGCAAGGCTTTATTGGTCTAGTTCAGTAGAGATTTGGCATTGGATCCAAGACGCCAGCTGAGTAACCGAGCGCAGCCATGTATGCATGGTGGTTATGACATATGGCATTGTTAGTAGCGTGGGCCACCCGAGGTTAGACCCGGTCGGGTTGTGTGATGATGATTGCTAGTTTGTGCACATCAGGGCACTAGTGTGTACCAAAGGTTCTTTCAAGAATGCGCAAACCCTATCGAGAAGGGGTAAGGGCCCAAATAGACCCTATGAAGTTGAGCTATGACGACATGATCAAAATTATCATGTATTCATATATCTATATTCCATTGAATATTCTATTACACATATCAACTTCCTTACATGTTATATTTTAATGTTGAATAACCCTTTTGCAAAGCCATGAGTTCACAAATTGTGTAATTGCCTTCATGTGATTTTATCTCACTGAGTGGTGGACTTACACTTGATTTATTTTTCACCTGTGGAACACAATGGTGTTTCACAGATAGTCAGTAGCTAGATGGTGATGCTGTGGAGACAGTTTGTACTTGTGGAGAATATAATCAGGATTATCTTTGAGGTCTTAGATACAAAATGGTTGCAGGATATGTGGGAGTGTAGTGATAATGATGCTCGGCGCGATATGATCGATGTTATTTATCTAATTTATATGGTCAAGATTAGATATAGATAGTGATGTTTTTGAGGCTTTATCCATGTAAGGATTACACTTCCTCACCAATACACAAACGTCCAAAGCTTTTGTAAAAGCAATGGGAAGAATCAAATCATCAAGAGAGGGAAAGCTTTGATGGCTCTCAACAAAAACCCTGTTGTCTTACAATGGATAAGCAAGAACTCAAGGTTCTCTAAAGTATTTTCATGCTTAGCAACTCCAAACACCCTAATGAGCATCTCATTGTATTTAAAGAAGAGGAAGGGGTAAAGCTGAAATTTTGTGAAAAGGAAACCAAACAAGTTATGGTATCTTGGCAATAAATTTCGATCCCGAGCTTCGAATGACGACAATTCAACAGCTCTAGAAATCTCATTGCCAAATCTTCAACTTTATTATTTCACGAGCTTTTGCAAATTTGGATATTTTCTATGTCAAAAGTGGCTAGCAAGATTCCGTAGAAGCAAAATTTCGTCACACTACGACCAAAATCGTGTTGATCTTATTGCTTGATTTTTTCGGGAACACCATGACAACTAGATGGCGTGCTAAAATAGCCTAGGGATGTTATAACTTCGTCATGACGTCCGGAACAATCCTAGAAGATATCATGATTTTCAAATAGATGTTCATGTTATATCTAAGTGCCATATGTCTCTAGAACTCAAAAAACTCTTGAAACAAGTGATATCAACACTTCAATCTTGATGATGTCAACAATTGTCACTTTGAGCTTATGTCATCATGACGGTGTCGTTGCATCTTCATGATCGCAACTAGCATTTCATCCTCAACTTTGTCATACTTGGTAGGACTTAGGACTTTTCGTCATGACGAGATGTAGACATCATGACGATTAAACTTCAAAGTGAGATTCAAATATTTTTTGTCCAGATTTCATCATGACAGAATGATTATGTCATCATGACAGAAACACACAGTAAACAACGAGGCAGAATAGGCTAATTTCGTCATGGCACAATAATTGCTTCAAACAACTTCGTTGTGACGTCTTCATGACGAAAACTTCCAAAACTATCAACCAACTACTTTTTTCAACATCAAATCCCTTTGATATGAAAAGACCAACTAGACAAGTTCTGACATGCTGAATAAGTCAAATTTGTTAATTCAAACTTTAAGCTTGGAAAAAAAAAAAAAGATTCAAAAAATCTAAATTTAGAAGAAATCAAAAAAATCTAATAACACAATAATAATTTCAAAGAATAAATTATTTTTTCTACCCACCTCGTCACCCCTTCTCTAGTCCATGGAGTGACGGTTGAAGAACAAAAATATTTTTGTCTCTTACTTCTAAGTAGTTGGTTAGGTTTCTTTATTCTTTTCAATAGTTATATATGAAATGGAATACATCTTTGATTTCTTCTTTGAAATTATTACCTGTGTTATTAGATTTTTTGATTTCTTCTAAATTCTTTTCTTTATTTTAAATCTTTTAAATATTCTTTTTAAAATTATTTATTTCTTAATTTTCAAATGTTCAAAAGATTAAAAAATGCTAAGCTTTGGAACCAAAAAACTATTGAAAAATTAGACTCTATTGTGAAAACACTAGAGGATTCTTTGACAAAATTAGACGAGAAAGTAAACCTCAAGATGGAAACCCTAATGGTTATAGAGAAATATTAATGCTCTTTCTGAACTGATGAAGATTCAACCTATAAGTTTGAAGAGACCCGACTATTAAATAGGATGTTTAGGGAACTAATGACAACCTTGACATGAAGGGAAAGGAAAATGACGTACTTTGTTAAAATGTTCATGAAGTTTCTTTAAAAAAGATGATGAAACTTTTAAAAAAGAATCAAAAAACAAGAAACAATTAAGTCACATAGGTATAGAAGTGATAAAAGGACTAATAGGAGAAACAAGAAAAACCAGAAGCAAAGCCTTAAGGAATAAAGTGCTTTGAGTGCAAAGGTTTTTGTCAAATTACTCATGATTGTCCAAAGGAAGAGTAAATAAAAATTAAAAGTGTTGACTATCAAATGAGATGATACTAAGTTAGAAAGTGGTGATCAAATGATTCTTCTTTTGAAGATGTTACTAGTTAATCTATATTTTCTATATCATGTGTAGACATTAGATAGACATTTGAGTCTATGTTTAATTGAGTTAATTTTGAAGTTGTGATGGTTGAAGATGTAATTGTGAACTTAACCATGAGTAATTGAGAAAATGGGGAAGATATTTTTTGATGCTTTCACAAATTTGTATGAGTCTACAAAAAAGGAAAAAAAAATGATTTCATCCAATCAACTCAAAAATGTGTAAAGTGAGAAGAAACTTTTGAAATTACAATTTTAGAAGATAAAGATCCTTGCAATTAAGCTAAGGGCTCAAAAAGGTTGTTCTTCTACCAAAAAAAAAAAAAAAAAGGAATTCAACTTGAGAAGGAAGAGGAAAGTAATAAAGTAAATAAGTTGGAAAAAGACCTTGAATGACGTCGAATTATAAAAAAGCCACTAAAGCCCGAAGGAACATAAAAAATAAAAAACTTGACAATCTCTTAAGCATTGGAAAATGTTCTTATGAAAAAAAATGTTTAGGATAGATATACTCTTGTTGAGTATACATGTGTATGTGTGTGTGTCAAAAGATTGAGGTTAACATTAGAAAGATATCACAAGTGTGTGTGGTTAATAAACCCTAGTTAGGCCAAATCGGTATCCTAAGCTTTTGGGTTGAGTAATGTCCCAACTTACTATATTATGGTATCAGAACTGATATGATGTGCGGTATGATGGAGTGGCACAGGTTTCGACAAGGGTCCCTAGAGTAGGGATAAAGGTGCGGGCATAGAAGATTGTCCTTGATGTAAAGGGAAAACGTTTCATGGAAGAGGGTCTATGATGTAGATCTACTCATGTGAAGCAAGTATAGACAAACTTCGTTGATCACGAGGGTAAAAAGAGATTAGATGCCTATGTATCACAATTTTCAAGGACCATAGGAAGAAAGAAAATTTCTCAAATGCAGAAAGTACTCCAAGGAAGATTATGGAAGAAACTATAACACCTAAGACAAAAGTTATTCAAGTATGGAAAAAAAATGATTAAAATGTCTAGAGGAAGAAAATATTTGGTATTGTTATAGCCGTTAGCAGGCTGTTTAAGAAATATGTAAGGTGATAAGTCTATTTTCAAAATATTTTGGAAGAAAATGTTTGGTAGCTACAAGTTCAAGAAAAATGTAATGTGAAAAGTCCTTCTTCAAACACTTAAATATAGTAAAAGGAAATTGAAGTAACCCATGTAGTCATCTTTGATCATAGGACCAAACCTAAAGTACTTGGAAATGGAAAAATAGTTGTTCTCGGAATGGGCTTTTTAAAAGGTCATAGTATGTACATCAAATAAATATTATAATTTATCTTCTAATGCTTTGATTGGTTGTAAGTAAATTTTAGTAAGACTACGCTATTGAACATAAGTTGGTTAATGACTAGGTTAGTATCTATTCCACATATTGAAGGAAAATAACCTAGAGACATACACAAGAAAACTTGCCATCTGGCAACAAGACTAAGTGTGTTAGTGATAAATAGTACATTCTAGGTGTTGTAGATTGTTTCTCTAAAGATAGTTGGATATAACTTTTGGGAGGGAATTCAATTTCTTTTGAACTTCAAAAGCATTTATATATAATACAAAATAATAAAAATTTACAATAACTTGACTTACTTAGTCTTAGAAAAAAGTTTGAAGGTTTCAAGTATGCAGAGGAATATAATGAGAACGAGATAGCTCATACATATGTGGTAGATAGGAAGAATATATATAGTAGATAGGAACAATATATATGAAAAATATATATTCTTCACTTATTACTCTTAAAATAGATGTAGTAGATAGGAAGAATATATATAGTTCAAGAGATGGCATATGTAATGCTAGACAATAAATCCCTTTCTCTCATGGGTTGAAATGGTAAATACAACTTACTATACATTGAAACAAATTTATATCTGACCTAGAACCAAGCAATCCACATATAAGTTGTAGAATGGAAAGAAGACAAATTAAAATATGAGCTCAAGGATAGCTCTTTATTTGTTTCAAAACATGTTCTTTCTCTCTTATTTTCCTTTAAAAAATGAAGCCCAAGCATACACCAAACTGCTAAATTGCCACAAAAACTCAAAATCTTCATTTTCTTCAATCATTGATCACATTTTTGTAATTTTTCCTGGAATCCACTTTTTTTTCTCCTTTTTTTTTTTTTTTTTTTTTTTTTTTTCAATTAGAAGGGGTATTGGGCAGTTGTAATGAATTTCTTGAAGATTTTGCGTATAAATAATTGCCAAATTTTCTTTGTTTCATAATTTTCCGATGAATCCATGGATTTAGCTACGAATTTCATGATTTTTAGGCTAAATATTTTGGATTTTGCACAAAACCCATGTAGAATGCCACAACATATAGCATTTTTTAGGTTCCAAAGATTTAGACCACCAATGTATCCTTTATTGATTTAGACCTTTAAAAATAGATAAGGTTTGGACATATTTTTGGAGGAATTTAATCATATGGTGAGTGTCGTTGACTGAAGTTGACCAAGGGTGATATTTTGACTTGTCCTAATATGATGTTTTAGATCCTCTAAGCCTTGAAGTCATTTAAAATATTTTGATGTCAATTATAGGATCTCTGAGTAAACACTCATTAGGTACCATTTCACAAATCTTCGTAGTTCAAAGTTCTAGCGTGTAGATGTTTTCTAATGATTCTTTTGCAACTTTATTTGTGTCTTCAAGATTAAACAACTGTGCGAAAAGAGGCTACAAACTCATTACCATTGTTGAATGTTGGGAATAAAATTACACTACAAGCCCATCAGATTTTGGGCCTTAGGGGCAATGAGAGGCCCATAGAGCTATTAATTAAATAGCAGAAGATACAATCCAAGTGGGGTTCTATTGGAATAATCTGGGTCAAGAAGTCCTACTCAAAGTTTAAAGTGGAGTAGGAGCCCAAGTCCAATTCCAACTCTCAAGGCTCCCAAATCAACTAAAATAAGAAGAACTAGTCCACGTCTACCTTAACTCTTCAACCCATAAATAGGCCCCCACACAAGGTACAAAAACATCTTCAATGATCATACTAGAGAATATGGAACAGAGCTTAATTAGTCCTCATTGAGCAGATTGAATTATTGTACATTGAAGCATAATCTTTCTCCCGAAAATTGACTTGGGCATCAGAGTTTCCCCGGCATAGACACTAGCCGATTTTTTTACGCACTTATTATTTTGCAGCTATTGTGGGAAAACAAAGAACCCATTGAATATCAAAGATGCCTCGTAGAACGCGCAATTCACACCATACCGGAAACTATTAGACAGACAATTGTTCTAACAATGAATATTGTCTATGCAATTCTTATTAAGGAATCCACTTTCAATAATTCAAGCCTTACCTCTCTATTAGGTTTTAGAAACTGGCCTTATTTGGTAATCAAAATTTGGGTTGTAAAACTTTTCAACACCTAAGCTTTTTGGTGTATAAAAGTTGTTCATTTTAGTTGTAGTTGTGAAGTCATCACCTGGTCCATACTAATGTGGTCTACTCTAGAGGACTTTTAAAGAGGTTTGTCATCTAGTTTGTGTTGACACTCTAAGTTGTCACAAAAGTTAACAATGAAACCCTAGTGATCGGGTTGATGCCATGAGAAAACCTACAGTAAAAATGCTTCCTTTTTACAAATTACATGAAGGCTTTTCTCCAACCCTATAAATAGAATACGATGCCCATTTTGTATGTTTGAAACCCACATTAAACTTTAGTCTTAGAACTGCTTGAGAGGATTCCTTTCTTCATCCTTGTGAGCCAAGAATGCATTTGTTAGGAGCCATTGTAGCTCCAAACTCTTGGAGATTTATTTTTGTTCAAACCAAACACCACCATATAAACCGTCAATCACCTTAAGTCTATTGGGAAATTGGCCATTGATATGGTGACCCAAAAAATTAACTAGGCCTAGATAGCTTAGTTCGAGGGTTAATTGAACTTTGGGTCACGAGAAACAGTTGGAATGGCATTTTGGGAATTTTTGGACTTTTTGGCTGAATGCTTGCATGGGGGACCACTCGAACGTTTGCCTGCAAACAGTACACGAATGTTCGTGTGGGGACCGGCAGAATGTTCGTTGACTTTTGGTTGACTAATGGACATTTTCCAAGCATACAATGCAACCCTAAAACCGCTGGGTAAATAGTACATGAACGTTCGCCCCCGTAGTACTAAACGTTCGCTGCTTTTCAGTACTGCTCCTGGAGAGCTCACAACTTTTTCCACCTATAAATACCCTACCCCTCTTGACCCCTAAGCTCTATTTTCTCCCTTGTGCCCTTTGAAAACCCTATGTGATTGTCTTTGTGAGTTGTGAGAGTTCTTGAAGGATGAGAGGTGATTTATTGGAGGCCTTGCTTTAAGACGGTAACCTTCTAAGCTTAAGCTTGTTCTTTGCGTAGTCGTTATATGCTTTTTCTAGTTAGCTTAGTTGTTGGTTTGAGCTTCTAGCTAGGTTGTGTCTTTAATCTTGACATAAGATTGGTTTAGGATTTCATTCTTGTTGAACGTATTTTTGTAAGCATGGAAATGTTGTTTTGGGCTAGGAAGTGTTAGAAACCCTTTTATAGACTTACGGCTAATTTGGAGAGTCTTAGGAGAATATTGGACCAAATGAGGTTTTACCTGAACCTTCTAGTCGAATGTTCAACCTGGAACCCGAACGCTAGCCCAGCAGCCATTTAGGGGAACGCCATTTTGGGCCTGTCATTCAATAGCTCCTATTTTTATGTTCTATGTTTGTTTTAGTTTGGTCTTACGACTAATGTTAGGTTTTCCACAGATTTGGAGAACCCAAACACCTTGGAGGACTTTTTAGAAAATGTATATGACCCAGGTGTGTATGAACTCACATAATGCTCACCATTTCTTTTCCCACATTACACGACTATTTTGTGTACCAAACATGCATATTTACAACTCTCATGGAATACATTTTTTTATTTCGTGAACTCTTTCATTTTGAAAATGTGCTACTTAGTAAGATGATGGAACAATGAGACATGTAAAAGCATGCATGTAATATAGACAAGACTAATTGCATCATATGATATGGTACACCGGTACGTGCGGGATAACGGCCTTGGGCTTACTATACATGTTAACTTTATAGTCAAATGCATGTATGTTTATATGGGCTTCGGATCCAGAGGTTTTATCTTTACTCTGGTTGTCATAATTCTAGTATGTAGTTATTACTTCCTTATTCTTGTAGTTAAAGTCTTATGTTGTATTCTCTCAATTAGGAGAGGTTAAGATCCCTGAGTCTTGTCCCGTGAGGGATAAGGCTGGGGGACAAACCATGGGGTCAATTACCACTTAATTGATTTCCATTGGGCGTTATAGCTGGTATCAGAGCCTTATGCTTTGAAAACTGCAGGATATAGGAGGAGAAAGCCTAAGCAATGATCACACCAGAGAATAGACTAGTTAGCTGTTTGGACTAAGTCCATAGGTTGGTCGCTTGGTTCTAACCTAGTCGGTTCTAACTCTACTTGCTGTTGTAGAGAATGTCATCCAGAAGGAATCTAGCAAACAGACCACACGCTCTAGAAATTGGGAATGTCGGGACGACACTCATCTAGAGCCTGTGGACATTCCAGTCTACGAGGTAGCACCACAGGAAGAGATCAAGTGAGGGATGCTATTGGCCAACTAGTATTGGCCTTGAAGCGAGATAGGGTGGCGAGATAGTATCGGCGTTGTTCCTTGAGGGACTTCTATAGTCATCACTCTGATAGTTTTGACGGGACTGGTGATCATATCAGCGCGGAAACTGTCTGAATGATATGGAACAGCTACTGACTACTACTTGGTGTACTACTAATAAGATGACTGGAGAGGCCAAGCGTTGCTGGCAAGACGAGAAGGTTGTACCCGTCGCTGAGTTAGGATCAGATACCGCCATTACTTGGACCATCTTCAAGTACGAGTTCAATTGACACTTCTTTCCTAGGGTCGTGCAAGAAGAAAAGGCACGGGAATTCATGGACTTGGTCTAGGGAAGGATGTTGGTGATTGAATACGCCACGAGGTTTCTTCAACTATCGAGGTTCGGTATATACCTCATCCTGGATGAGGAGAAGAAGGCAAAGAAGTTCGAGCGGGGTCTGAACACAAGTATTTAGACCATGATGACCTGCTTTGACATCCATAATTTCTCCCAGTTAATGGATCGGGCTTCGATCTAGGAGGTGAGTTTGAAGGAGAATGTGGTGGAGTTCGTAGACCAGAAGAGAAGGGTTTAAGGACCTCGTACTTTGTTTGGAGGAGTCGGGCCAATTAAGAGGATGGCGGTGGGAAGTTATCTCCCACAATGACCACAAGGATGTGCCCTGAATACCTCCCAGGCCCAGCAGCACTAGAAGGGTCAGATGCCAGAGTTGCTCTGGAGGTGCAACAGGGTTCACTGGGGACTCTGTAGGATGGGTGCGGGGACATGCTAATGGTGTGGCCAATTCGTCCATTTCAGCAAGGATTGTGTGGGCATGGCAATTCCTCAGTTAGGGAATACTCATTGGCACCAGAACGAGTCTACTCGCTTATTCTAGGAGAGACAGTAGTAGGATCGGAAGTGGTGTGAGGTACTATTCCTATAATTGGATTTGAGGCTTTTGTTTTGTTTGACTTAGGGGCTACCCACTCTTTCATATCTATTACATTTGCAAGAATGTCTAGACTTATGGTGCAAACTTTGGAAACCAGTCTTGTTGTAGCTACCTCGTAGGCAAAACTATAATCTGTAACGCTGCAGTTTGCAAATGCACTGTGAGCATCTGTGGAAGGGTACTTCCTACAAGCTTAGTTGTTCTCCCTATGAATAGTTATGACGTTATTCTTGGGATGAATTGGCTGGCAAGCATTTTGTGGTTGTTGACTGTGCTCATAGGCAAGTTACGCTTAGACCGTGGGGAGAGGAAGAAGTCACGTTCGTCGGATCACAAGTGAGGTCTTTACCTCCCACTATTTCGGCCGATCAGGCTAGGAAGCTTATTCTGGGAGGTGGCCAGGCATTTTTGGTATTTTTTATCACCCAAGCAAAGGAAGAAGAGAAGAACCTGCAAGATATCCTTGTGGTGTGGGACTTTCCAGATGTCTTCTCAACAGACTATGCTAGATTGCCACCTTAGAGGGAAGTTGAGTTTGGAATCGAGTGTGTGCCGGGAACTAATCCTATATCAAAGGCACCATATAGGATGGCGCCATTGGAGTTGAAGGAGATGAAGGAACAGTTGGAAGAGCTACTAGATAAATGGTTTATCTTCCATAGATCATTACCGTGGGGAGGGTCGGTGTTGTTTGTGAAGAAGAGGATGTGAATTGATTATCGTGAGCTGAGCAAGGTCATGTTTAAGAACAAGTATCCTTTTCCAAGGATTGATGACCTGTTGGATCAGCTGCAAGAGTTGCACTAGGCTTAGATAGCTTAGTTAGAGGGTTAATCGGATTTTGGGTCAATAGGAACAGTTGGAAGGGCATTTTGGAAATTTTTTGACTTTTTGGCAGAACGCTCTCATGGGGGACCATACGAACACTCGCCTACAAATTGTACACAAAGGTTTGTGTGGGGACCGACCGAAAATTCATTGACTTTTGGTTGACCAGTGGATATTGCCTTAGCGTACGATGCAACCCCAAAACCGCTGGGTAAATAGTACGCGAACATTCGCACCTGTAGTACTGAACGTCACTGCTTTTTAGAACTGCTCCTGAAGAGCTCACAACTTTTTCCACCTATAAATACCCTACCCCTCTCGACCCCTAAGCCCCATTTTTGCCATTATGTCCTTTGAAACCCATATGCGAGTGTCTTTGTGAATTGCGAAAGTTCTTGAAGGAGGAGAGGTGATTTCTTGGAGGCCTTGCTTCAAGAAAGTAACCTTCTAAGCTTAAGCTTGTTCTTTACGTTGTTGTTATGTTGCTTTTTCAAGTTAGTTTAGTTGTTGGTTTGAATTTCTAGGTAGGTTGTGTCTTTAATCTTGACTTAAGATTGGTTTAGCATTTCATTCTTGTTGAACGTATTTCTTTATGCATGGAGATGTTGTTTTGGGTTAGGAAGTGTTATAAACCATTTTATAACCTTAGGGCCAGTTTGGGGAGGCTTAGAAGAACATTGGACCAAGTGAGGTTCTATGTGAACCATGTGGTCAAACATTCGGCTAGGAGCCCAAATGCTCGCCTAGGAGCCCTTTAGGGGAACGCAATTTTTGGTAGTCATTCAGTAGCTCCTGTTTTTATGTTCTACCTTCATTTTAGTTTGGACTTAGGACTAATTTTAAGTTTTCAACACATTTGGGGAACCTGGACCCCTTGGAGGACTCTTCAAGGATTTATACGATCCGGGTGAGTACGAACTCACATAATTGCATTGGACGACTAGTATGCTTGCCATTTCTTTTCCCACATTACACGACTATTTTGTGTACCAAACATGTATATTTACAACTCTCGTGAAATACATTTTGTTGCATTGTGAACTCTATCACTTGTGAAAATATGCTACTTAACAAGATGATGGAACAATTAGACTTGTAAAAGCATGCATGTAAATTACAGACAAGACTAATTGCATAGTATGACATGGTACACTGGTACGTCCGGGATAACGGCCATGGGCTTACTATACATGTTAACTCCATGGACAAATGCGTGTGTGTTTATATGAGCCATGGATCCAATGGTTATTTTGTGACCTGCACAACCTTAACGGGCGGGTAACTACAGGACGTACGTCATTAGTAGCATGGGCCACCCAAGGTCCAACTTAGTTGGGCTGCTAGTGTTGTGGATGGTAGCGTACAATAATCGGGGCACGGGAATTGTATTACAGGTTCTTTGGGATAGCGCCAACCCTCCTGAGAAGGGGTAATATCTCGGGTAGACATTAGTTGAACCATCACTAATTCTCATGATTATAGCTTGTACTATATCTATACTACATTCATGGATAATTGTCATACCTAAAATGCTATATACTTTACCAAATGGAGTTCATCACTAAATGGCATGGGTATTATGTGCATTATTACTCCCTATCTCTTTGGACTTACCCCTTTTATTTCCCCCCTCCATTATATATAATGGTGGTGGCCGACGACCTGATCCAGGTGATTTTTTAGGATATGGACCCAGTTTGGTTGAAGTCTATGTAGGACGATGGAGGAACCCCACGGGGCAGAGATGATTGAGATAGTGATCATGCTAGCACTAATGAAACTTAGGAGTTAATTTGTTATCTTATATTCAGACAATTATCTTGCTTTGTAACCTATTTTGTTGATCAGTCTTTGACCAGTACACTTAGAAGATTTATCTATGCCATGAGGTTTTATCTTCACTTTGGTTGTCATAATTGTGGTATGTAGTTATTACTTCCTGATTCCTGTAGTTAAAGTCTTCCACTGTACTCTCTTGATTATGAGAGGTTAAGATCTTTGAGTCCTGTCTCGTGAGGGATAAGGCTCGGAGACAAACCATGGAGTCAATTACCAGTTAATTGACTTCCATAGGGCGTTATAAGTCTCGACAGTCACACCAAGTCAACCAATGACTTCCACGAGAAGAGGAGCCAACAACAGCTCAATCATGTCAAGACAACCAATGAACATACCTCCATCCAACAATCTGTATGCATGGCCTTGTTCGGACAAGTGTTTTAAATGCAACCAACCGGGAAAAAAAAGGTCACATCAATGTCTACAGAAGCAGATGTTAAACTTGATCAAACTCGAGCCAGAAGGATCCGTGAATGGAGAGGATGATACACCCTATTCTGTGGAGGAAGAATTGGCTAACGTTGGTGAGGGAATTCCACTTTCCCGATCCTTAGTAATTTAGCGTTTACTTTTGACCTCGAGGCAATATGATCAATCTTAGAGCTACAAGATCTTTCGCATTCACTGCACGGTCAGCCAGAGGGTATGTGATGTGATTATTGATTGTGGTAGCGGGGATAATGTGGTGTCTAAGGAGATGATTTCAAAGTTGGGTTTGAAATCCAAGAATGACCCAGCCCTATACAAGATCGGATGGATCAAGTGGGGAACTGAGATACTAGTATCCGAGAGATGTCATTTCACATTTTCGATCGGTAAGCATTACTTAGATTCAATTTTGTGTGATGTGGTGGAGATGGACACAAGCCACTTAATCCATGGAAGACCTTGGCAGCTTGACGTGGATGCCCAGTAGAAGGGAAGAGAAAACATCTACATTACCTTTCAGGATGGTCAGAAGATAACATTTCGACCCTTACAAGAAGTCGAAAATTCTACCCATTCTTAGGGCAAGCTGATCCTCATGTCCACCGGATCGGAGTTGTGCTATCTCAAGAAGGAAAGGCTGTGGAATTTTTCAGTGAAAATCTTAGAGAAGCAAGACAAAAATGGTCCACAAACGAATTGGAACTCTATGTTGTACTAAGAGCACTCAAGGTATGGGAGCACTATCTAATTAAGAGAGAGTTTGTTCTATACATGGACCATCAGGCATTAAAGTTCATCAAAAGTTAGAAAAATCTGAATCAGATGCATGGTCGATGGGTTTCTTACATCCAACAATTCACTTTTTATGTTAAGCATAAGTCTGGAAAACTAAATAGTGTAGCTGATGCTTTGAGCTTCCAAGCTACCATGTTGATCACCATGAAAGCTGAAGTGACTAGATTCGAGTGCCTGAAGGAGTTATATGAGGAAGATAAGGATTTCGGTGAAATCTGGAAGCATTGCAAGGCAGGGCAACCAGTTCCTAAGATACATATTCAAGAGGGGTATCCATTCCGAGGGAATCAGTTGTGCATCCCGAGGAGTTCCTTACGGGAACAAGTAATCCAAGAATTACGTGGTGGTATTTTGGTGGACATATGGGAAGAGACAAGACCATAACTTTGGTAGAGGAGCGGTATTATTTGCCGCAACTGAAGAAAGAAGTTCATAATTTTGTCTAAAGATGCCGAACTTGTTAGGTCGCCAAGGGGCAAACCCAAAATATGGGTTTAAACATGCCTCTACCAATACCAAAAGCACCATGGGAAGATGTATTCATGGATTTTTTATTGGGTCTCCCAAGGACCCAACGAGGAGCATATTCTATAGTTGTAATTGTGGATAGATTTTTCAAAATGGCTCACTTTGTTGCTTGCAAGAAAACATGTGATGTTGTTAAAGTGGCCAATCTATTCTTACGAGAAGTGGTTCGCTTGCATGGGGTACCAAAGTTTAGCACTTCTTGCGAACATTATGGGGGCAGCTCGACACAACATTGAACTTTAGTAGCACGAATCATCCTCAGACAGATGGACAAACAGAGGTTGTGAATCTAACACCAAGCAATTTACTTCAGTGTATTGTAGGTGACAAACCAAAGTAATGGGATCTGGCTTTAGCTCAAGTTGAGTTTGCGTACAACAGCATGGTGACTCGATTTACTGGAAAAGCATTGTTCAAAGTCGTCTATGGAAGAGCTCTGAGACTTGCAGTAGATCTTGTAGTTTTACCTAAGTTAACGGGAGCTAGTATGGTAGTGGAGCATTTAGCAGAATGGGTGAAAGCCACCAAAGAGGGAGTTTGCCAGCATCTAAAGAATCCTATGCTAAGCACAAGACGGCAGCAAACAAGGGTCGGCGATCGAAGATTTTTTTAGGAGATCTTATGGTGGTGTATTTACTCAAAGGACGACTACCGACTGATACTTTTGGAAAGCTGAGGAAGAATAAGTATGGTCCGTGCGAAGTACTTAAAAAGATTAATGATAATGCATATGTCGTTGATCTTCCCGAGGACTTGGCAATATCTTCGACATTCAATGTGGCAGACATTTTTGAATATTTCCATCAGATGAGTCGGAACTTAACTCGAGGACAACTTCCTTTCAAGAAGGAGAGACTGATGTAGGATGTACATGTACGTGGCCCACCAAAGACTAAAAGAGTTTTTAGTTTTTATTTATTTATTTGATTTTTGAATTCCTTCCCCTACTAGGATTATATTTACTTTCCCTACTAAGATTATGTTTACTTTCACTACTAGAATTAGGTTTACTTTATTGTAAGTATTTCTCGTCTATAAATAGACTAGCTTATAATGTAAAACACACTCAATTGAATTATTATAAAATCACAGAATTTTCTCTCAAATACTCTGTAGAGTTTTATCTTTAGCCTGTGAGCTTGTTTTATTTTTTTGGTGAGAAGATGAAGATGCTTCTGATTATGGTTACTTAGTTTTCCTCTATGTCAGCAACTTTGACCATTATTCACGAGCCTCAAATCCATCTACCAAATCCATTTTTTGTGTAGGAAGATGATAAATTAGTTGATGAAGTGTTCCAATAAGACGAGTTCGTTGATGAGGAGTTCAAACATGGAGATGTTCATGAAGATGTTGAGAATCCTTCAAAAGGATTCATGGATTGGGATTTTCCATCAACCTATGATACCAATATCAATGATGAAGATCCTGTAGGGAGGTTCTTTGTCCTATGATCATGAGGAAGAATCTATAGTAGATTGGATCTATCCACTAATATGCGACATCTATCTTGAAGAAGAGGAATAGTTGGAAAGGTAATTGCTTAGATAATATTGAAAAGTTTGTTGAATAGAGTTCTATACATCATGTGCTTGATGAAAGCTTTGAAAGTGAAGTCTTTGATTTGGATGTTAATGAAGTTGATTTCCGTGGGGTACAAAATGTTATATCAAATTCCCTTGATGCTTATGTTTTCAATGATTTTTATGCGGAGAAGAATTTTATGTTCACAAGGGAAAAGATCGTTGATCCCTTTTGGCAGATAGTCATGGCACATGAATGGGAGAAGATGTGTGAAAGTCGTGTGAAGCCATAATTATTTGAATCTAGTGCGAAAAGTTTTTTAAGTTGATAATCGCAGTCTTGTGGTGATTAGGGAAGTACTATTTCTAGCAGGATTTTACATTGTTATGTTTTTGAAGAGAAAGGGATGGAAGGGATTGATTGAGCATCCGAAAGATCGAGGTCAGAACCATTAAAATTTGAGGACGAATTCCTGCAACCCGGTGAGAATGTGATGAAAGCCAGTTTTACCCGTTTATTATCAAACCTATTTTACTTTAAAAAAATCTTATCTTTTGATTCGGACATCGGATGGAAACAAACTTGATGGCGTTGGAAAGCTTATTCAATGAGATACAATTTTGTTTTTCATGGAAATTTCATAATTCTAACATTTACTAGGGTAAAGTTGTCATTTTGTATTCTTTTTGCTGCAAAGTGTTTTTCTTTCATTTTTTTATTATTCTTTTTAGGGTTTCAAATTTAGGTTCTATATAAGCCAAATAAGATGGCTTGAGCCATCGGTTTATGTATTTTGATTAGTTTATCAATATGAAACATTCAATGAGTGGTTTTTTTATTTATTCCTTTTGCCTAAACTTCTTGATAGAATCTTGATTTGAAAAGAGTAGCGATTCTATTGTTGTTTGCTATTGCAAACCCACTACGCCACCCTACATCAGGCGTCGAGAAAAATAGAGTTGTTATTTATTGTTACACTACTCAGAGTGCGTTGCAATTGGCAAAAAAATCCTAAGTTTCATGCACGGGCTAAACACATTGATATATCACTTCGTTCACTATATAGTAGATGATGGGTTTGAATCTACAAATTCTATCTGTCATCCCTAAGTTCTTCATCATCACACGCTCTTCCTCCATGGGTCTATATTTTACTTGATCATTTGAGTGACCAGCTAGAAACAACTCTTGCAGCTAAATTTATATCATTGGTGAAAGCTTGGACAAAGACATGATGCAATTCATGGTTACTTACATGAATTTTGTCTAAATTGCTCTTCATACCTTGGAAAGCATTTTCATGCCAAAAGAATTCATAAATAGAATTAGTCTCCTAAGAATAATCAACCGCCATCACTTGCACATCCCGTGCCAGCTATGTCTGCTGTATGATCTCTTCCTTCATCTTGACTTCAGATATTCTAATTTTGTTTCATAATAATTGTTTGACTACAACTACAGTGCATATGTTTGTGGTCTCGTTACATTCATTCTTCTTTTACTTGTTCTTTAACTTCATCTGTTAATGATTATATCTTTCTTCTCAGCAAACTCGTTTTCAATCTATGATTACACTATATACGTTCATGATCGAGTAATTTTTCATTTTGTACTGGTAATTGACACAAAGGGTTTCAAAAGTAAATAGAAAAGTGTAAGTGGTATCATTATTTCTCTACCCTTACAGTGCCATTTATTCAGCTAGAGTTAATTTTAGTTATGATTTTTCAGTCTTTGATTTGTTATATATCTATTGTATAAATAGTTGAAAATGTTTTCTCATATAATTGTCAAATGGGGTGATTGTTAAACTCCATATCGTGTTGATCGATATAGCTTCTTAGACCTTAGAAACTTAGGATGATGATCTTATGTACGTGGTTAGATTGGACGTACGGCAGAAGACCATGGGTTGATTAGGTTGTGAGAATACATAAATGATTTGTTTTTCAACTTGAAAATACTAAACTTTTGTTAGCATTATTCATATGGATTTGAACAGAATCTGTTGTCTTCGAATGGTAAACCTGGGATGTTGCACATGTTTCTCCATTCAAAGCACATTCAAAGCATCGTTCAAACTGTTGGGTAAATCAACTCAATCAACTCAAAAACACCATCAGAAGCCCATTCAATATGTCATACGAACAAGATATTTAAATACAAGTGACAAACTTTATATATGTTCAGAATGCATTCAAAAGTTTTTTCTAAGAGAATGCTCAGATATGAAATGGAAATTTGAAACATCCAATGCACGTCTAATTCGCTCGAAACTCGTTCCAAGTCCATTCAAAGAACACATATTAATGAATTTAAGCCTAGCTATTTGAACGTCAGTAATCCATCTGAAAGCTTTTGTAGGTATGAATCTTTCATACAGTTTTTGGGGTTTCCACAAAATCTATAAATTCATATTATTCTCACAACTAAAGGTTGGTTTTTGAGAAACTTCTCTTCACAGTTTTTCATTAAGCTTAAATATAAGCTGTTTGACACCCTCTCATTTGAAGCCGATTTTCAAGAGTGAGTTTTTATTCAGGGTTCGTATGACACTCATGTTAATTGAAAATATCCTCTAGAAGCTAAGTTGTATAATTTCCATATAGGATACTAAGTTGCAAATTGTCGATTAGAAGAATTTGTCGTGTAGGTTTGTTTAGTAACAGATTTTCAGGATCAGTATGAGGGTTTTTTTTTTTTTTTTTTTTTTTTGTATTGAGGTTGAATATAGATGTTTATTGCATATATCATTAAGAGGTTTTTGTTCTATGTGGCAGTACAATCATAAGTGAGGACCTGAGACAACCTAACTGAAAACAAAATCATCTTTAGAAGATGTCATTGAAATATCTATGGTGTTTTCTATGGGAATGAGAGTGGAGATGCGTTGAAGGTTTGGCTTTTAACTTAGCAGTAATGGAGCACTTCCTTCTTGTGATTCACATTACAATTACCAAATTGGAGTTTCATGTTTTGTTATAATTTCAACCCCAACAACCTTTTTTTTTTTTTTTTGTTAAGCCTATGTTGCGGTCTTCTGTCATTCTTATGCTTTTCATTTATGTTATTGTTACGCTTTTCACTCTTGTTTTTTGGATTATTTGTTCGATCAGTTTCTTTTACCAAGTTTCATAGTTTTTGTTTCTGTAGGATTGAGCAATGAGCCATTTGACTACCTGTTTCACATGAAAATGTCTACTTTAATTCTAGATTACAAGTTTGGATTTTAATGGTTTATTTGTCCATCCAACAAAAATAACAAACAAAAAACAATTTTATATGAATATGAAAGATTTTTTGTTAACCCATAAATTTATCAAGCTTAACTGTTTATTTAATTAATTACTTGTGTATTTTCTTGATTCTCTTGCATGTTATACGTTTTATTACGGTTATGGTAATGTATATGTAATACAGTCATAACTTTTTTTTTTTCTATAAAAATTTTTTTTAAAAAAAAAGCGGTGTTTTACTTTCTTTTTTGTGTTTTTTTTTTTTTAAAAAAAAAAATAATCTATTTTATTTTTTATAATATTTTCATTTAGAAAAAATTATAAATTTACAGACATTTAAATTTTTTTAAAAAATAAAAAATGAAACTTGTCAACGTTTCCTAAAAACATCATAGAAAACGCTGGTAAAAATGAAGATAACATGTTGGCATTTTTTTTTAATAAATAAATAAAATAAAATAAAATTCGCAGCAGTTACCCGAAGCTCCGACATTAACTTAATACGACGCTTCAGTTACTGGCCGGTGCCCACAAAAAGCTGGTAAAAAAAAACACTGGAAAATTTTTGCGAGCATTTTGTTGAGCTTTACTGGCGGTTTAACTGCCGTTAATTAAAGCCCAAATTTCTTTATAGGGACAATATGTTTGAGCTAAACTATATATGTTCCATAGTTTTTCCAATTTGGGTTTCCATAGTTTACATGATTATTGTTGTTTCTAAGTACATATGATCTATTTATATTTTTTGGATGAAAAACATAAGATCTATTTAATTACAATGATCATTACATGTACGTGTTTGAATGTGTGGAGCATACTCAAAATTTCAAATATCCAATCTTGTTAATTTTTTCATAATATATTATATATTCTTGATTGAATAGTATATTGCATATAATTTTTTAATATTTGAAAAAACAAGCTTTTAAATATTGGAAGTTTGTGAAACAGACCTATCCTTAATCTAATAAAAATTAAACAAAACTATCAGCATTATCCTTAATCTTTCAAAATCCAATCTAAATCGTGGTATCACATTAATTGTTTCTTTCACTCTCATTTCTTTGAAGTGCTCAAAAACACTATCCCTTAGTAAGTGAGCACATTAAAGAACTTGTTCATCACCAAATCCAACTATATGTAAAGAATTGCTTCACTAGTACGTACTACAATATTCATGTATACCAGTTGTTTTAGTCATTAAATTTGATCTAGTGAGACAATTTTTCTAGTGTAGACAAAATACATGAGATGAATTGCCACAAACTAAATTTCTGTTAAACATGATTTAATTAAGATCCGAATTCAATTTTATTTGGGATTAGGAGACAACTAGATCTATTTTTTTTGTTTAATTAGTTGAAAAATCAATTGCACACATCATTCATTGTGATGAGTGATTTGCACTATATGCTTACAATGGAATCACAAGAAGTTTTTGAATTAGTCTATGGATTAGGACTTATATGTGTTCGTTGTCTAGAAATGTAGAGTCGTCACTGATAAGTAAATCAGCGGCAACTTTTGTGTCACCGTTTTTAATGTTGTCGCTAATGACAATATTCGTTGTTGTGTTAGCGTTTGGATGAACTAGAGCTAGAGCCCTAATTATAAATACTTATCTTGGCTAAGGTCTTTTAATATCCTCCAACGATGTAAAAAAAAAAAAAAGCAGCCCTATCTGGGAGTGTCCTAAAATGTTTTAAACCCCCCCAACCTATCTATCTATCTGCAAATTAACATATAATAATGCATGCAGAAAGAACATGATCATAGCTCAAATGTATGTATAAGTTTGAACAGAACTAATTTAAATTCATGTCAGGAAATTGTGTCCAATCGATTTAACTTAGCTAAGGCATAAATTACAAATACAAGTCTCACTTTTGAACTACAAGTTCCTATGAAGAGCCGACAGCAACATGTGAGATTGAGAAACTAGTACAAGAATCTTTTTTTATTGAGAGTTAACTAGGAAGCACAAAGCTCAAGCATTTGATTACCCCAACAAGAGTACCCATTGAATCAAACGCAGTACAAAACCAAACCATTGTAACTGCCCCCACAAAATCTAGCATTGGACAAATGCAAATCTAGTGAAGGTACAAAGGGATATATTACAAAATATCAAAACTGCCCTTACAAAGATCTCTTCTGCCCTAAAGAGAAGCAACCAGTGGGGCATTTGCTAAAACGGGGGGCCTTACTAACGTCTAGAAAACTATTTATATATATTTAATTAATTAGCATTGGGTTTCTCCTACATCCCAGAGATTCCATCGGACGCAGACTTTATTATATATAAAATTACAAATTTGAAAAGCCATACAAAAAGCACCCATGAACAAGATTAATATAGTGGTTAAGGAGATCCGTGGGAAACCTTAAACCAAATTAATCATTCCGTTTCAATCATTTGTCTATTTATGTTATTTTAACATGTGAAACTACTATATATATATACATGATATCTCACTTGGACCATTCATGGGTGCACCAAATAAGCAGAATCTTAAAAGAGCCAAAACTAGGGGAAAAGTTAAACATTCAAATAAATAATAAATGTTTAAGCAAGGCACGAGAAAACATGTTTTTACTTGATTTGTTCATGTGTGTGTGAATGAGTGAGAGAGAGAGAGAGAGAAAGAGAATATTCATCTCAAAGTAATCGCAACCGACTTAAGAGTGTTCTAGAGTAAAAGATGCTAAACTACACTATCACTTTTGTATTTAGTAGTGTTTCTGATTGCTAGATGAGATGTTGTAGTTCTTATACCAATTAGGGTTTTGGGGGGTTTAGTTTGAAAGGAAGCTAATCTGGCCTGAAAATTTGATTATTAACTTCTTTTTCGCTGCCTTTTGAGATCCAGAAATCAAATCCAAGGCTTCAATATTCATGAGTAATAAATCATGTTCCTTTAAATTTAATCTTAATTTGTGGGTTGTGTCGGATTAGTAGAAATCGATTTTCATTCCAGCAACAGACTAGGCTTCTATATATATGCAATAATGCAAACACTATTCATCCAAAATATGAAAGCAAGAGATGAATAAAGAAATTACCAGATTCAATTTAGGCAAAGAAGTCAAGAGAAGTGCACGGTAGAGCTGGATTCATCATTTCCCTTGGTTTGAGTGGTCTTCTTCTTTTTCTTCTTATATGGGATCCCCCTTGCCTTAGCCTGACACTCCCTCACCTCCCGGAGATAAACCCGGATTGCACCGCTAGCAAACGGATTTGTCTCGGGAGAGCCTCCGTTCTCTTCATAAGCAGCTCGGAGCCGCCCAATGAGGGCGTCAAGGCTGCCCCAGGCCTGCCTAAGCGGGCAGGTGCACGGTGCAGGCGGCTCAGGCTGTCCAAAAAACATACACCCTTGGAGGTGAACTTTTGTCTTCCCAAACTGGTCAAGATACCGAAGAAACTCCAACACATGGTTGCAGTTGCACTGCGAGAGTGGAACTGGGGGCCTCTGATTCTTCAGGTACTGCCCGAAGGTGTTCCAGTCCCTTCTCTTCTGAGACTCATAGCGGCTTGGTGTGGTTGGCTGCTGATGGCCTTGATAATCGGTGGGAGAGCTTGAGGATCCTTCTGCCAATTCCTTCCCGCTAGACATCGTGGGTGGTGGTGGTTAAGGAATGAAGATGGGGGAGGGGGGGAAACTTAATTAATTTTTCTCAATAAAAACTAGAGTTCGGTGTGGGTGAAAGGAACAGTAATCACGAGTGGAGGAAGATGAATATCACATCATGGGGCTATTGAGTAGACATGCCATGGCCCATCTCGGTTGCTTTCTCCTTCATCTTTCTTTCTAATTAATCCTTTTTTAATTCCTTCTATCACCATTAACTATACGTTTCACCTATAAACATACAATTATTGTATGCACTTTGTCAACGTATGAGTTATCATTTATTTAATTAAGCAAGCAACCCCACATATATGTACAATACAATATTAATTAATTACTAAAATTATGTACCATGCATGCCACGACATACATGATATACATAAATAATACACAGCCTACTGCTTTACAGTATGCATGTTAATGCACGAATAGGTAAAAGGTTTTCCCCCTTGCATCACACGCATGCGAGGTGGGACAAAAGCTTCCTAATTATTACTTGTTTTAACGATTTGGATTAGTGAAATGTTTCACGCGCGCGCGCACAGAAAGTAAAGATTAGGCATGGCACGTGAGATCATATTTTGGCATTAAACCTAATGTGGAAGTTTTAATTTGCACATAATAGTTAAATTTTTTACTTTCTATGATTTGAAAGGAGAGCTAGAAAACCTGTGGTGCACATCCATTTGATCCTCTCTCTAGTGTAATTATTGAGAAAACCATGTGGATATATATATATTTGAATAAAAAATGTTGGAAAGATCAATTTCAAATGACACTTTCGTGTGTATATATATATATATATATATATATATATATATATATATAACATGTTGCGATATCACTCAATCCAAAAATTAAACACATTATTACGTTATTGCAACATTGAGAAAGGGCAGGAAAGTCAAAAGAAGTGACAAGCATGTATCCTGTTAAAGTAATAATTAAGTAATTAATTTTATCTCTTCCTATAAGCTTAACCTTTTGGGATAACTGGTAATTTAACATGATATCAGAGCCAAAGGTCATGAGATTAAACCTTGACTCCGTCAAATCACCCCCATTTAAATTAAATATTACACTTGTTGGACCTCACCTATTAAAAGGGAGTTTGAGCCCACATGTGAGGGGAAGTGCTAAAGTAATGATTAAGTAATTAAATTTATTTTTTTCCTATAAATATAAGCTTTTGGTAATTTAACATATCCAAATGACAAATATATGAATTTAGATTTTTTTTTTTTTTTTTTGGGTTTTCACTCAGCACACCAAATCCAGGGATGGGTTTCCTGACAGCCAAACACTAATGATTCTAATGGTTGACAACTTTTAATGGAAAGAATTTTATTCAGATCAACAAAACTTAAAGGAAGTATCTACAATGATTTATCTCTCTCTCTGTGCTGGCCTACTAAACTTGTTTGGAAACCATATTGTTGCTTTCTTCGCGGAGATTGTCCTTAGGACGTCCAAAAATGTTCAGGATTGTACAGATTCCTATTTTATCATGTTTCTCTTTTTTGTCCTTGTTAATCATTTCTTTCCTTTTACATACATCTCCCCAAGCCCTTTTTTGTCTTCTAACAATTATGGGCCAAAAATTACATGAACGTGCAGCATGTCGGAATTGGCTAATAATGCCTCCCTATGTTTTTTTATTTCCTATGCTCTATGCGGTAGTTTTTTTTTTTTTTTTTGAACAGTCTATGCGGTAGTTTCAATTGCATGTATTCTGGTAAATATTGGCATAACTCATATAAATATCACTACTTTTTCTTCCTAGAAAAAAAAAGAAGTAAAAAAAAGGAGGTTTTATATTTGTTTTGGCAAATTCAAGTGTCAAAATATAGGGTTATGGGATGGTATTTTATATGGGAAGTGCTAGTGTAACATCCCTAGCCCGTTAGGGTTAGGTTTGTTAATAATTTTTTCTTACTCGCAAAGATCCATAAGGTTTATCAACCAAACAATACTAGTATAAAAATGAATGCATGAAAGTTTAGAATATCATGTCCAAAAATAATAACTAAACCGAAATATTCTTGTTTAACAAAAATATGTCTTACAACGAGATAGTGACCCTTATTAAAATAAATTTGTCAATCTCTGAAAAAAAACTGTGACAGCGGACTTATTAACTTGACTAATATGAAATCATAAGAAATCCTAAATACGCCCGCCCCCATTCCGACCTCCTAATGCAACCTGATCATCACCTGAAATAAGAAATAAAACAGCCATAAGTAGTTTTACTCCTTGTCCTATTTAGAAAATTGGAACTTATAACTACATATGTTCCCAGAATATTTGTAAGAAAACAGAAAACACATAAAATATATTATCATCAATAAAATTGTTGATAGTCTGTCTATAAAAATTACTCTCATTTATTCTCTATTTATATACACATATAGCTAAGTATACTACAGACCTTGTTGTACCTATATATACACGCCGAGGTACTACATCTGTACATATAGATGAATACTAGTTTGAACCATCATCATATATATCTATATATCTTGAAACATTCCAGATGTACGTGTATTTATAAATACTTCCATCATTATATATATATACACTTTAAAGTAGTCCCATGTATATATTTATAAATCCTTCAAAACATTATATATATTTACATATTTTGAAGCAATCTAGATATTAAAAATACTACAAATCATTATGTGTATATATATATATTCGGTGGTCCATTCTCATTGCTAACTTAAGCCAACTCTTTTCAAAACCTATGAGTCAACTAAAATACCATAAAGGGACTTAGGATTGTCACAGTTAGGGAACCAAACAAATGAACCCATAAAAAATTTCAAACTGACATGGCAGACTATGAGTGGCAGACAAGGAAGAGGGAATTGCATTTTTTTAATTTAAAAACCCTTGCCACGTCAGTTTGAAAATTTTTTTTGGTCATTTGTTTTGCTCCCTAGCACTTCTCATTTTATATTAGTTAAGTTAGAGTTACTTTGAGTCTAGTTTAAGAATTCAAGTCTATGAATGCAGTCCAATAAAAACCAGTCGGAGAATTATGAGTAAAATTCTCTTATCTTTCGATTATGATATTGGATGAAGCAACCTTAGTGTTTGTTGGTATAGTTTTCGGTATGGTGAACCCAAGAGGTGAAACCGTAATTCTGGATATCACTCCTTCTCCAATCCACAAGATAAAAACGAGGTTAAGAGAATACACCGGGCATGTTCCGGCGAATCCTCCTCTGATGCTAAAGTTAGCTCCTTTCTGAGTTCTGTATAGTGTTTAGTGAGAATGAGTTGTGTACCTGTCCTCTTGTTCTCCATGTCCTTTATAGGTAGGCTCAGTAGTGATGATGACCGAGCGAAGGATCCCAAATCCGGGCGTAACGGATGAAGGAGTTAATATCTTTGTTCTTTGACTGTTATGATGGATGTGAAACCATTCCAACAATTGATGCATATCCGGAGGATGGCACATAACCGCTCCCCTAATCAATGAATATCCGAGAATACATGTAACCGGTGATGTGATCAATGTGTTTTGTTCCTGCAGTTGTCTGTCTTAAATGCTATGTAGAGTAGATTTACAGGCTCGATACATGCTAATGATATGCTCAGATGTGTGCCATCTCGAGCCACTATGAGATGTTGATGAAGTCATCTATGTCTCTGTGTTGGGCTTCATTCTAGCGGGCTTATTCAAAGACTTTGGGCTTTTTCCTCAAATTGTTGGGTCCAGGACCCATGGGCCTGAGTCCCAATTTTATGTGTAACAATTACCCCCCGAATTCTTTATGTCAAGGCCTTGAGAGAAGAGAGTTCTAATGCGGGGTTTCCTCTTTTTCTTCATGATGGCGAGTTCTTCAGATATTCTGTCTGGTTCGACTCATCGAAGCCATTATTTTTGGCGTTTTATCCATTTATGGAACCCGACAATCGCATGTCTGAGATATCCGACAATTAGGTGCGATCTTTGATCTTTCAAATCTTTTGTACGCATCCTCATAAATGCGTTGTTGCCTCTTCCACGTGTTTTTCTTTGAGTGGGTTGTGTCTAAGTGCATGGCTTTTGAGCGGGGTGTTGGCTATTGAATGGCTCTCTTCGTTGCGTCTTTTGAGAGAAAAGATGTCACGAGCTCCCTCGGTTTAGGTGTAGCTGCAGGCTTATGATGGTTTTGCATTAAATGCTCCATTGCTAGATTTGAGGTTTTATCTTTTTATAAACGGTTTCCCTTCTTTTCCACACTTCATCGCTTCATTCTTTCTGAATCTTTGTTTACCAAATTTCTTGAGAGCTCTCTTTTTGGCGATCATGTCTTCTTCTCGTCATCCTTAATCTCCTAATGGTAAGGCTTCCGACGACCATTCTCCGAAGGTGCCTCTAGTTCGAAAGAAGGGAGATTCATCTGCTAGGGTTCGCCTGTTTGGTGGGGCATCTTCCTCCGATGTGGGGATGTCTCTGTGTTTGGATTTTCCACGTAAACAAAGGTCTTGTTTTTGACCATCTGATGAGAAGGTACTCAGACATAACTATTCATAAGTGCTAAAATATTCATATTATAGCCCCTTAATTTACATTTGTTAATTTCATAGTTTTGTTATTTTGTGCTATTTTATTTCCTTTTTGTGTTTTCTGTGTTTTATAGGTTTTTGGAAGAAAATGAAGCATTTCTAGAAAGTTCGAGCATAAAGGACAAAATTAGGAAAAAACTAGAAGTCTTGGATAAAGAGGAAGCATCCAGGTGCGGTGCGCTCGAGCGCATTGCACCTAGGCTCGAGTGCAGCAGTGCTCAAGCGCCCAAAAGTAAAGATGGATCGCAGGTATGTGATCGAGCGCACTCGTGCACTCGAGCAAAAAGACAAGTTTAGAGAGGAGAATTTGGAGGCTACTTCCAGGTGTTGTTTTCGGTTATTTCTTTTCCCTTTATTTTAATTATGTGTAACTAAATACTTTAGTAGGGGTAGATTGAAGCTCTAATCATGTTTCTTTAATATTTCAATATTCGCTCCTTTGTGATAATCATATTGTGATGCTTAACTTGATTAATTCCTACTTTATTGAATCCCTCATATGAATGTGTTTGGCCAACATATGCATGTGGTATGGATTAGTTATTTAAGTCAATTTGGATGATCAAGTCCTTGGCTTAATAGAGTAACAAGGAATCTCGTCATTGGGATTTTTGGGTTAATCAACATGGGGAACCGGGAGTAGACCCCCATGCCCTTGGCCTCATGTGTTTGTCGATTTCCACAAATTTATGCTTTTTCAAAGAAGAACTTAGTCGACACCCATGCTAAATCCTTTGAGAAAGAAAAGAATTTGATCACCCATACCTAATTCGTTGCTTATGGAGATGAATAGCTTAAGGAGTAGACACACATGCAGGTTGGCAAACATTAAGTAATCTTGATATGATTGGAACATTGGCATATTGTTATATTACTTGAGTATGATTAGTGGTGGATATCAAAGTCCTACCCATTTATCTTTATTTCCTTTTCATTATATCAATTTCGTGACAATCTTGATATTTAATTTAGAAAATCAATTTTACGAAAAATCAACAATCCTCATGGGAATGATCTCGTATTTACCACACTATACTATCGTTTGATCTTGTGCACTTGCAAGTTAAAATATACCAAATATTCGCCTATTAATTTAGGTGGGTATTTGGCACAACAAGTTTTTGGTGCCGATGCCAAGGATTGTTTGATTTTGTTTGGAACTTTTTTTTTTTTCCCTTAGTTTATTTTTATTTTTAATTTAGTTTTCCGTTTTCTGGTTTACGCAGCTTCTGTGCTGTCTACAGAGGTGCGCTCGAGTGCCCATTCCAGGGTGATCGAGCGCACCAGTACGATTGAGCGCACTAGCCAGTGCGATCGATCGCACATCCAGACAGCAGCACTGATAAGCGCCGAATATTGCACATTCAAGCCCCTTAATTTACATATGTTAATTCTTTAGCATTGTTATTTGTTTGATTTTGTTTTGTTTTTGTGTTTCAGGTCTTATTTGACAAACCGTTGAAAATTGGGCTTAAAAGGGCAAAAAGTTGGGCATTCTGGATCTAGGATCGTGCGTAGTCATTCTAGAGCTCGAGCGAACCTGTGATCGAGCGTCTATGGCCAAGGATTGAGCGCATGCCTGCACTTGTGCACACAACAGCTAAGCTCGAGCACACTGCGCTCGAGCGCACAAAACTTCGGATCGAGCGCACACGAGCTTGTGGTGAACGGCAGCAATCCTTTTCCAGCGTGGATTTGGCTTTCAGTCTCCCAATTGGACTGGGAGACTGACCTCCAGTTTTCTTAGGGTTTCTAAGGTTGTTAGGGTTCTCTTAATCCCTATAAATAGGGCTCTAAACATTGTAAACAGACACACCGCTTTCTAGAGTTAAAATTTCAGTAAATTGTCTGTGGAGCTTAGAAGATCATGAGCGGCTAAACCAATTGTAGGGTATTGATGTAACCCTTTCCAAGCACAATGGTTTGATTGTATTTAATTTTTAGCTTTCAATTTATGCATTTTGATTGTATAACCCTGAGGATTGCTACAATTGATTTTTGTTCTTCATATTAAATGCAATTGTTCTTTAATTCCAATTCAATATTAGTAAAATTCTTATCTTGTCTTAGAAATTATTTTACTATGATTGAACTTAAATCATTCTTATTTTCTGTGATTATAAGAATGATGGTTATACAATGGTTCTTAATTGGCATGCAATAAATAGGGTTAGATAGACCATACCTAGGAAAGACGGATTGTACTACGCCCTAGTTTAGTGTAATTTAGGTAGACGATCTGTTCCAACTGAAGATGGGTTATGCTATTCCATTGGTTGTATGAAATTATTTTCACGTATTTTCTTGTTTAAATTATAACATGCATTGAATGAATTGCTAGAATTCAATATGGTTAACCATTGATGTGCGGATCGTGATGAAGTCAATACCCTACTCTCTTTCTTTCATATATTTATTCTCTTTATTTTCATCCACTTTAAATTTACACAAACAAATCATTCTCTTTTGAATTAAGTTAATTTTAATCTTTCAAATTTTGATAATTAAACCCTTGTAGTCGTTGAGGTTCGACACCCTCAATATAGCCCTATCCTACGGGATTCGTTCTATTGCGAGTGGTAATTTTATAATTGATATTTTTGGTCACAAAAATACCACATCAATTTTTGGCGCCGTTGCTAGGGACTGCTTAACGGTTTCATTATCTAAATTTAAGGATCGATTTTAGCTTAATAATTTATTTTTCTACTTTAAGTTGCTAACTTTAATTCTTTTTTGTGTTTTATTTTTATTTTATTTTAGAATTTGTAAACAGGTCCGTAGCTGCCTTCTCTGTGACTGCGATCGAGCGCAGATCGCATGCGATCAAGTGCACGGATGCACTCCAGCAGGAACCAAGCTAGCAGCGCTTGAGCCCTCTCCTCCTGTGCTCGCACCCATCTGCAGCAGTACGCTTGAGCACACCCTGTTGTGCGATCGAGCGCACTTGCAGAACCTGCATCCAAAACCCTAAGTGCATCTAAGGGCCGTTTGTGAGCTTTACTCCTTTGTTTTAGCTTAGTTTTTCTTTTCTTTTTGTTTTGTTTATGCTTGGTCGCCGTTCTTTGTCTTTTCCATTAATTTCTTGCGACCTTGAAATTGAACGCACTCTTAGACAAATTAGATCCCAAAGGACTCCTAATTTGCTAGAAGAGCGCTCCACTAAAACCATGGGAGACTGAAACCACGTAGCTTTGCAAGATCATTATCTTCCTACCACTTACACTACTCCCAGATGTCTCCGGCTGCCAGAGGTTATGGGAGCCCATTATCAAATTAAGCCTAGCACTATACAAAGTTTACCTTCTTTCCTACGGCTTAGTACTGAAAACCCTTATGACTTCCTCAGTGGTTTGGAAGCAATTTGTTCTACCATTAAAATGAATGGATTCACTGAGGATGCCCTTATTTCCTTTCTCCCTTAAGGAAAAAGCCAAACATTGGTTCCAGTCCTTAACACCTAACTCTATCACTTCTTGGGCTCAATTGCAGCAAGAATTTCTTAAGAAGTATTTTCCCATTGGAATGACCAATGATACTAGGAGAGCTATCACTGACTTCTCCCAATATGAGGGAGAAGATTTCCATGAGACTTGGGATAGGCTGCAGGGCTTACTTAAATCATGTCCACACCATGCTATCCTGAAATGGCAGCTCGTGTAGTGTTTCTATGTTGGCCTAACTGAGTCCAATAGAAAAAATGGTAGATGCATCTTGTGGGGGAACATTCATGTTAAAAAGAGAAGATGAAGCATGGTCTATGTTGAAAATTTGAGTAACAATTCTCTTCAGCATGTTTCCACCAGACGAAGGGCATCAGCACCTAAAGCACTCAAGACAGAGAGTTTGTATGAAGGAAGCCATTCCCTAAACATGGCCAACCAAGTGGTTGAGGCTATCACCAAGAAGCTAGATCAAGTTTTGATGACTGCTGGTTTTGCTCCTAATCCTGCCCACATGCACACATCACATGAATCTTGCTCATTTCGTTCAAGTCCTATGCATCATGTAAATAACTACCCTCCTGCTGGAAATTTTACTAATGTTGCTAATGAGCAAGTTAATGCAGCTTTCTCCATACTGGGTAATGACCCATATTCCAATCCTTACAACCTCGGATGGAGAAATCATCCAAATTTCTCATGGAAGAACTCAAATTCAGGCAACGCAGCCCCAGGGCCACATAATCAAGCTCAATCCAACAGGCAGCCCTACCAACCTCATTCCACTTACCGGCCTCCACAGTAGCAATACCAGGCCGCACCACCTCCCTCAGATTCTAATTTTGAGGATCGGATGCTAAAAATGATGAGTGAGCTGGCGGACGAGATAAAGCAGACGGTGAAATATCAACAGGAGATAGTGAACTCACATTCCCAATCCTTTGCCAAGCTGGAAGCTTAAGTCGAACAACTTGCCAACACCCTCAACAAAAGGGACAAAGGAAAGCTTCCAAGTCAGCCAGTGGTAAATCCTAAGGGGCACTACATGGTAGATGAGGGCACTTCATACCATCAGCAAGTTCAAGCCATCACCTCTTTACGAAGCGGAAGAATAATTGACAATCATGTGGAGGAGAAGAAGGATGAGCACACGGAGGTTGTACAGAATCTGAAGAATGATAAATGCAAGCAAGTAAGCACTGAGGCTTCGTCATCAACAGCTCCCACTCCAAAGATTCCATATGAGCCACGGGCCCCCTTCCCAGAACGTCTCAAGGCACCTTCCCACTTTGGGAAACAAGGAGAGAAAATACAAGGAATGATGGAGATGTTCAAACAGGTAAAAATCAATCTCCCCCTTATTGATGCCATCGCACAAGTGCCTGCCTATGCCAAGTTCCTTAAAGACTTGTGTACTCAAAAGAGGAAGACCAGAAATAACATCCCCAAGAAAGTCCTTCTGACTAAGCAAGTGAGTTCCCTGATTAAGCACAACACTCCTCTGAAGTTCAAGGACCCCAGGGCTCCTACAATTTCATGCATCATCGGACAAAGGGAAATTGATAAGGCACTCCTAGATCTGGGAGCTGGTGTGAATTTACTTCCATATTCAATATATTAGCAGCTCGGCATAAGGGAGGTGAAGCCCGGCACAGTGATTCTGCAACTAGCTGATCGGTCTATTAAGAAGCCTAGAGGGATTGTAGAAGATGTGATCATCCAGGTGGGTAAATTTTTCTTCCCAGTCGACTTTATAGTGCTTGACAACAAGCCTATGCCCAATCCTGATAAGCTGGTTCCTGTCATCCTTGGGCGTCCTTTCTTAGCCACAGCTAATGCATGCATCAATTGTCGAACTGGAGTCATGGAGATCTCATTTGGCAATATGAAGGTTCGGTTGAATATCTTTATTGCATTTCAGCATGCTCCTGATCAAAATGAGTGTTTCTTTTTGGACAACATTGAAGAATATGTAGAAGATTCACTACTAGTCAACTGACAAAGGATCCAGTGGAAGCCTGCTTGAATTACTTTGACTTTGAAGAGTTCAACACCGACCAGTACATCCAAGAGGTCCATGATTTGCTAGAAACAGCCGCATGTGCAGACTTCCATCCATGGAGAGTAGTAAAGGAGTCCCTACCTGTGACATCAAGTACTCATCTTGTTCCTTCTCTAGTGTCTCCACCGAAGCTTGAGTTGAAGCCTCTGCCAGCAAAGCTCAGGTATACATTTCTTGGATCTAACAACACTTTGCCGGTCATCATTGCTTCCAACCTTCAAAAGAACCAAGAGGACAGTCTGCTATTAGTGTTAAAGGAGCATAAAGAGGCCATTGGATGGACCGTGGCAGATTTAAAAGGCATCGACCCCTCTATCTGTATGCACCGGATCCACTTGGAAGAAGATGCTTGACCTTCCTGTGAGGCACAATGCCGGCTGAATCCCAACATGAAAGAGGTAGTGATGAAAGAGGTAGTCAAGTTACTTGATGTAGGCATCATCTACCCTATCTCAGATAGCAAATGGGTGAGCCCCACTCAAGTGGTTCCAAAGAAATCCGTCATCACCGTCATTGAGAACTCAATTGGAGAGTTGGTTCCACAGCGCACAACGACGGGATGGTGTGTTTGCATCGACTACAGAAAGCTCAATTCCCATACCCAGAAGGATCACTTCTCGCTCCCATTCATTGATCAAATTTTGGAGCGTCTTGCTGGTCAAAGCTACTACTGCTTCCTAGACGGCTATTCCGGGTATAATCAGGTAGTAGTTGATCCCCAAGACCATGAGAAGACTACGTTCACATGTCCATTCGGCACCTTTGCTTACCGACGCATGCCCTTAGACTTATGCCACCTGCCACATTCCAGAGATGTATGATGTCTATCTTCTCCGACATGGTGGAGAATTTTTTGGAGGTATTTATGGATGAGTTTTCTGTTTTTGGATCTTCGTTTGATAAATGTCTCCATAATCTTTCACTTGTGCTTCAACATTGCAAAGAAACTAACCTGATTTTAAGCTGGGAGAAGAGCCACTTCATGGTGCAGGAAGGTATAGTTTTGGGCCATATAGTGTCCAAAATAGGTATTGAGGTAGACTGGGCCAAAGTTGAGCTAATTGAAAATTTACCGCCACCCACTTTAGTGAAGCAGATCCGTTCTTTCCTAGGGCATACCGCCTTCTGTCGCCGCTTCATCAAGGACTTCAGTCAAATTTCAAGGCCCTTGTGTAACTTGCTTGCTATGGACGCCCCTTTTCACTTTGATGAAGCATGTCAAGTGGCATTCCAGAAGCTCTGTCTCTATTATCTTCTGCCCTCATCATGCAGCCTCCTGACTAGTCGTTGCCCTTTGAAATCATGTGTGATGCATCTGACTATGTTGTGGGTGCCGTATTGGGACAGTGGGTAGGTAAGCTCCCTCATGTCATCTATTATGCTAGCAAGACTCTAATGGATGCTCAAGTCAATTACACAACCATCGAGAAAGAATTGTTAGTTGTGGTCTTGGCTCTGGATAAATTCAGCTCATATCTTCTAGGATCAAAGGTTATCATTTTTTCTGATCATGCTGCTCTGCAACATTTGCTGGCCAAGAAGGAAACAAAGCCATGGTTGATCCGCTAGATACTACTTCTGCAAGAATTTGATATTCAGATTCGGGACAAGAAGAGCACTAAGAATGTTGTTGCTGACCATCTGTCACGAATTTTGTTTCAGACACCCCAGCCGGTTCCTGTTCATGACTCTTTCCCAGATGAGCAACTATTTGAAATTACTCCGAGAAATCCGCCATGTTATGCCGATATTGTCAATTATCTAGTTACAGGTTGGATTCCTTCTCATTGGTCTAAGCAAGATAAGGACCGCTTCTTCAAGTAAGTTCGATTCTATTTTTGGGAGGATCAGGAGTTGTTCAAGTATTGTGCTGAACAGATCATCCGACGCTGTGTCCCTGAAAGTGAATTTTCCAATATTCTCACCTTTTGTCATTCTCTAGCTTGTGGAGGACATTTCAGTGCCAAGAAGACAGCAACCAAGGTTCTACAATGCGGATTCACATGGCCCACCTTGTTCAAAGATGCCTATGAATTTTGCTGAGCTTGTGAGAGATGTGAATGCCTTGGAGCAATGTCTCGGAGGGACATGATGCCATTGAGCCCCATCCTCATTGTCGAGATTTTTGATGTCTGGGGTATCGACTTCATGAGACCCTTCCCACCGTCTTGTGGATATGAGTACATTTTGGTAGGAGTGGATTATGTCTCTAAGTAGGTAGAAGCCATTGCCACCAAGACCAATGATCACAAGGTTGTGGTGAAGTTCCTCCAAGCCAACATTTTCAGGAGATTTGGTACTCCTCGGGCCATCATCAATGATGGAGGTAGACACTTTTGCAACCGGTTTTTCAAAACCTTGCTTCTCAAGTACTCCATCACACATAAGGTAGCCATTCCTTACCATCCTCAAACAAGTAGCCAAGTGGAAGTTTCTAACAGGGAGATTAAACATATTCTAGAGAAGACGGTTAGGCCAGACCGCAAGGATTGGTCCTTGCGCCTCAATGATGCATTATGGGCCTACCGCACAGCTTACAAAACACCAATTGGAATGTCTCCCTATAGACTGGTATATGGCAAGGCGTGTCACCTCCCCGTGGAATTAGAACACAAGACTCTGTGGGCAATTAAGCAGTTCAATTTTGACATGCAAGCAGCCGGCCCCAACCGGAAACTTCAGTTGACAGAGTTGGAGGAGCTGCGGCAAGATGCATATGATAGTGCTCGCCTTTATAAGGAGCAGACTAAGGCTTTTCATGACAAACATATCTTGCCCAAGACATTTGTGCCGGACCAGAAAGTATGGCTCTTTAATTCCAAACTCTGGCTTTTCCCTGGGAAGCTTCGCTCAAGATGGGACGGTCCTTTGATAGTCACCACGGTGTCGCCCCATGGCGCCGTCGAATTGCAGGACCCAAAGGATGGCACTCTGTTCAAGGTCAACAGTCAAAGGTTGAAGCCCTGCATCCAGCACTTCGAGCCAGGTACAGACGTGGAATCCGTCAATTTGACGGATCCCGTCTATTTTTTGAATTAAGACACTGGCACCCTGGGCTCGAGCACACCCACTTTGCGCTCGATCCTAAACACGGGTCTGCGCTCGAGCCTTCCCCGAGTGGGATTGAGTGCAGCAGCTCAACACTGACACACACTTACATAAATGCGCTCGAGCGCACCATCAGGAGTGTTTGAGCGTACCCCCGCCTATCCATTCACCCCTCACGCAAGTGCAATCGAGCGCACTCTGGTGCCCTATTGTGCAAAATATTACCTAAATTAATAGATAATAATTTGTACGTTTTACCTGCAAGTGCATAAGGTCAGCATAGTAGTATATTGTGCAAGTACAGGATCATTCCCACGAGGATTGCTGAATTTATGTTTAAAAATAGATTCCTTAAGCGAAAGCAAAACAAAGATTGATTTTTGAAGTGATGATAATAATGGGTAGGGCTTTGATATCCACCACTAATTATATTTAGCTAATATAACAATATGCCAATGCTTTGATCAGGTTATGCATATCTAATGTTTGTCAACCTTAGGCCATGGCGTATACTCCTAAAGCTATGGATTTCCCTAAGCAACAAGTTAGGCATGGCATCTACTCTAACTCTTTTCATTCCTAAGGGATTCAGCATGATTTATACTAAGTTGTTCCTTAGGAAAGCATATGTTCTATGGAAATCGACATACGCACGAGGCCTAGGGCATGGCATATACTCACGGTTCCCCATGTGGATTAACCCAAGAACCCGGCGTGGATTTCTTTTGTTACTTATGCTAAACCCAGGACTCGGCCATCCAAATTGATTTAACTAACTAGTCCATATCCCATGCATATGTTGATCGGGCACACACTTATGAGGAATTCATGCAAGCAGGTATTAATGAAGTTAAATAGCACAACAAGATCATCAGAAAGGCGCCAATATTGAAATATTAACAAAACATAACTAGGGCTTCAATCAAGCCCTACTAATTAAATTAGCTACACATAAAGTTGATGTTAAACATCTTCATAAAATAAAAGAAAAGAAAGGAAAAGAATAAACCCGAGACTTGAACTTGACGAGCTCCTATTCTCTCCTTGCAAAAAAACCTCTATTCTAAAGGCTTAAGAGTCTATTTATAGACTTTAGAAGTCCTTGGAAAAGTAGTAAACCCTAGGGATTTCGTAGGGTTTCAATCCTATTACAATTGGGAGTTGGAAAACCCTAATATGGAAATAGGGACATCTAAGCCGCCACCTTGGTTTGTCTCCTGCACACGAGTGCGCTCAATCGCAGCCCGTGTGCGCTCGATCGATCCTTCTTCTGGCATGCGCTCGATCGTTCCTGGCTTGCTTTGTGCTGTGTTCTCTCGGGTACTATGCTCGATCGTAGGTACCTTGCGATTGATCACAGTGTCAGGGAGTTCCAATTTTTGTCCATCTTCTCTCTTTGAGCCCAAATCACCCAGTTTTACCTCATTTTCTTCCAAAAGCCTGTAAAAACAAAAGAAAACACATAAAGGAATTAAAATGGCCTAATTGAGTAAAACCAAAGGAATAAAACATGCAAGTTAAGGGCTGAAAATATGATTATTTTAGCACTTATCATGCCCGCTCGAGCGCACTCGTTCAGAGGTCTCACGTGACCTTTTTAGGTCACAATCCACTTTCTTTCCCCCATTTCTTCCCCAACGCCGAATACCCACCCCTGCACTCACCCAAAGCCGAATACCCACCCCTCACCACTGTCCACCGCCACCAATCACCACCCCATCACCGCCGCACCCCCCTACGACCACCGAACCACCCAACGCCGCCACCACATTCCCTCCCCGTCCACTCTTCTCTGCCCCATTCCACCTTCCCCAAAACCCCCCCGTGCCCATTTTTCCCTTAATTTTTTTTTCTTGTAAAAAGCAGTCCGTGGGATCCTCTCCACACACGGACTGCTTCTGTGTTGGATTTATTTCTTTTTGTAGGGGGTTGGGCAACCGTGTAGAGTGGTTCTACACCACTGCATTTTTGGGGTGCCCATCAGGTGTTTGAAGAAAAGCTCTAACCAAGTGGAAGCATGATTCAGGCCCTCGCCTCCACCTCCTGGTCTTCCCCCGCTCAGGATACCACCCCCGAAGCCCCCGCCCAGCCTTCACCAAGCCGTGGGAAGCAACGGAAGCTCATCTTGGAGACGTCGTTTGCCATTGACACAGTTTTCAAAAGCCTACAAGCAAACAAGTGGGCGGTCAAAGAATGCAAACGCCGCGGCCTTACAATGCTGTTCCAACCAGTCAGCACCGTTGCTTACGAAGGCTTGGTCTGAGAATTTTGTCACCATCTCACATTCGATTGTACTCGGCCGGGCATCCTATCCTCGTCTGTGGTGGGCATGGACATTGAGCTGACCACCGACGACATTGCTGCTGCTTTGCAATGTTCTCATGAGTGCCTTTCAAATATTTTGGCTCGGGATGGCTCCCCTCGGTATTCAGACCTACCGTCCGAGCTTACACTACAGCATATTGTGGACGACATCTGCCACGACCGTTATACCGATGATCTCCGCAACTACACAAGCAAGCTCTTGCTACCTTCCCGGCTTTGGTTTGTGGACTTCATTTTACTGCGGAATGTGTGTCCATTTGGACCCAAAACTCAGCGGTGCGGTCCCTTCCTAGCGGCACTGTATGGTTTTTAGAGAGGCTTTTGGATTTCCATCCCTTAGCTCATGTGGGATCAGATACAGAAGTTTTGGGAAGGAACGATTGTGCACTACACTAAGGGTTCGTCTTCATGGGGATTTCCCTTTCCTTTTCTCCTCACCCATATCCTTCAGACTCGAGGGATTGAGGGTACACCCGCTGATGGGCCTATTTCTGCTCACCCTCAGTTCGGACTGATCCAGTGAAACCAGAGTTGTTCCCACATGCTGATACAACCCCGGGAGCCAATAGCAGCTGGGGTCGTTAGGGAGGCTGATGAGCCTCTACACAATGAGCCACCTGCAGCTGAGACAGTAGAAAGAGAGGGAGCGGCGGAGACCGTTACTATGAGCATGTCACAATATGAGTCCCTCCACAAAGAACTGCAGGAGCTCCGATTTGAGCTTGCTACCTAGAGGGCGGAGGACAAGCACTTGGCAGATGAAAGATTTGCAGCACAGCAAGCACTGTTGCGTGCCATTTTAGCATGGCTGCCACCTGATTCGGGGGCATCTTCTTCTGCGCCGCAGTAAGAGGTTAGGTTCTCCTATTCCTTGCCTTGCTTTATTGTTTTTCTCCACACACTGAGGACATTGTGTATTTTGAGTTGGGGGGGGTGTGGGCATACATGTTAGTCCTGAGCATGCAATTAATTTTCCTGTTGCGATTTGAAATTCATTGATGAGCTTAATATGACAAACACATGATCACTTGATTAAGGAATTCAAATTGTGTTACTTTCATTGGCAGCATGAGATATTACTTGTTTCAATTTGATTTTCACAAGCACACAAGCATGTAGTCTGTGGGGCATAAAATCTAACATCAGTGATGTCTGGTTTTAATATTAGGAATGTAGTTGGGTAACTTATCGGAAAAATGACCTTGGCATATGTTCTCTAATATATATATATATATATATATATATATATATATTGATCATTCTAAACTTTCCACCAAGTAACCGGACCTCTTGCCTCATTAAGCAGTGAGTGTTCGCGTCAAAAAGTGAGAAGTTTGGTTTGATTGGTAAAAAAATAAAATAAAATAAAATAAAACTAGCTTAGCTTCGTAGCCTTTTTGACCCGAGTTAGTAAGTTCTTAGGGGTGTCTTTACACCTAATGCCCTAAAACTGTTTGGTTTGGGAGTCATTGGCCTAACACTCGATACATGGGTTAATCAGAAAGGTTAAGGGAGCTAAGTGCTAAAAAAAAGGGGGAATTTTTGCCTCGATTGTTTTCTGCGATGGGGAGTCTAATGAATTTTGAGTATTAATCCACGCATGATTGAGATTAGTTTTGAAATCCCATGACTATGTGTTGAGTCACATACACTAGTTGAATCCTGTAATATCTCATAATTACCATGATTGGAGCTAATTTGTAATTTCCTGAAATTGTGAAGATGGTGTTTGTTCTATTAAGCTTGTTAATGAATGAGAACCATGATGGTCATTATATTGCATTCTTGGGAACTACATGGTTGAGAAATGTTTGTGGGTATCATTCCTAGAAAACCCTCACGAGACTTCACTTGTCCTCTAGGGAACTCCTAGGGGTTTAAAAGGCTTATTGCATACGCTAAATGCAACCATACATCCCACGAAAGATGGATTTATCTTTTTTTTTTTTTTTTACTTTATTTTCTGTTTTGTATTGTTAAGGGACTAGCAATATGTAAGTTCGGGGGTGTTATAAGCGCCAAATGTTGCACACCTTTTAATTTACATATGTTAATTCCTTAGCATTGTTATTTGTTTGATTTTGTTTTGTTTTTGTGTTTCAGGTCTTATTTGACAAACCATTGAAAATTGGGCTTAAAAGGGCAAAAAGTTGGGCATTCTGGATCTAGGATCGAGCGTAGTCATTCTTGAGCTCGAGTGAACCTGGGATCGAGCGTCTACGGCCAAGGATCGAGCGCATGCCTGCGCTCGTGCGCACAACAGCTAAGCTCGAGCGCACAAAACTTCAGATCGAGCTCACATGGGCTTGTGGTGATCGGCAGCAATCCTTTTCCAGCGTGGATTTGGCTTTCAGTCTCCCAATTGGACTGGGAGACTGACCTCCGATTTTCTCAGGGTTTCTAGGGTTGCTAGGGTTCTCTCAATCCCTATAAATAGGGTTCTAAACTTTGTAAAAAGACACACCGCTTTCTAGAGTTAAAATTTCAGTAAATTGTCTGTGGAGCTTAGAAGATCATGAGTGGCTAAACCAATTGTGGGGTATTGATATAACCCTTTCCAAGCACAATGGTTTGATTGTATTTAATTTTTACCTTTCAATTTATGCATGTTGATTGTATAACCCTGAGGATTGCTACAATTGATTTTTATTCTTCATATTAAATGCAATTGTTCTTTAATTCCAATTCAATATTAGTAAAATTCTTATCTTGTCTTAGAAATTATTTTACTATTATTGAACTCAAATCATTCTTATTTTCTATGATTATAAGAATGATGGTTATACAATGGTTCTTAATTGGCATGCAATCAATAGAGTTAGATAGGCCATACCTAGGAAAGACAAATCGTACTACGCCCTAATTTAGTGTAATTTAGGTAGACGATCGTGCCAACCGAAGATGGGTTATGCTATTCCATTGATTGTATGAAATTATTTTCATGTGTTTTCTTGTTTAAATTATAACATGCATAGAATGAATTGCTAGGATTAAATATGGTTCACCATTGATGTGCGGATGGTGGTGAAGTCAATACCCTACTCTCTTTCTCTCATATATTTATTCTCTTTATTTTCATGCACTTTAAATTTACACACACAAATCATTCTCTTCTGAATTAAGTTAATTTTAATCTTTCAAATTTTGATAATTAAACCCCTGCAGTCCTTGAGGTTCGACATCCTCAATATAGCCCTATCCTACGGGATTCGTTCTATTGCGAGTGGTAATTTTATAATTGATATTTTTGGTCACAAAAATACCACATCAAGCACTGAACTGTTTTAATTACGGATCTGATACTTTTCATTTCATGCAGGGTCATTCGAGTCTGCATCTTCATAAGTTTTTAATTATGTTTTTATTTTCTTGTTGATTTTAACTTCTTTTTGTTATTTTATTTTTGTTTTTACACATGAGGGGAAACATTCCGACACCCCATGGACCATGTTCATATTGCCATAACCCTTATCACCAGGTTAGAGATTGTCCCTCAACAAGACAATTTTGTAACTATTCTTATGGGCATATGAACACATCATTCTCTAGACTGGGGAATGACAAATATTCTAATTCCTATAATCCGACATGGAGCCAACAGTGTAATTTCTCATGGCAAGTTCAAGCTCTTGGAAATCATGCTCTACAATTTCACAAATTGCACCATCAATCATATCTGCAATTCTATGATCAATCATATTCCTCTCAATCAGCTCCACAACAGCAGCATCAAGCCGAGGGAGCAATGAGACTTCTCAATTAGCTCCACATTGGGAAAAAAGAGGGAGCAATAAGACTTCTTTAACATCGGCTCTTATCCCCGAAGTACCAAAAGGCTTGGAGAGTAGTCTGTTAGGGCTATCAAATAAGCAAATTGAGGACATCAAGATCGATAAACTCCCTAATTATTCTCTTCATATTATTCCAGTTCATAATTCCCTTCTAGATGAGAAACTGTTTGAGAAGACTCAGAGTGGTCCACCCGATCTACAAACAATTGGAATTACCTTTTTGTAGGTAAAATTCATTATCCTTGGTCCAAGAGAAGAAAAGACTGGTGCTTCAAGTTTAAACTTAAGAGTCGGAAAGCACTGAGCGCTTCAAGGATGAGGATTCCGTTGGCTAGCGGATCCCATATATTTTGACTACATAAGTTAGCTTCATAGGTTCGAGCGTAGGCCTTATGCACTCGAGACCTCCATCAAGCCAGGGTCCATGATCTCTATCCAGGTTTACCATTTCCATTGTTGTTCCATGCTCATTCTTTGATTATATTTTTTTACATCAATGTGTTGCACTTGATTGGTATTTAGTTGGAGTATCATTTAATTGTTTTAATTTTGTTTTGTTCTTAATTTTAAATTTGTTTTCTGTTTTCCATTAATTTTATCTATTTTTATTTATTTTATTTTATTTTATTTTTTTTAGTTTATTTTATTTTTTTAGTTTATTGTTTATTTTAGTTTTTCTTTTAGTTATTTGAAGTAATCTTAACCTTCACACAGGCCTGCGATCGAGCTCACCCCAAGTAGGCTCGAGCGTAGTTGCCCATCACTTACACTCACACACTTGCATGAGTACGATCAAGCGCACTTTGCTGTGCGCTCGAGCACAATCCCGCCTGTGTACCCCTGTGCGCGCAAGTGCATCCACACACACACATACCTTCTGCACAAGTGCGATCGAGCACACATCACAGTGCGATTGAGCACACTCGAACAGAGGTTCACGTGACCTGTTTTTAGGTCACAAAACCCCCTTTCCCCCTTCATTTTCCTAGCGCTGTGAAGCCTTTCTTTGCACTTACACACTGCCACACTTCTTCCACACTGCCGCCCAGCTCAACCACCGACCCATCGCACCACCCAAACACCGCCCCTACACTTTACACCCACCACCACCGTCACTTTTTCCATTTTGTCCACTTTTCCTTCCTAATCCCCACTTTTCCGTTTCCCCCAATTTCCTCCATATTTTTCTGTTTTTGACACATACAATTCGTGTATACAGATTGTACTTGTCCTCTGTGGTTGGGTTTGCTTGTTTTGCAGGGGTTAAGTGCCATTTTAAAGTGGTTTTACACCACTTGGTTTTTAGAGTGCACACCACCTGTTCGACGAAAGTCCTAAACCAATTTGCAGAATGCCAAGGACCCGTGCTTCCTCCTCTCAAGCATCCAGTGCCCGGGTCAAGCCACCCTGACCCACTTTAAACAGAGGGAGCTCATTTTGGTGATGATATTTGCAATCCAAGATGACTTTAAGCAGTTTGAAGCCACTAGCTGGGCGGTCAAAGAGTTCAAGTGTCGTGGGTTGAAGAGGTTGTTCAAGCCCGACACCTTAACCGCCTACAAGATCCTGATCACACAGTTTTATGAGCACCTTTCTTTCGACTGCAACAAGCCAGGTGTCATGTCCTCATCCGTTCAAGGCATGGATATTAAGGTAACTTATACCGACATAGCCAATGCTTAGAAGTGCAATGATGAGCAGCCTCTATAAGAAGAATAGTTTGAGGAGGAACCCTCCATGCTCACCATTGCAGACATCATTGGCGACATGTGCGAGGGACACTTTATTGACAAACACTGCAATGCTAGCAGCGGGGCCAAGATGCCTCCACAACTCTGGCTTGTGGATTCTATCCTGCATCGAAATGCATGCCCCTTGGGATACAAAACTCAAAGGTGAGACCTCTTCCTCCAAGCACTCTACGCCTTTCATAAAGGCTATTGGTGTTCCATTCCTAAGCTCATCTGGAGCCAGATATATAAGTTTTGGGACGGAGTACATGTAGGAGGAGCTGATAATACCAACACATGGGGGTTACCTTTTCCATTTTTACTCACTCATATACTTCAGTAAAAGGGCATCAAGGACACTTCAGCAGATGGACTTGTTACCAAGCACCCACAATTTGGCAGAATTCAGTGGAATCAAAGTTACTCTCATATGCGACGGGTTCCTCGAGCACCAGCAACCAAAGCAGAGAGGGGTGAGGAAGCACCTATGGACATGGATGAGCCTGCAACTCAGCAAGTAGAGGAGGAGGAGGAGATCATCACCATGGGCATTTCACAATATCAATACATTTGTGATGAGTTCGCATTCCTCTAGTATAAGCTGACTGATCAAAAAAGGGAGGTCCGGGAGGATAAGTTCCTGGCAGACCAAAGATTAGCAAAACAAGAAGAATTACTGTAGTCTTTACTAGCACGATTGCCACCTGCTTTAGGGGCATCATCGTTTGCACCGCAGTGATGGGCCAGAGAGGAGCACCACAGTCTAGCTGAAGACGTTAAACTTAGCGCTCATAGGAGGCACCCCATAGCATATCCTTTCTATTGTTTGTTTGTATGTTTATTTTTAGTTCTTTTTGTTTTAGTGTTTTGTTTTTCAGGGATAAGTGTGCTTGCATTCAAGTTTGGGGGTGTTCTATAAGCCATACTTGTTCCAGCCAGTTTTTCCATCTCTCGGGTAAGATCTATCCTTTGTATATACACATTGAGGATAATGTGTAATTTAATTTTGGGGCTATAGGAGACATTTACACACACTTTGTCCTTGTTTCTGTTATTGTTTTTAGGGAAAAAAAAATTGCATGTTCATGTCTTGTCTTAAAATTTTTGATCTTAAAAATTGTGATTTGATTTTCATTGGTGAGCTTAAAATTTTGAACACATGATCTGATGATAGGATTTTTAAGTTTGGTTACTTGCTTTAGCCATTTGAGACTTCATCTGTTTGATCTGATCTGACACAAGCACATTAGCACATAATTTACGGGGTATGACATGAGAGTCTAATGTGTATGTTTCGATATCTTGGGAGAAACTAGATGACTTATTGGTTTGATACTTTGGCATATATATATATATATATATATATATATATATAAAGATCATTGATAATCTTTTCACTAAGTAACTAGACCTCTTGACTCATTAATCAATGAGTGTTCATGTCAAAAGGTGACAATTTTGATTTGATTAATGTCATGGTTAGTTTGGTTTCGTAGCCTTTTTGACTCGAGTTAGTAAGTCCTTAGGGGTGTCTTTACACCTAATGCCCTAAAACCATCTGGTTTGGGACTCATTGACTTAACACTCGGTACATGGGTCAATTTGAAAGCTTAAGGGAACAAACATTGCACAACCTGACCAAAAAAAAGGAAAAAAAAAATTGAGGAAGAAAAAGTTATGCCATAGTTGTTCATTCTGATGGGGATTTCAGTGAACTTTAAGATATTAAGACATTGCACAATGGAAATAATTGGAAGCTTCATATTTATGTGCTAGTTCACTGTACATTATTTCGAACTTGTGATGCCTTAGCCTGTCTTTCGTATGTAATTAGACTTTAAAATTCCAAATCATTGAGAAGATTGAGTTTATCTTTTTAATCTTTCCAATGAATGAAAACTATAGTTTTGATTGATACTTCAAATTGTTGGATAACATGAACTTTGCATAATGTTTGTGGGTAACATTCCTAGAAAACTCTCATGAGACTTCACTTGTCCTTTAGGGAATGCCTAGGGGTTTAAAAGGCTTGTTGCATACGTTAAATGCAATCATACATCCCACGAAAGAAGGATTTATCTTTTTGTTTTATGTTTTTCATTTTGTTTTCAGTTTTGTATTGCTAAGGGACTAGCAATATGTAAGTTTGGGGGTGTGATTTCATATTTTAGCCTATTAATTTACATTTGTTAATTTCTTAGTTTTGTTATGTTGTGCTATTTTATTTCCTTTTTCTGTTTTCTGTGTTTTATAGGTTTTTGGAAGAAAATGAAGCATTTCTGGAAAGTTCAAGCATAAAGGACAAAATTGGGAAAAAGCTAGAAGTCTTGGACCAAGAGGAAGCATCCAAGTGCAGTGCGCTCGAGTGCACTCCACCTAGGCTCGAGTGCAGCATTGCTCAAGCACCCAAGAGTAGAGATTGATCGCAGGTGTGCGATCGAGCGAACTCGTGCGCTGGACCAAATAGACAAGTTTAGAGAGGAGAATTTGGAGACTACTTGCAGGAGTCATTTTCGGTTCTTTCTTTTCCTTTTATTTTAATTATGTATAACTAAATACTTTAGTAGGGTTAGATTAAAGCCCTAATCATGTCATTTTAATATTTCAATATTGGCGCCTTGGTGATAATCATATTGTGATGCTTAACTTGATTAATTCCTTCTTTATTGAATTCCTCACACGAACATGTTTGGCCAACATATGCATATGATATGGATTAGTTATTTAAGTCAATTTAGATGATCGAGTCCTGAGCTTAATAGAGTAACAAGGAATCTCGTCACTGCGATTTTTGGGTTAGTCAACATGGGGAACCTTGAGTCAAAATGCAATCGATTTCCATAAATTTATGCTTTTTCAAAGAACAACTTAGTAGATACCCATACTAAATTCTTTGAGAAAGAAAAGAATTTGAGTAGACACCCATGCCTAATTCATTGCTTAGGGAGATCGATAGCTTAAAGAGTAGACACCCATGCCCTTAGGTTGGCAAACATTAAGTAATCTTGATATGATTGGAACATTGGCATATTATTTTATTACTTGAGTATGATTAGTGGTGAATATGAAAGCCCTACCCATTTATCTTTATTTCCTTTTCACTATATCAATTTTGTGACAATCTTGATATTTAATTTAGAAAATCAATTATGAACAAAATCAACAATCCTCATAGGAATGATCTCGTATTTACCACACTATGCTATCATTTGATCTTGTGCACTTGCGAGCTAAACCGTACCAAATATTTGCCTATTAATTTAGGTAGGTATTTGGCACAATAACAATGAGATTCCTTCTTCAGTTTTTTTTTTTTTTTTTTACATTTTCTTGGTGATTCCACCGGAATGATTGGTGGTCCTAAAGACATATGCATTTACGAGCGTATGTTTATGGCCGGAGTCCACTTCGCTTTTCCTCCCATTATTAGGGAGATGCTGTCATTTCTGGGAGTAGCCCTAGGGCAGCTGATGCCCAACGGTTGGTGGTATTTAGTGGCTACGTTGTTGTTGTGGCCTTCTGTGTTTCTGGGAAAAACCATGTTGGTTCCAAAGTTCTTAAATATGGAAAGTTGTGAGTATCTTCGATTCCTTTTTTCCTTTTTTTTTACTAACTCCTTTTCCTTTCGGTAGGGAAGGGATGTCCCAAATTGAGCTTGTAACAACGAGGCTAGGTCGATTAAATTTAGCTTTCTCATAGCTTCCCGAGAATGAAACTCGGATGACTTTAGGTGACATCCTTACCGATTCTGCTCTCCGAGAGCATTTGGGATATCAGATCCCTCATCAAGGAAATTTTTTTGAGATTGTCAAGGAAATCACAAGAAATCAATTCTCCCTTCTAACAGGGTGGCCCAAACATCTCCGACTTGCCCTCAAGCTAAGAAGACCCGACCACAGAAAGTTGTTGAAGCTTCATGCAAATCGGGTGGGGTTAAGACTTTTGTTGTTCCATAATTACCTACCTAAATTAATAGGCAAATAATTGGAAGTTTTACCCGCAAGTGCACGAGGTCAACATAGTAGCATAGTGTGCAAATATGGGGTCATTCCCAAGAGGACTGCTGAATCTTGTCTAAATTAAATTCCCAAAGTAAAATAAAACAAAGATTGGATTTGAATTGATAATGATAAAAAGGTAGGGCTTTGATATCCACCACTAATTATATTAAGCTAATATTTCAATATGCCAATGTTTTGATCAAGTTATGTATATCTAATGTTTGTCAACCTAAGGGCATGGGTGTATACTCCTTAAGCTATAGATTTCCCTAAGCAACGAGTTAGACATGGGTGTATACTCTAACTCTTTTCTTTCCTAAAGGATTTAGCATGGTATATACTAAGTCGTTCTTTAGAAAAGCATATGTTCTATGGAAATCGACAAACACATGAGGCGTAGGGCATGGGTGTATACTCCCGGTTCTCCATGTTGATTAACCCAAGAATCCGGTGTGGATATCTTTTGTTACTTATGTTAGACCCAGAACTCGGTCATTCAAATTGATTTAACTAACTAGTCCATACCACATGCACATGTTGATCAGGCACACACATATGAGGAATTCATGAAACTAGGTATTAATCAAGTTAGATATCATAACAAGATCATCACAAAGACGCCAATATTGAATATTAACAAAACATAACTAGGGCTTCAATCTAGCCCTACTAATTAAATTAGTTACACATAAAGTTGATGTTAAACATCTTCATAAAATAAAATAAAAGAAAGGAAAAGAATAAACCCAAGACTTGAACTTGAAGAGCTCCTATTCTTCTTCTTACAAAAGCATACCTACACTAAAGGCTTAAAGGTCTATTTATAGGCTTTAGAAGTCCTTGACAAACTAGTAAACCTAGGAATTTCGTAGGATTTCAAAACCTCTTACAATTGGGAGCTGGAAAACCCTAATATGGAAAGAATGACAATCTGGCCGCCACTTGATATGTCGCTTGGGCACGGGTGCGATCGAAAGCAACCCGTGTGCGCTCGATCGCAGGTCTGCGAAGCCTCTTTTGTCGTGCGCTCGATCGCTCATGGCCTGCTTCGTGCTGTGTCTTTTCTGGTACTGTGCTTGATCGCAGGTATCCTGTGATCTATCGCAATGTCCGGGGCTCCCATTTTTCCCATCTTCTCTCTTTTAGCCCAAATCTTCCAGATTTACTTTATTTTCTTCCAAAAGCATACAAAAGTATGAAAAACACAAAAAGGAATTAAAATGACCTAGTTAACTAAAACCAAAAGATTAAAACATGCAAGTTAAGGGCTGAAAATGTGAATATTTTAGCACTTAACAACTTCCACCCTGAGATATTTTGATTCTGCTTCTATTTGGGACACTACTTCAACTATTTCAGCTACCGAGTCCGACCACCTTGCGCGAAAGAGGAAGGCGGATAGAGGTAAGGCTCTGCTGGGGGAGCCTTCAAAGAAAGTGAGAGTCGACAAGTCTATTATGTGCTAAAATAGTCATATTTTAGCCCCTTAATTTACACTTTTTAAATTTCTTAGTCTTGTTATTTTGTGATATTTTATTTCCTTTCTGTGTTTTCTGTGTTTTTTATAGGTTTTTGAGGAATATGATGCAATTCTGGAAAATTCAGACGTAAAGGACAATTTTGGGAAAAAGATAGAAGTCTTGGATCAAGAGCAAGCATTCAAGTGTAGTGCGCATGAGCGAGCCAGGCCTGTGCTCATGCGCACAAGAAGAATGCTCGAGTGTATCTAGGCTTGAGTGCAGCAGAAGTACGACTGATCGCAGCCCTACGCTAGAGCACACACGGGCTAGGATCGAGCGCATCCATGCCAGCTCACATGACAGCTTGCGGAAATAGTCCTTTCTCAACCCAAATTAGGTTTTGCTAGTCCTAGTTGAACTAAGACTTAAACCTATGAGTTTACTAGGGTTCCAAGGACTTCTAGGGTTTTTGTAAGCCTATAAATAGATCTCTAGGCCTCTAGGAAAAATATACAATTCCAGAGCCAATTATAGAGAGGAGAATTTGGAGGCTACTTCTCTGAGTCGTTTTCAGTTCTTTCTTTTCCCTTTATTTTAATTATGTGTAACTAACTCTTTAGTTAGGGGCAAGATTAAAGCCCTAATCATCTCCTTTTAGGATTTCAATATTGCCGCCTTTGTTACAATCATATTTTGGTATATTTAAATTGATTATTTTCTGGTTAATTGAATTCCTCATATGAATGTTCCTGATCAACATATGCATGTGGTATGGATTTGTTATTTAAGTCAATTTGCATGATCGAGTCCTGGGCTTAATAGAGTGACAAAAGAATCTCCTCACGGGTTCTTGGGTTAATCAACATGAAAAACCGGGAGTAGACACCCATGCCCTAGGCTCCATGTGTTTGTCTATTTTCACAAATTTATGCTTTCTTATAGAACAACATAGTAGACACCCATGCCTAATTCGTTGCTTAGGGAGATCAATAGCTTAAGGAGTATACACCAATGCCCTTAGGTTGACAAACATTAAATATACCGGTATGATTGGCGCATTGGCATATTGTTATCTTAATTAGTCTGATTAGTAGTGGATGTTGAATCCCCTAACACTTTCATTTATCTTTAACTCTTTTCATTATATCAATTTTGTGACAATCTTGATATTTAATTTAGAAAATCAATTTTAAGCAAAATCAACAATCCTCATGGGAATGATCTCGTATTTGCCGCACCATACTATCGTTTGATTTTGTGCACTTGCGAGTTAAAATGTGCCAAATATTCACCAATTAATTTAGGTGGGTATTTGGCACAACAAAGTCCTTAGAGCTTTTGAGCTTGGTGTCGTCTATGAGGTCCGGTTCTGCTGCTATGACTTTTTGTAGAGACCCAAATTTTTAACTAAGGTTAGGTAGCTTAGTTAGAGGGTTAATTTGGACTTTGGGTCACTTGGGACAACTGAAAGGGCATTTTGGGAATTTTGGAGTTTCAAACCTGACGTACACTAGGGTTACCGGACGTACGCTCCTATTTTTAGTGCGGACGTACGCATGGGGACCACCATACGTATGCTGACAATAGTACGCTGTACTCTGCCAATAGTACACGGATGTATGCTGGAGACCACACGGACGTACGCTACTTTTGGAGTACCCCATGGGCAATACCTAGACCTATGTTACAACCTTTGGAACGCTGTGTAAACAGTACCGGGCGTATGCCCCAATAGAACCCGGACGCTCTGCTATAAATACCCCCTACCCCCTTACTCTCACACGCTCATTTACGCCCCTAGGGTCCTAGAACTCTATGAGAGTGTGTTTTGTGGAGAAGAGAGGAGGTTCTTGAAGTTTTGCTTCAAGGAGGTAATATCCTTAAGCATATCTTGTTTCCTAGCTGTTATGCTATTTAACTGCTAGCTCAGTTATTGGTTTTGAGTTTCTAGCTAGGTAATGCTTTAATCTTGGCGGTTTAGTAGTTTATCTTGATTTAGCGTGTTTTGCATTGCATGGAGACATTATTTTGAGATAGGTAGTCTTAGAAATCCTTTTGGTAGCTTCATAACTAGTTTGTGAGGATAGGAGGACGGTTAAACCTAATGAAGTTCTACCTGGAACTTTTCAAGCGGACGTACGGCCACGAGACCAAACGTACGAGCCTTCTAGGCAAACGTATTGCCACGGGCCCCGATGTATGGTCAGAAGCGTGCCAGGGAATGCCACTTTGGCCAGTCGTCCGATAGCCTCTGTTTTCATGTTCTAGGTTTGTTTTAGTTGGATTGAGAACTAAGATAGGTCTTTTCTCAGTATTCGAGGTTATGGAGCCTCAAAGGAATTTTACGGAGGAAGCTTACAACCCAGGTGGGTATAAACTCACATGTATGCTTGTTGTTACTTTTCCCATATTGTACATCTATTTTATATAATATCAAACATGCATATTTTGCAACTCTCATGAAAGACATTTTAGAACTACTGTGAACTCTCTTTTGTGAAAACGTATGTTGATTAATAAGATAATGATGAGGCTTGTAAAACTATGCATGTAAAAGACTAATAAGATTAATTGCATCGTATGACATGGTACACCGGTATGTGCGGGATAACGACCATGGGCTTACTATATAGGTTAACTTTATGGTCAAATGTGTTTTTGTGGGCTTTGGATCCAATGGCTTCTTGACCAAGGTGCAGCCATTCCCTAATGGATGGTCACTATAGGACGGACATCATTAGTGGTATGGGCCACCCGAGATCGGACTCGGTCGTGCCACTAATGTTATATACGGTAGCGTTATCCTGGGCACTGGTCCCTCGGGACAGCGCCAACCCTACTGAGAAGGAGTCATATCTCAGGTAGACCATACAGTTGAACTATTACTGTTACTCATGATTATAAGCATATATTATATCTATATCACATCCATGATAAACTGTCATAATGTTTCTTATGCTTTATAAACAATTGAGTTCACTATTTAATGACGAGTACGTCATGTGCATTTATACTCATTAAGTTGCGGGACTTACCCTTGTGTTATTTCCCTTTTTCTCCGTATGTACAACTATGCTGTTATAGATAGTTTAGCAGAAGATGGATACCGCAAAGCATCCGGTTACCTTGGAGGATTTAATTTGGGAGATGCTTGAGGACTTATTACAAGCTTAGGCGGGTGCTCATGGTAACTAGTACTTTTGTGTTATGTTGTAGACTTAGAGCTTTTATGCATGCTTGGATATTGACGTATAGCATAAATCCCTTGTAAAGATGATTACTTGTATAGCTACTTGATGATCTTTGGTAGATGCTTTGGTTGAAATAATTAATGTTTATAGAATCTTTTTGTTTTCACTATTTAGTATCCTCTGTCTTCGAGGGGTAGAGGTTCCTGCGTCTTGTTCAGAGTGGAATAAGGCTGGGAGATGAACAGTAGAATTAATTAACAGTTAATTACTTTCCAGGGTGTTACAGTTGGTATCAGAGCAGTTGCTCCACGGACCATAGGAATGGATCTGTTAAGTATTAGGGCTGGATTTATCAGAGCTTTTGGCTCCGCGGACTATAGGAACTGATCTATTAGGTGCTAGGGGATGATCTACCAGAGCATAAGATTGATTTAATGTATACAAGGGATATGGAGTTTTGATACCTAATGATCTTGAGCATGTTGGATGTTGTGCCAAATACTACCGAAATTAATAAATAATATTTAGTACGTTTTAACTCGCAAGTGCACAAGATCAAAACAATAGTATAGTACAGTAAGTATGAGATCGATCCCACAGAGATTGTTGATTTTATTTAGAATTGATTAAAATATCAAAGTTGTCACGAAATTGATATTGATATATAAAAAAGAAATAAAGATAAAGATAAAGGTAGGCTTTGATATCCATCACTAATCATGCTCAAATAATATAACAATATGCCAATGATCTAATCATATTATGAATACCTAATGTTTGCCAACCTAAGGGCATGAGTGTATACTCCGTAAGCTATAGATTTCCCTAAGTTGTTCTTTAAGAAAGCATAAATCTATGAAAATCGACAAACACACGGAATCTAGGGCATGGGTGTATACTCCCGGTTTTTCATGTTGATTAACCCGAGAACCCGATGTGTATTTCTTTTGTTACTCTTATTAAATCCAGGACTCGGACATCCAAATTGATTTAATTAACTAATCCATACCACAGGCATATAATAGCCAATCACACATATATGAGGAATTCAATAAAATAGGAATATGATTATCACAAAGGTGCCAATATTGAAATATTAAATAAACATAATTAGGGCTTCAATCTAGCCATACTTAAGAGTTAGTTACACATAATTAAAATAAAACTAAAAAGAAAAGGAAAAGAAAGAACCGAAAATGACTCCTGGAAGTAGCCTCCAATTCCTCTCCCCAAAGTGGTCTCCTTGAAATTGTGTCTTGAATTGTGAGGCTTAGAGGTCTATTTATAGGGCTTAGGAGAGTCCTAGAAGCCCTAGTAATCCTAGGAATTTTGGAGATTTAAGTCCTAGTCCAATTAGGATAAAGAAAACCTACGTCCAAATTGGAATAGGATTCGTCCAGAATTTCGTTCCTATCTTGCAGGGTGATTTTTTTATAGTGACATTTCGAATTGGGAAAATGCTGTTTCACAACGATTTGTACTAATTTGAGTTAGCTTTTCAATGCCACTTGAATCACCTCAATCGGATATTTAAGCTAAAAGTTAAGGTCAAAATACCAAGACATGTGCAGAATCCAAATTTGAATTCAATATGATTTTGACTCCAATTTGAGCAATTCCGATTTAATCATTTCCTTTATTTGATTAAACCTAACCACTTCATATAGGTCCTCTATTACGATTGGTTAAGTTTAACCATATCTTCTAGGTCTTCCCAATTTTCCCTTTAAGCTTGGAACTTTTCCGGAAACGCTTTCTTTTCTTCCAAAAACCTATAAAACAAAGAAAATACAAAAAGGAAATAAAATAGCATAAACTAACAAAACTAAGGAATTGATAAATATAAGTTCAGAGCTAAAATATGAATATTTTGGCACTTATCACACCCCTAAACTTACATATTGCTAGTCCCTTAGCAATACGAAACTAAAAACAAAATGAAAAACAGAGAGAAAAAAAAAAAAATAAATAAATAAATCCATTTTTCGTGGGATGTCCGATTGCATTTAGCATATGTAATAAGCCTTTTAAACCCCTAGGAATTTGCTAGAGGATGAGTGAAGTCTCGTGGGGGTTTTTCATAAATGTTACCCACAAACATTATGCACAAGTTCATGTTATCCAAAATTAAGGTATCACTCAAGATCATGATTTTTATTAATTAGCAAGCTTAAAAGGATAAACTCCATCTTCACAATGAATTCGGAATTTTAAAGTCTAATCACTTACAAAAGACAAGCTAAGGCATCACAAGTTCGAAACAGTGTAAAATGAACTAGCACACAAATATGAAGCTTCCAATTATTTCCAATTTACAATGTCTCAATATCTCAAAGTCCACTGAAGTCCCTATTAGAATGAATATCTATGGCATAACTTTTCTTTTATTTTTTATTTATTTTTTTTGGTTAGGCTGTGCAATGTTTGGTTCCTTAAGCTTTGTAATTGACCCATGTAGCGAGTGTTTGGCCAATGGCTCCAAAACCAAGTGGTTTTAGGACTTAGGTGTAAGACACTCCTAAGGAGTTACTAACTCGAGTTAAAAAGGCTATGAAAACAACTAACCATGACTTTAACCAAATCAAAATTCTTCACTTTTTGACATGAACACTCAATGCTTTAAGGCAAAAGATCCAATTACTTAGTGAAAAGCTTATCAATGATCATCATTTTTTTTTTATACTCTTTTTCTCTTTTTATATATATAAATATGCCAAAGTATTCATCTAATAAGTCATCTAGTTTCACCCAAGACATAAAAACACACACATCAGACTTTCATGTCATACCCCACAACTTATGTGCCAATGTGCCTGTGTAGATCAGATTAAACATGTGAATTCTCAACTACCAAAAGCAAGTAACCAAACTGAAAAATCATATCATTAGATCATGTGTTCAAAATTTTAAGCTCACCAATGAGAATCAAATCACAATTCCTAAGATTAACCAAAATTTTAAGACAAACATGAACATGCATATATATATTTTTTTCTTTTTTATTTATTTATTTCTTATTTTTTAAACAACAAAACTAAGAACAAAATGAAACTGGGACAAAGTGTGTGTATAGTGTTCCCTTACCCCCAAACTTAATTTACACATTGTCCCCAATGTGTCTATGACATGGAAAGAATTTACCCGGGATATAGACAAAATTGTCTGGAATAGCATGGCTCATAGCACACCCCCAAAATTGAATTGAAGCACACTTGTCCTGCAAAATAAAACACTAAAAGAAATAAAAAGGAAACAAAACAAAACGAAATATAAACATAAAGATTAATTGAAAAACAAATAGAAAAATAAGAGGATAAACTATGGGGTGCCTCCCATGAGCACTAAGTTTAATGTCTTCAACCAGATTGTTGTTCCCCCCTCATTGTTGTCCTGAAGAAGATGCTCTTGATGGTGGTGGAAATTGGTTTAGAATGGACCACATCAATTCTTCTAAGTTAGTTAATCTTTGGTCTATCAAGACTTTCTCCTCCCGAGCCTCCCGTCTTTGATCTGCTAGCTCTTGCCGGAGAGCTGCCACTTCTTCACTAATAGAATGATATTGTGCTGTGCGTAGAGTGACAGTCTCCTCCTCTTCTTCTGCTTCCTACTCAGCTGCAGGTTCATCTTCTGCCATAGGCTCCGCCTCAAACTCCTCTGCTTCGGCTGCTGGTGCTTGAGGTACCCTGGGCATGTGTGAACAGCTTTGATTCCATTGTCGAATGCCAAACCGTGGCTCCAAATAATCGCAGGAATGGAACACCAAGCACCTTTATGTAAGGCGTAAAGTGTTTGAAGGAATAGATCTCGCCTTTGAGTTTTGTGTCCAAAGGGAAAGGCATTGCGATGCATAATAGAGTCCACAAGCCAAAGTTGTGGAGGCATCTTGGCCCTGCTGCGGGCATTATTATGCGTGTCTGCAAACTGCCCTTGACACATGTCCGCAATTATTTCCATAACATAGAATCTGGGAGGTTGTGCTGCAAGCTGTGCTTCCTTTGGAGGATGCTCATCATTGCACTTTATAGCAGTGGCAATGTTGGCTGAAGTCACCTCAACATCTTTGCCTTGAATTGTTGAGGACAGGATACCCGGCCTGGTGTAGTAAAATGACAGATGCTCATAAAACTCTACTATCAATTTCTTGTATGCAGTAGAGGTGACGGGCCTGAAAATTTTCTTTAGCCCACGACATTTGAATTCTTCAACCACCCAGCGAGTAGCTTCAAGGTTTTGAAAGTCAAGGTTTTGGAAGTTTTCTCGAATTGCAAATGTTGTCGCAAATAGAAGCTTCCTTTCCTCACAAGTGGGTCGGGAGAGAGTGGCTTGAGTTTCAGCAACCCGAGAGGACAAAGCTCGAGCTTTAGGCATTGTGCAATTTGGTTCAAGAATTTTGTTGAACACCTGGTGTGCAGCTTCAAAACCAAGGGGTGTAAAATCATTGTAGAATGGTACCCAGTCCCCTACAAAACAAGAGCAAACCAACACAGAGGACAAGCACAAACTGTAATGATGGGCTGTGCTGGCCAAGACAGAGAAAAATGGAGAGAGAACGGGAGTAATCAAAAAAATATGGTTTTGGTCGAAAATGGAGAAAAACAAAGAAGGTGGGATGGTGGTGAGAGTGTGTGAGTGACGGTGGTGTGCAGCGGTGGAGGGCGGTGCAGCAATGGCCAGTGAATAGTGCTAGGTGGAGCTGGTGGCCGAAGGTGATGCTGTGTGTGTTGTGGAGAGGGGTTACGGTGCAGGGGATAGAGTGACAGGGGAAAAAGCGGCAAAAATGACCTAAAATAGGTCACGTGACCCTCTGTCCGAGTGCGCTCAATCCCGCACAAGGTGCGCTTGATTGTACTCGCACAGCGGTGTGTGTGTGTGGTGGTGATGTGCTCAAGCACACGCAAGGTGCGCTCGGTCGCACAAACAGAATGTTAAAATTTTTTTTTATTTTTTTTATTTTTTTTATCACAAAGGCGTCAATATTGAAATATTAAATAAACATAATTAGGGCTTCAATCTAGCCCTACTAAGTAATTTAGTTACACATGAGTTTGATGTTAAACATCTTCATAAAATAAAATAGAAAAGAAAAAGAATAAACCACTTGAAGAGCTCCAATTCTTCTCCTTGGAAATTGTGTGTCTATTCTAAAGGTTTAAGGGTCTATTTATAGGGCCTTAGGAACACTCTAGAAACCCTAAAAATCGTAGGGTTTGAGCCATAGTTTGCACAAGGGTTCAAAACCCTAAAAGCAAACACTGTCCAAAATAAGTCTGTGGTTGACTTGCTTCTCACGCACGGGTGCGCTCGATCATATCCCGTGTGCAATCGATCGCATCACTGCGATCGATCACACCACTAGAGCCTCCAGCTTTTCCCAAAATTGCTCTTTATGCCCAATACTTTCAAATTTACTTCATTTTCTTCCAAAAACCTATAAAACCAGGAAAATACAAAAGTGAAATAAAATTGTACAAAGTAACAAAACTAAGGAATTAACACACATAAGTCAAGGGCTAAAATATGAATATTTTGGCGCTTAACACACCCCCAAACTTACATATTTCTAGTCCTTTAGCAATACGAAACTAAAAACAAAATGAAAAACAGAAAACAAAAAGATAAATCCATCTTTCGTGGGATATGCGATTGCATTTAACATATGCAACAAGCCTTTTAAACCCTTAGGAATTCCCTAGAGGATAAGTGAAGTGTCGTGAGGGTTTTCTAGAAATGTAACCCAAACATTCTGCACAAGTTCATGTTATTCAAAATTACGGTACTGATAAGTGCTAAAATATTCATATTTTTCAACCCTTAACTTGCATGTTTTAATCCTTTGGTTTTGGTTAATTAGGCCATTTTACTTCATTTTTGTATTTTCTTTGTTTTTTAGGCTTTTGGAAGAAAAGAAAGCGTTTCTGGAAGAATTAGAAGCTTAAAGGGCAAATTGGGAAGGCCTAGAAGATATGGTTGAGCTTAGCCAGTCATGGTTAAGTTTAATCAAATAGAGGAAAGGATCAATTCGAAATTTCTCACATTGAAGTCAAATCGGATTGGATGAAAAATTGGATTCTGAACATGTCTCGGTATTTTGACCATACCTTTCAGCTCAGACATCCGATTGGAGTGATTCAAGCGGCATTGGAAATTTAACTCAAAGGGCTAGAAAGCATTGTGAAATAGCATTTTCCCAATTCGGAGCGCCGTAAGGTCAAAATCGCGCCGCAAGTTAAGAACGCAATTTTGGGCGAATCCTATTCTGATTTGGACTTAGGTTTTCTCTATCCTAATTGGACTTGGACTTAAAACTCCGAATTTCCTAGGATTACTAGGGCTTCTAGGACTCTCCTAAGCCCTATAAATAGTCCTCTAAGCCTCACAATTAAAATCATCCTCGGAAGAGGCACAACTTTGGGGAGAGGATTGGAGGCTACTTTTAGGAGCGGTTTTCGGTTCTTTCTTTCCCTTTTCTTTTTAGTTTTATTTATTATGTGTAACTAACTCTCAAGGAGGGCTAGATTGAAGCTCTAATTATGCTTATTTAATATTTTAATATTGGCGCCTTTGTGATGATCATGTTGTGATATTTAACTTGATTAGTTCCTGTTTTCATCAATTCCTCATATGTATATGACTGGCCATTATATGCATGTGGTATGGACTAGTTAGTTAAATCAATTTGGATGGCCGAGTCCTGAGTTTAACATAAGTAACAAAAGTAATCCACACCGGGTTCTTGGGTTAATCAACATGGGGAACCGGGAGTATACGCCATGCCCTAGGCTTCATGTGTTTGTCGATTTCCATAGAGTATATGCTTTCCTAAGGAACAACATAGTATACACCATGCTAAATCCCTTAGAAAAGAAAAGAGTTAGAGTATACACCATGCCTAACTCGTTGCTTAGGAAAATCTATAGCTTAAGGAGTATATGCCATGTCCTTAGGTTGACAAACATTAGATATGCATAACATGATCAAAGCATTGGCATATTGTTATATTATCTAAGTATGATTAGTGGTGGATATCAAAGCCCTACCTTTAGCTTTTCATTTAACTTTGTTATCTTTTTATTTCTTTTTCACAATATCAATTTAGTGACAAATTGATATTTTTAATTAATTCTAAATAAAATCACAATCCTCGTGGGATCGACCTCGTACTTGCTGCACTATACTATTGTTTTGATCTTGTGCACTTGTGAGTTAAAACGTACTAAATATTATCTATTAATTTAGGTAGTATTTGGCACAACAGGTGTCACTCAAGATCATGATTTTCATTCATTAGCAAGCTTAAAAGGATAAACTCCACATTCACAATGAATTCGGAATTTTAAAGTCTAATCACTTACAAAAGACAAGCTAAGGCATCACAAGTTCGAAACAATATAAAGTGAACTAGCACACAAATATGAAGTTTCCAATTATTTCCAATGTGCAATGTCTCAATATCTCAAAGTCCACTAAAATCCCTATTAGAATGAATATCTATGGCATCAATTTTTTATTATTTTTATTATTTTTTATTTTTTGTAAAGTATTGCAACATGAACAACATCGTACTGAAGTAAAGAAAAACGGGCACCAAATATAACTAAGAGCACTAAAATTACTACAGAAAATAACGAAAAGATAAAAATTGACATAATGCAAAAGAAACCAAAGGATAGAGATTCGTACCGCACTCAGTGGCCTCAGTACCATTGATCTGAACAGATGCGCTTGAGCTCCTGGACTACTCAAACGCTTTCAACAATAGCGTTAGTACCACTATATTGGGGAGATGCACTTGATTGTGGCTCAAGTGCTCTTGATAGTGCTACATATTGGACAAACTAGAGTACCAGATCTTCATCTCTTGGTACCAATTTCACTTCAAGATATGGCTTTACTCTGTGTCCATTTACCTTGAGTGTCTGATTACTTTCTAGACTGTGAACCTCCAAAGCTCCATGAGGGAACACTTGGGTAACAATACAAGGTCTAGACCATCTTGACTTAAGCTTACCAGGGAAAAGTTTCAATCTTGAATTATAAATCAACACTTTCTGTGCTACATGAAACTCCTTCCTGACCAGTTGCTTGTCATGGTATGCTTTGGTTCTTTCCTTGTAGAGCTTGGCGTTCTCATATGCATCACGCCTCAATTCCTCTAGTTCATTTAGTTGTAGCTTCCTCTTGTCACCAGCTTATTTCATATCAAAGTTAAACTTCTTGATGGCCCAATACACTCTGTGCTCCAACTCCACTGGTAGATGACATGCTTTCCCAAAGACCAACCGATATGCAGACATATCGATAGGTGTCTTGTATGCAGTCCTATAAGCCCATAGTGAATCATTCAAGCATAGAGACCAATCCTTCCTACTGGGATTCACTATTCGTTCTACGATGCTTTTGATCTCTTTGTTGCTTATCTCCACTTGACCACTGGTTTGGGGATGGTATGGAGTGCCAACCTTATGTGTGATGCCATACTTCTTTATCAAAGAAGCAAAGGCATAATTGCTGAAATGGCTACCTGCATCACTGATAATTGCCCCTTGGCGTTCCAAATCTAGCAAAGATGTTATCCTGCAAAAATTTCACAACCACTTTGTGATCATTAGTCTTTGAGGGGATAGCCTCGACCCATTTAGACACATAATTCACACCCACAAGAATATATAAATAACCATATGAGTTAGGGAATGGACCCATGAAGTCAATACCCCATACATCGAAGAGCTCTACCACTTGAATATTTTGCAATGGCATTTGATTTTTGGGTAAGATGTTACTTGTCCTCTGGCATCTACCACATGAGCTGCAAAACAAAAAAGCATCCTTAAACACATTAGGCCAATAGAAACCAGATTGTAATACCTTAAGAGCTGTTCTCTTGGCTCCAAAGTGTCCTCCACAAGCAAACTAATGGCAATGCTGCAATATGCTCAAATGTTCCTCCTCTAAGACACACCTTCTAATGATTTGACTAGGGCAGAATTTGAACAAATAGAGGTCATCCCGATGGTAATGTCTAGATATAGACATCAACCTCTTCCTTTCTTGACTAGACAACTCTTCACCCTCTCCACTGTTAGAGGTGGGGAAAGTTTGGAGATGATGTCAATCTTAGCCTTATCTACCTCAATGCCCTTGCTAGATTTGGAATGACCCAATACAATGCCTTGTTGAACCAAGAAGTGGTATTTTCCCAATTGAGGACTAGGTTGCATTCTTCACATCTCTTGAGAACACTCTTCAGATGGTTAAGGCATTCATCGAAACTAGACCCAAAAACACTAAAGTCATCCATAAATACCTCATGGATTTCTCCACCATATTTGAAAAAAATGCTCGTCATGCATCTTTGGAATGTGGCTGGTGCATTGCATAATCCAAATGGCATCCTTCGGTAGGCGAATATGCCAAAAGGACATGTGAAGGTGGTCTTCTCCTGGTCCTTTGGTGCTATTGCGTTTTGATTATAGCCACTATACCTGTCCAAGAAGCAGTAGTAGCTATGGCCAGCTAACCTCTCTAGCATTTGATTAATGAAGGGTAAGGGTAAATGGTCTTTTCTTGTTATCTTGTTCATCATCATTTTTTACCACTGTGATCCTACTCTTTTTTGGATTGACTTGGACTGGATTAACCCATTTACTGTTTGAGATGGGGAAGATAGTGCCCACATCCAGTAGTTTTAATACCTCTGGCTTCACTACCTCCATCATATGTGGGTTGAGTCTTCTCTGTGCATCCCTGGTTGGCTTTGCTTCATCCTCAAGGAAGATTTAATGCATGCACTTGGCTGGACTTATTCCTTTGATATCAGCAATGGTCCATCCCAAAGCAGTTTTATGCTCTCTAAGAACTCTCGACAGCTTTTCTTCTTCCCCACAACTCAAATTTGCAGCAATTATGAACAGTAGTGTCATGTTTTCTCCTAAGTAGGCATATGTCAGGTATTTTGGCAATTGCTTCAATTCCAATTTTGGTGCCTGGACAATAGAAGGGACAAGAGAAGTATTAGTAGGCTCAAGAATCTCAAAGGGAGGAGTGTACTTACTTTAATGTTTTCAAGAGGCCTCAAGGAGGTTCACGGTTTCAATGATGTCATCAATAACATCTTCAGATTCTGGCTCAATGTCCTGCCTTGTGAAACTATGGGTGAGGGTGGCTTCCAATGGACGTTTATGTTGGTCCTGCAAAACTGGCTCATTAACACCTTGGATCATACAAACATCAAAACACTCTAAATCATCATGAGGTAATTTCAGTGCATCGAATATTTTGAACTCTATTGTCTCACCATTCACCTTCATACTCACTGTTGTGCAAAATATTACCTAAATTAATAGATAATAATTGTACGTTTTACCTGCAAGTGCACAAGGTCAACATAGTAGTATATGATGCAAGTACAGGATCATTCCCACGAGGATTGCTGAATTTATGTTTAAAAATAGATTCCTTAAGCAAAACAAAGATTGATTGTTGAAGTGATGATAATAAAGGGTAGGGCTTTGATATCCACCACTAATTGTATTTAGCTAATATAACAATATGTCAATACTTTGATCAAGTTATGCATATTTAATGTTTGTCAACCTTAGGGCATGGTGTATACTCCTAAGGCTATAGATTTCCCTAAGCAACAAGTTAGGCATGGCGTATACTCTAACTCTTTTCGTTCCTAAGGAATTTAGCATGATTTATACTAAGTTGTTCCTTAGGAAGGCATATGTTCTATAGAAATCGACAAACACATGAGGCCCAGGGCATGGCATATACTCCCAGTTCCCCATGTTGATTAACCCATGAATCCGGTGTGGATTACTTTTGTCACTTATGTTAAGCCTAGGACTCGGCCATCGAAATTGATTTAACTAACTAGTCCGTACCACATGCATATGTTGATCAGGCACACACATATGAGGAATTCATGCAAGTAGGCATTAATCAAGTTAAATAGCATAATAAGATCATCACAAAGGCGCCAATATTGTGCGCTCAATTGCAGCCCGTGTGCGCTCGATCACAAGTCCGTGATCGATCCTTCTTCTAGCATGCGCTTGATCGCTCCTGGCCTGCTTGATGCTGTGTCCTCTCGGGTATTGCGCTCGATCGCAGGTACCCTGCGATTGATTGCAGCACCATGGAGCTCCAATTGTCTCCATCTTCTCTTTTGAGCCCAAATCACCTAGTTTTACTTCATTTTCTTCCAAAACCCTGTAAAAGTATGAAAAACACAAAATGGAATTAAAATTGCCTAATTAACTAAAACCAAAGGATTAAAACGTGCAAGTTAAGAGCTGAAAATATGAATATTTTAACACTTATCACACCCCCAAACTTACATATTGCTAGTCCCTTAGCAATACAAAACTAAAAACGAGAATGGAAAAACAGAAAACAAAAGATAAATCCATCTTTTGTGGGATGTACGATTTTATTTAGCGTATGCTACAAGCCTTTTAAACCTCTAGGAATTCCCTAGTGGACGAGTGAAGTCTCGTGAGGGTTTTCCAGAAATGTTACCCACAAACATCATGCAAGAGTTCATGTTATCCCAAAAAATTAAAGTATCACTTCAAGATCATGATTTTCATTCATTAGCAAGTTTAAAAAGATGAACTCCATCTTCATAATGACTTGGAATCTCAAAGTGCAGTTACTTACAAAGGACATGCTAAATCATCACAAGTTTGAAATTTGTGTACAGTGAATTAGTACAAAATTATGAGGCTTCCAAATCTTTCCAATATGCAATGTCTCCTTATCTCAGAATTCACTGAAATTCCTATTAGTGTGAACAACAATGGCATATTTCTTTTTCTTTCTTCTTTTTTTTTTGGTCAGGTTGTGCAATGTTGGTTCCCTTAAGCTTTCTAATTGACCCATGTAGCGAGTGTTAAGTCAATGACTCCCAAACCAGATGGTTTTAGGGCATTAGGTGTAGAGACACCCCTAAGGACCTACTAACTCGAGTCAAAAAGGCTACAAAACCAACTAACCATGACATTGATCAAATCCAAATTTTTCACCTTTTGACGTGAACACTCAATGCTTTGAGACAAGAGGTCCAGTTACTCAGTGAAAAGCCATCAATGATCATTTATTTCACACACACACACACACACACACACACATATATATATATATATGCCAAGTGTCATCTAATGAGTTATCCAATTTCATCCAAGATGCAAAAACACATATATTAGACCTCATGTCATTCCTCACAAATTATGTGCTAATGTGCTTGTGTGATCAGATCAAACATGTGATTTTTCAACTATCCTCAACAAGTAACTAAACTAACAAATTCACTCATCAGATCATGTGTTCAAAATTTTAAGCTCACTGATGAATTCAAATCGCAATTCTTTTTAGATCAACTTAAAATTTTAGAGCAAACATGATCATGGATAATTTAATTTTTTTTTTTTAAACATAATTAACAACACACCAAACAAATAACATGAAATTTGGGACAAATTGTGTGTGAACATGTGTGCCCATACCCCCAAACTTAAATGACACATTGTCCCCAATGTGTCTAAGTAAAGGAAAGAAAGTACCCGGGAGATGGTCGAAATAGTCTTGGAAAGCATGGCTCGTAGCACACCCCCAAACTTGAATTGAAGCACACTTGTCCCTGCAAAATAATAAAACACACAAACAAGTAAAAAGGAACAAAGCTGAAACTAAATAAAAATTGAACAAAATAAAAAATAACTATGGGATGCTGCCAAGTGCGCTCGATCGCACATGTTGTGCGTTCGATCGCACTAGCAGAGTGCGGCAGTCCCACAAATGGAGACCTGCGCTTGATCGCATGCGTGGTGCGATCAATCGTAGTAACAGAATGAAAAAAAAAACATGACATAACACTAAAAACACCAAAAACACCATAATAAGCAAAACACAAACGAAAACACAACAACAAATAACAAAATAAAAGGATATGCTATGGGGTGCCTCCCACGAGCGCTAAGTTTTACGTCTTCAGCTAGACGGTGGTCCCCTCTCAGTGTTGCCCAGAAGTAGATGCTCCAGGTGGTGGTAGTAACCGGTTTATGATGGACCGCATCAATTCTTCAAGGGCAGCTAAGCGTTAATCCATGAGGACCTTATCTTCCCTAGCCTCCCTTCTTTGATCAGCTAGCTCTCTCTGAGGGCCTGCCATTTGCTCACAAAGGGATCGGTATTGGATGGCTTGAACGTCTGTTAAGGTCTCCTCCTCATCTTCAGCTACTGGCTCAGCTGCCGGTTCATCTTCGGCTATTGGCTCGACCTCATCCGCCTCTTCCCCAGCTTTTGGAGGTGCCCGGGGCATATTGGAGCAGCTCTTGTTCCATTGGCGAATGCCATATATCGGATTGGTGGTGACGGGCTCATCAGCTGCGGTGCCCTTAATGCCCTTCTTCCGCAGAATGTATGTGATCAAGTAGGGGAAAGGCAATCCCCATGAATGTGTGGACTCTGCTCCCCCAATGTGCACGCCATTCCAAAATTTATGGATTTGGTTTCAAATGATGTCGGGAATGGAGTACCATGCATCCTTGTGGAAGGCGTAGAGAGTTTGGAGGAATTGATCACACCTTTGAGTTTTGTGTCCCAAGGGGAAGGCATTTCGGTGCAAAATGGAATCCACAAGCCACAACCTTCGAGGTAGCTTGGACCAGCTGCCGGCATTGTGGTGGGCAGCCGCATAGTGCCCTTGGCACATATCTTCAATGATTTCCACCACATAGTATTGGGGCGGTTGCTCTACAAGATTTGCAGTTTCTGGAGGATGCTCATCATTGCACTGCAAGGCTGCGGCTATGTCGGCCCTTGTCACATGACCAATTTGCCCTCGTACTTTTGAGGAGAGAGTAGCCGGGTTGTCACAGCCATGGGAAAGCTTGGCATAAAACTCAACGACCAACTTCCGGTAGGCGGTAGAGGTGACCGGTTTAAAGAGCTTCTTGAGACCCCTTCGCCTAAACTCGGTGACCGCCCATTGAGTCGCCTCATTCTTTTGAAAGTCTTCTCTGATGGCGAAGGTAGTTTCAAACAGCAGCTCCTGCTCCTCAAAAGTGGGTGGAGGAGAGATGGCTTGGCTCTCGAACCCCCGGGATGATGCAGCACGGGCTCTAGGCATTGTGAGCTTGACTAGGGACTTTTGTCGAACAGGTGGTGTGCACTTCTGATGACCACAAAGACAACTAAGACCAAGGATGCTTAAAACTCCCTGCAAACACACAAAAATCCCAACACAGAGGCAATGTGGGTGGATAAGCATCCACAATTGCAAGAAAAATTGAATAAAATTGGAGGTTTGATGAGTGTTCGGAGATATTGAAGTTTGGGGGTGATAATGGGATGTATGAAGTGGTTTTAGATGAAAGATGGTGGTATGGTGGCCGGAGAAGGGTCTTATATGGTGGTGGTGTAGTGGATTTGGTGAAAACTAGGAGAAAGATGGGAGGAGGACGAGTGCCGGAGGTGGGGAGTTTGGGAGAACCTGTATGGCGCCGGGAGAGTAGTTGTGGGCCATGGGGAAAAAGTGACCTAAAATAGGTCGTAGGCCCTGCTGTCCGAGTGCGCTCGATCGCACACTTGGTGCGCTCGATTGCATGTGGCCAGAAATGCGCGTGTATGGGTCATGTGCGCTCGATCGCACATAAGGTGCGTTCGATCGCACTGACAGAGAGTGTCGAGCCACCTTTCGATTACTGCGCTTGATCACATACCTGTTGCGATCGATCGTAGTAACAAAATGTCAAAATTTTATTTTAATTTTTTTTTTTAGAAAACCAACAAAAGAAAAGTAAATCAAAGGTCACTAATGAAAACGAAACATAAAGGATAATTGAGACATATGTGAAGTAGAAAAAGTAAGATGAAGAAGACAAGAGGGAAAATGTTACCGCCTTAAGTGGCTTCAGTACTACTATTGTGAGTAGATGCGCTTGAGGTTCGTGCCTACTCAAACGCGTCTACTTATGATTGTAATGCTCCTAGTGTGAAGAGCTGCACTTGAGCTCAGAATTTGGCTCAAGTGCTCTTGTAGGAGCAGGACCTCTCAGAACTGTGGCTGCCTTCAACTGCTGGTGACTCCTTGGGTTAGGTATTGTTTGAGCTGGGAATTCTCCCTGCTTCCTCTCACTCAGGTCCTTTGCCATCTGACCCATTTGCACTTCCAGTTTTTGTATGGCTTGCTCAGTCTTTGTATTGACTTGTTTTTGATCAGCCATGAATTGCTGTTGTGAAGTCACCAGGTTGTGTATCATATTTTCCAGCTGGTTCATCTTTGGTCCTTGAGTTGGTTGGCTTGCTTGTTGGGGCCCTTTCTGCTGTCCTTGATTATTGCTCCAGGAGAAATTTGGATGGTTATGCCATTTTGGATTCTAAGTATTGGAGTATGGGTTGTTCTTGTGGGGATAATTGTTTTGTCCCACAAAATTCACCTCTTCTTGTGCTGCAAAAGGACACGTCTCAGTGGTGTGATCTAAATGGGAACAGACAGCACATACCTGGATTGGTGTGTCCTGTTGCAGAGGTGAGATTTTCTGAACAGTCATGGCCTTGACAAGCATATCCAATTTCTTTTCTACCGCAGCCAACTGATTGGTTGATCCCCCACTGAGGTTTACTTCATACATGCCCTTGCTCTTAATTCCTCTTCTTCCCCTTGAGCAGAATTGTTGTGAGTGCTCACTTAATGTCTCGAAAAGTTCCACAGCTTCCTCACTAGTCTTCTCCATAAGTGTTCCTCCACAAGCTGAATCAACCATCCCTTTGTTAGTATCATCTAATCCTTCATAGAAAATTTGTACCTGAGCATCTTGAGGGATGTTGTGGTGTGGGCACTTTAGAAGTAAGGAATTGAAGTGGTTCTAGGCCTCAAAGAACAAATCTCCATCTTGTTGTTGGAACATTTGAAGTTCCCTTTTAAGTTGTTTTGTCTTCTTGGCTGGGAAAAACCTCTTCAGAAACTTGGTGGTCAATTCTTCCCAAGTATGAATGGACTCTGCAGGCAAGGAATTGTACCACAGTTTAGCATTATCTTTCAAGGAAAAAGGAAAGAGGACTAACCTGACTCTCTCTGGAGTTAGGCCTTGGACATGCTACAACTTGCATAAGTCAAAGAATTCCTTAAGATGCAAGTTGGGGTCCTCAGTAGCTGTGCCTCTGAAGTGAGTCAATGCATTGTGGATTTGGGGAAGAGATATAATAACTGCCATCCACCTCTGGTTGATATGCTATGCAAGAGGGTTGATGGAGGTTTGTTGGCACGTATGCCTGCTTCATTGGTCTCCTCACCCGTGGGGGATTTGCTTCTAATGGTCTGGGCCCAATTGGATTTTCTTGCAAATCTTCCATTTCAACTTCTTCTTCTTCTTTGTCTCTAGGTCGTTGTCGAATTGTCCGCTCAATTTTAGGATCAAGTTGAAGAACGGTTGAGGCTTGAGATCGACGACCTTGCATGAACTGGAATACCTCTTCAGTTAGGCAGCTTCAGTACTGCCAGTCTGGATACTCCTTGGAACTGCACTCGATCATAGGTTGGTGCGATCGATCGCAGTGCGCTCGATCGCACTTGTCTGACGATTGATCGCAATCATAGAATGCCAATCCGCAACCTACAATAGAAAACAAAAAAGTTAGGGAAAACAAGAAATTCTTTTTGTTTTTTGCTAACACTAAATTAAAAATTGAAAATTAAAATAACAAAGCTAAAGGAAAATAATTTTTAAACAAAATTCGCCGCAATCCCCGGCAACGGCGCTAAAAACTTGTTGTGCAAAATATTACCTAAATTAATAGATAATAATTGTACGTTTTACCTGCAAGTGCACAAGGTCAACATAGTAGTATATGGTGCAAGTACAGGATCATTCCCACGAGGATTGCTGAATTTATGTTTAAAAATAGATTCCTTAAGCAAAACAAAGATTGATTGTTGAAGTGATGGTAATAAAGGGTAGGGCTTTGATATCCACCACTAATTATATTTAGCTAATATAACAATATGCCAATGCTTTGATCAAGTTATGCATATCTAATGTTTGTCAACCTTAGGGCATGGTGTATACTCTTAAGGCTATAGATTTCCCTAAGCAATAAGTTAGGCATGGCGTATACTCTAACTCTTTTCATTCCTAAGGCATTTAGCATGATTTATACTAAGTTGTTCCTTAGGAAGGCATATGTTCTATGGGAATTGACAAACACATGAGGCCTAGGGCATGGCATATACTCCTGGTTCCCTATGTTGATTAACCCAAAAATCCGGTGTGGATTACTTTTGTCACTTATGTTAAACCCAGGACTCGGCCATCCAAATTGATTTAACTAACTAGTCCGTACCACATGCATATGTTGATCAGGCACACACATATGAGGAATTCATGCAAGTAGGCATTAATCAAGTTAAATAGCACAACATGATCATCATAAAGGCGCCAATATTGAAATATTAACAAAACATAACTAGGGCTTCAATCAAGCCCTACTAATTAAATTAGCTACACATAAAATTGATGTTAAACATCTTCATAAAATAAAAGAAAAGACAGGGAAAGAATAAACTCGAGACTTGAACTTGAAGAACTCCTATTCTTCTCCTTTCCAAGTATATCTATTCTAGAGGCTTAAGGGTCTATTTATAGAAGTCCTAGACAAAGTAGTGAACCTAGGGATTTCGTAGGGTTTTGAGACCTATTACAATTTGGAGTTGGAAAACCCTAATATGGAAAGAGTGACACTTCAGCCGCCACTTGATAAGTCTCTTGCGCACGGGTGCGCTCGATCGTAGCCCGTGTGCGCTCGATCGCAAGTCTGCGATCGATCCTTCTCCTACCATGCGCTCGATTGCTCTTGGCCTACTTGATGCTATGTCCTCTTAGGTATTGCTCTCGATCGCAGGTATCCTGCGATTGATTGCAGTACCAGGGTGCTCCAATTGTCTCCATCTTCTCTTTTGAGCCCAAATCACCTAGTTTTACTTCATTTTCTACCAAAAGCCTGTAAAAGTATGAAAAACACAAACAGGAATTAAAATGGCCTAATTAACTAAAACCAAAGGATTAAAATATGCAAGTTAAGGGCTGAAAATTTGAATATTTTAGCACTTATCACTCACAATACCCTTTTTCACACCTATTGTAGTATCAGCAGTTCTCATAAAGGGACTTCCTAAGATAATAGGCAAAGGTGATGGTATAGGAGATTCTTCCACATCCAATACAATAAATCAATAGGAAAAATAAATGTACCTACCTTTTCCAAAACATCCTCAAGTATACCTCTTGGTCTTCTGATGCTTCTGTCTGCCAATTGTAAGGTGATTGAGGTTGGTTGAAGCTCCCCCAAACCCAGCTTCTCATGCACAGTGTAGGGCAGCAAATTAACCCCTGCTCCTAGATCCAGTAGTGCCCTTTCAAAAAGATGGTCTCCTATCCTGCAATGAATGGTAAAACTACCTAGATCTGTCAGCTTCGGTGGTAATTTTCTTAACAAAACTGCACTTACCTCCTCTGTTAAGGCCACTGTCTCATGCCACTAAAACTTCCTTGTATTAGTGCAACAATCCTTTAAAAATTTAGCATATGAGCGAATCTGTTTAATTACATCTAATAAAGGAATATTAATCTCCACTTTCCTCCAGGTTTCAAAAATATCCGTGAGTTGTTTTTCTTTCTTTGGCTTTACTAACCTTTGAGGGAAGGGTGGTGCATTCACCTTCTCCATTTTACTTACCTTGGATGTTGAGGCTTCATCTGGAGATGCTTGAGTTGTCTCTTCAGTTCCTATGACCTTGCCATTTCTGAGAATTGTGACTGCTTTCAATTGCTGGTGACCCCCTAGATTGGGTATTGTTTGGGATGGAAATTCACCCTGCTTCCTTTCACTCAACTCCTTTGCCATTTGCCCCATTTGTACTTTCAGTCTTTGGATAGCTTGCTCGGTCCTTTGAATGGACTGGTCATGCTTGGCATTGGTTTGTTGTTGCGCAATCACAAATTGATGTACAATACTCTCTAGGTCATTCTTCTTTGGCTCTTGAACTAGTAGGACTGCTTGTTGGGGACTCCTCTGTTGTCCTTGAGGGTTTAGAGCATTCCGATTGTTACTCCATGAGAAATTGGGGTGGTTGCGCCACCCTGGATTGTAGGTGTTGGAGTATGGATTGTTCTTGAGGGGGTAGTTGTTTTGTCCCATATAATTCGCCTCTTCTTGATCTGCAAATGGAGATAAAGGACATGTCTCAGTAGTGTGATCAAAATGAGAACATATGGAAAATACCTGGATTTGTGTGTTTTATTGAATACATGAGATGTTCTGAGTAGTCATGGCTTTGACAATCATATCCAGCTTTCTTTCCACTGCAGCCATCTGATTTGGAGATCCACCATTGAGGTTCACTTCATACATGCCTTTACTTTTTACTCCTCGCCTTCCTTTAGAGTAGAATTGTTGGGAATGCTCACTTAGTGTTTCGAAGAGCTCCATGGCATCCTCACTACTCTTTCCCATAAGTGCACCTCCACAAGCTGAATCAACCATACCTTTGTTAGTGTCATCTAAGCCTTCATAAAAAATTTGTACCTGATCATCTTGAGGGATGTTGTGATGTGGGCACTTTAGAAGCAATGCATTGAAGTGGTCCCATGCCTCAAAGAAAAGATCTCCATCTCTTTGTTGGAACATTTGAAGTTCCCTTTTAAGCTGTCTTGTCTTTTGAGGTAGGAAAAACTTCTTCAGGAACTTGGTGGCTAATTCCTCCCAAGTATGGATGGAATCTGCAAGCAAAGAATTATACCACAGTTTAGCATTATCTTTCAAAGAGAAAGGAAAGAGGACTAACCTGAGTCTTTCTAGAGTTAGGCCTTGGATGTTCTACAGCTTGCATAGATCAAAGAACTCCTTAAGATGCAAGTTAGGATCGTCAGTAGCTATGCCCCCAAAGTGAGTCAATGCATTGAGTATCTGAGGAGAAATATAATAATTGCCTTCCACCTCCGGTTGATATGCTATGCATGTGGCTGATTGAGGTTCGTTGGGATGAAAGCCAGTTTTATCGGTCTTCGCACCGGTGGTGGATTTGCCTCTAGTGGTCTTGGCAATGTTGGTGGGTTCTCTTGCAAATCTTCCATTGTTTCCTCAACTTCTTCATCTTCTTCTTTGTGTCTAGGACATTGTCGAATTGTTCGCTCAATTTCGGGATTAAGTGGAAGGATGGTTGAATCTTGAGATCGACGACCCTGCATAAGTTGAATTGCCTCTGTAGTTAGCTTCAATGCTGCTTGTCTGGATGCTCCCTGGAACTGCGCTTGATTGCAGGTTAGTGCGCTCGATCGCACTCGGCTGCCGCTCGATCGCAGTAACAGAATGCTGGTGCTGCAAAACTAGAACAAAACAGAAAATAGGAAAATTAAGAAAAACAGACAATATTTTTTATTTTTCATAAAAACAAA